>NC_134777.1:85384541-85897041 GCF_046742065.1 Oratosquilla oratoria
TAATAATAAAATAATAAATAAAAACTATAATAATGTAAATAACAAATAAAATACATAAATAAATGCATAGGTATAGTTAAATAATAAACAAACAGGTAAATAGTAAATAATAATAAATTGACATATAACTAATAATAAATGAAAATTAGACAGACAAATGATAACAAAACAAAAACAAATAATATAAAATAAATTATAATCATTACAGCATCTTGCTTAGGTGTTTATCTAAATGATTCTTAAAGCTTCGAACTGAACTACATTGCACTACCTGTGCAGGAAGTTTATTCCATTCATTAACTACACGGTTGGCAAAGTTGTTTCTACCTACTTCCAAATTGAATCTATTTCCGGACAGTTTGAGACCATTGTTTCTTGTCTGATTCTCATTCAATGTGAAAATTTGGTCACTTTTGATGTTGTCAATTCCCTTTAAAATCTTAAAAACCTGTATCAAGTCACCTCTGAGTCTACGCTTTTTTAGGGAAAACAGATTCATATGTTTTAGTCGATTTTCGTATGATTTATTTTTGATATTTGGAATCAGTTTTGTGGCTCGCCGTTGTACTTTTTCCAGTCTGTCAATGTCTTTAATGAGATTCGGTGACCATACGGAAACAGCATATTCCAAATGTGGACGAACTAACGATTTATAGCTTGTTAATGAGTGATGGACTTTTGAAATCAAAAGATCGCGCAATGAGTCCTAGAATCTTATTTGCTTTCTCAGAGGCTGAAATACACTGCCTGGGTGATTTTAGGTCGTTACTGATAATTACGCCGAGATCTTTTTCACTATCCACTTTTGTTAACGAATTTCCAAATAACTTGTAATCGTACTTACTGTTATTTTTACCTATGTGCATTACCTTGCATTTACTTGTGTTAAATTTCATTAGCCACTTTTCAGACCATTGCTGTAATTTATCTAAATCTTCTTGAATATCTAATTGGTTTAAGTGATCATTTGCCACTCCGCACAGTTTTGTATCATCAGCAAATTTGGAAACAGTAGATTTTAGTCCATGGTCTATACAATTTATATATACTATGAATAGAAGTGGCCCAAGAACGGAACCCTGAGGAGCTCCACTTGTAACATTTTTCCATCTAGAAGTTTTTCCATTTAAAACAACTCTCTGTTTTCGATCATTCAACCAATTACTAGTCCAACCTAATAGGCTACCACTTATTCCGTGTAAAGAGCTAATTTAGTAAGTAGTCTTTCGTGTGGGACGGTATCAAAAGCTTTTGCAAAGTCTAGATATATTAAATCTATATTGTTTCTTTTGTCATAATTGGAGATAACTGTGTTGTAGAATTCGAGTAAGTTAGTCACGCAAGAACCTTTCCGTGTGAAACCATGCTGGCTATAATTTATCAAACGGTTACTTTCTAAATGATGTTCGATAACATCTCTGATGATAGTTTCCATTATTTTTCCTACGATTGAAGTCAAACTTATAGGCCTATAGTTATTTGGCTTCTTTTTGTCACCTTTTTTGACAAGGGAGGAGAGTTTTCAGGCAATGTGAAGTTGAAGGTTGAAATGTTGGTGTCATCGGTTAAATGCATTGTATTAAGGGTATTAGAAATGGTGGAAGTAGTGTCTGCATGCAATTCGCAGTTATCTTGAATAGAGACAAGACTTTCAACCAAATCCAATTTAGGACTCAACCCGGGACAATTTATTGATACCTTGGTCTTGTTAGGAAAAAACAGGTAATGAGATCCTTGTATGTTACAATGAGGGATCTGGTCTACCAAAATTCGTTGGTAATGACAATATTTCATAACAGACACATTCCTAACCAGAGAATTCATGCGAAGCTTCTCGGAACACAAAAGAGATCATGCTTTCTCTTAGATTGTCTACAGAAAGGATGTAATTGATTAGAAAATTCACTATGAGCACTAACTTTCAAATTTGAATGGTTTATCATCTTTTCAAAGATAATAGCAATTAATTTGCAAAACACACTAATCTAGAGTTTGAGTGTCTCTTCTTGTTCAATATTCAGTTTTTTTTCAACACACTTCATTTTCAAAGACAGTCTCATTACTTTAAAATGGTCACAATACTCATGTGTGTACTCAGATGAGAGGTCCTTAAGTCCTTAAGGTTCCAAGTCTGACCACAGCAGATCCTAGGTTTTAGGTTTCCATGTATCTGCTTGACACCAAGTTCCAGTTGTTTAGGTCTCCCATCCCAAATACATACAAATGGTCAATACTATCTGTAAAATACATCAAGATTAATGTTCAACTCTTGAAAAATATCATTATAATATTCTCCATACTCTCCAGGGTTATTAATATTTATGCACAAAGTATTACTATAATCATCTTCATAGATCTGCAAGCTAATTTTCCTTATGTCATCTAAATGTCCTATCAATTCTTCTCTTGATTCTAAATGTTTAAGTTTAAACTTGTTTCCACCTGCAGAATCAATTACCCTATATGGACCAGTGTACCTTGGTGAAAGTTTATTATTGGGTGAGGTTAGTTTGACCATTACTAAATCTCCAATTTTCAATTCTAGTTTATGAGCTATTTTGTGTTGTTGTTCCTTCATCTCTTGTGAATACACCTGCATATGTTTCCTAACTCTTTGGTGAATACTTTGAAGAGTATTTATCCTATTGGATATATAATCATCCATATTATATATGGGTTTTTGCTCTGCAGTCAACATTTCATATGGCAGAGTTTTGTCCTCCCCAAAAATTATAAAATGAGGTGTATCACCAGTTGCTACATTAATTTGATTGTTCAGGGTACACTTAACACAAGGAATCCAAGTATCTCTTTCTGTTATAGAATAGTTTCTCTCCGCACTATTACAAAGTCTGGATGTGTAAGCTATAGGTTTCAAAGTTCCATTTCTCTCTTGCATGAGTATGCCTCCTAATCCTATGTCAGACGCATCAGTACAAAGAATGAATTCTTTTTCATAGTCGGGAAAAATTAAAATAGGTGAACTCGTGAGTTTCTCTTTCAACTTGTCAAAAGCTTGCTGTTGTGCAGGTCCCCATATGAACTTTGAGTCCTTTCTTAACAATGAACTTAGTGAATGAGCAATGTCAGCATAACTTTGAATGAATTTTCTATAATATCCTGTTAATCCCAAAAAGCTCCTAACCTTGTCTACATTGGTCGGAACTGGAAAATTCTTGACAGCATCAACCTTTGAATTTACTGTACTAAGTCCGTGTCTGTCTATCTTATGTCCTAAGTAAATGACACTGTCTTGCAAGAACTTACATTTTTCAAGTTTTACTTTTAACCCAGCTTCTCCTAGTCTTGAGAATATCAAATCTAATTTCTTAAAGTGCTCCACTGCAGTCTGAGAAACTATTAAAATGTCATCTAGAAATACACTGGCAGTGTTTCCTAACAATCCATCTAGAATAGTATTCATTAATCTCATGTAAGTTAATGGACTATTACATAACCCAAATGGCATTCTCTTGAACTCATAATGTCCTGTTGTAGTCGAAAATGCTGTGAACTCTCTTGAATCTTCATGCAATTCTATTTGCCAGAAAGCTGATTTGATATCTATAGTACTAAAATATCTATTCTCAGTTCCCAAACTTCTCAAAATGTCACCGATAATGGGTAATGGTAACCTGTCACGAATGGTGTGCTTATTCAATTCCCTGTAATCAATAACTGGGCGCATAGTCCCATCAGACTTTGGTACTAAGATCAACGGAAAATTCCACTCACTTTTACTATGTTCAATAATATCCTGTGATAATATTTCAGTGATGAGTTTATCTATTACAGCTAATTTAGAGTGAGGAACTCTGTAGGCTGGTATGTAGATAGGTTGTGTTCCTGGTTTTAACTTAATGTGATTTTTTAAAACAGTTGTTTTGCCTAAGGCGTCCCCCGGCAAAGCAATTGCTTTTTTATGTTTCATAAGCAAAGCAAATAAAGCTTCATCCAACTCAGTGCAATTAGTTGATTGTAATAATTCTTTATATCTATTTCTTAAGTCTATTCCTTCTTGAACTGAACAAATTGATGAAGTTGGTAATTCTATCTCCTCACTATTCTCATTTAAAATCTTAATAGGTTTAGTACACACCTGAATACATCCTATTTGTGTACCTTTCTTTAAAACTCTCTTTATTCATAGTATTAATTACTAATACTTCTACTCTGTTCTTATTTGTCTTATAAATCCCTGAGTCCCACTTCAATCCTTTAATTTTAACTGATTCTGGGACTGTAATTACTTCAGAGTCTACATTGATTCCTTTCAAACACACTTCAACCTTATTAATTGACATGGGATGTAACAATGTCGACCTTGTTAATCCGCAATCTGCAATTCTCAAGGCATCTGTGGTTGATAATTTAGTAATCTCTGGGATTTCCTGAACTTCTGAGTTGGGTTCACAAATTGTTTTACTTTCTGTAGGGTTGGACCGCTCGGTCACGCTATCTAAGAAAGAAATGTTATCTAAGGATTCATTGATTCCAGTCACTGGTCTTAAGTCTGGTTGATTTAAGAATGGAATTAACTGTGACTTCACTAAAATTCCTAAGTCAGCAGGACAAATTACCATGTTTTCTTTTCTCATAGTTGCAAATCCTATCAATAAATCTCCTGGAAAAACAGACTCTTCTACCACTATCACTGGTATGTACAATTGTTCATTTGTATATAAGGCAACTTCTAGCTCAACCTTACCTAATGTTTTTAACTGATTTCCAGTTACACCTTGCAATGTGTAACGGATTGGTTCCAACATTTTCACTCCTGGGTTCAACTGGTTTAAAACTTTACTAGTAATTACATTAACTACAGACCCTGTATCAATAACAATTTGAATAGGCTTATTGAACACTTTACCTGCAATGAGAGGTCCTACAGAAGTTTTACCAACAGTAATTATCAGTTTGTCAGTTTCTTTCATCTCCCTTGCATTCCCATATTTAACACAATACCGCCTATCGGTATATATATGGGGAGGTCTGAAATTGTTTATTCTGTGTCTGGGGGTTTTCCTCTTAGCCCTGGGGGTACCCGAAAATTCCGGCACTCATGAGTCCTATGTCCGATTTTATTATGATAAATACAGAATGGAGGGTTCCTACATTGATACTCATTGTGTCCTTCGTATTTGCAATTTCTGCAAATAATCCCATAAAAACATTCTTGTGCTTTGTGTCCCCATGCATTACAATTAAAACATAGGATTCTGGTATCCCTATCCCTAGATGGACTTCTAGCATGCCGCCTATGTCCTACTTCTGTTTTCTTAAACTCTCTAGAGTTCCTATATTGGCTTTGTTGATTTATAGGCATTACATATGGGTTTATAGTTCTGGTCTCACTGTATCCTTGAAGAAGATAATCTACTTCTCCTAAACTTATATTTGATTTTAGATCCTTGTACAGCCTTTCTGCTGTTAATCATCAGAATTCTTTGCCAATAAGCTAAATGTAATCAATTTGATTACCTGTGAGATTTTCATCTTCTCACTAGATCTTTCTATCCAGTCTGAATCTTTCAAGATAGAATTCATGTCTTTTGACCATCTATCTAATCTAGCTAAGTACTCTGTGTTAGTTTCACTTTTCCTAACTTCCTTAATCATTTTTACCAATGACCTAATAGGATCCTGATCACATTTGGACATGAAATGTTTGAGGAAGGCCTTTTTGTAATTATCATATTGATTCATTTCTTCCATTTGCTGGAAGTTAATGACAAACCTCGCCCTTCCATGCTCTGGATCTATATTCTCCTTGAGAATCTCAATCTTACGATTCTCATTATTAATGTTTTTACTCAATATAAGAGTGTCTATGAGATTGAGGAATTTATTAACCCCATAGCTATTAGATTTTCCGGTAAATTTTGGAATATTTGTATTTGATGTGTGAATTTCGTGTCTCAACACGTTAGAATTCTGAGGGGTACTCATACTAATACCTTGCTTTATCCTGGCTGCTTGCGATGTCACTTCGTAATATCAACTTCTGTCTTGACGTCATTCTACGGCCTTGTCATTCGTCAGCAACGTTGTTCCTCAGCTCCATCACACACTCTGCCTTGAAGATCGCCTTGTAGATGATGATCACCTTGAAGAATCTTGAAGAATGCTTGTTCCCATCGTAGCAGTTACTTGAAGTTGTAGATTTCTCTCGTAGTCGTCCTTGGAACCAATACACTCTTGATTTTGGTTGTCTTGTTCCCGTAGACTTCCTCGCACCAGTTCTTCGTTCACCAGTTTATCTAGCACCACTTCTCTTCGGAGGCGTGGGTTCGAATCCCACCGCTGCCACCACTTTCACCACCCCTTGTCACCACTGTCACCACCACTGTCGGTCCTCGACCATTACACTTATATTTGACTTGTAATACCACTCGTCTCGAGGCCCCTTGCCTTCGTTACGTGAGTTTCACTAAATGTTCAAGTTCATCTTAAGCAGTAGGCCCAATGCCTTGTATTTCCTGTAGTCTCACTATTTTCTAATTTCAATAGGCCCCGTGCCTAGTTCTCTCGTCCTTTGGGTTAATAAAAGGGTGGTGAATTTTCTTTCTTCTTTCACTGTAATTTCACAGTCTTGTTACACTCAGGATCTCTTTCTCTCGTCTCTCTACATCGTCTCTCTAGATCCCCGTATCCTACGCTAAGCTACCTTCGTCTGACGTCACTAATTTTTCTAATCCAATCTCCTATGACTTCTCAAATGAATGTCACTCCTTATGGGCGTGACTTTGAATTCATGCACCAATAGTTTTTTCTCCTTCTCCATCTTGCTCCAATCCGGAAAGCCATTGCAATGCCACTAGCAATATCGTTTACCTCAGCATTAGTCAAACGAAGCTAACCTGCGCTTACAGAGTTTTGATTACATCAGCTATTATTTTAAAAACATTCACCGTTCGGTCGGCTAGTGTTTATCAACAGTGGGTGCCGAGTCTGACTTGTTGAGTCAGCATTCTAATGCCCTAGTGTTTCCCAAGCTCATTTCCATTCGTACAACTACCGGCCTCTTACAGGGAGTAACGTTAGCTAGCTTCCATTCTCTTGGGACATCTCCGGATGTGATGGATTTCTTGAAAATAATTTCTAATGGAACAACAATCTCATTTTTCATTTCCTTTAAGATTCTTGGATGCCAACCGTCAGGCCCTGGTGTTTTATTAACTTTGAGTTTATCTATACACCTTTTAATTTTTCTTTTGTTATATTTACCGTAGTGAGTAAGTTTACCCTAGACTTTTCACAGGTTTCACTTTGGAGTTCACTTTGAGGTGTTTCGTTTACGAATACCGAGCTAAAATAATTGTTTAATATATTACACATTCCTTCATTTGAATATTCAAGTTGACCGTGAACAAATAATAGTGGACCAATGTGATTCCTAACAACCGTTTTATCTCTAATGTAACTATAGAATTCTTTGGGATTCTCTTTGGATTTATCAGCGATGTTCATTTCGTATTGTGTTTTTTTTTTTTTTTTTTTTTTTTATTGTCTCTGTATTGATACATAACTTTCATAGTCATTAGATGCACCCGAGCACTTATATTTCTTATAAGCCTGTCTCTTTTTAGCGATACTTTTTCAGTTTCTTTGTCGAGCCACTTTGGGCGAGCCTGATTTGGGGGACGTCTGTCCATACATAAGGTCATACCAGTTCTAAACATTTCATGAGTTTCTCATGCTTAGTTCTCACTTGTAACATATCACTAATAATGTAATTAAAACCATGAAGAACATCTGCCACTAATATTTGCATGTTCCTGAGTGAGTGTTAAAAATTTCATTATGCAACTTAACAAATAAAAACTTTGATATTGTGTAAATGGCAACTTTTGTGGATAGATATTATTATTTATTTACTGATTCCTCTTTTTCTTCTTCCAAAAATGTCAAAAATGATGACAAATTAAAATTCCTGAGTAAATACAAAATGTTTCACTGGGACACAATACCACAAAACAAACTTAGAATATTGTGTAGTTGGTAGCTTTTATATGTTATTCATGAACATGTATCCTTACATATTTCATCACTCCTATGATAATGTATTTAACACTAAAAAATCTGATAATGAAAATTTCTTATGCAACTGGACACAAATACTTTGGTATTGTGTAAATGGCAACTTTTGTGGATAAATATTATTATTTATCTACTGATTCCTTTTTCTTTTCTTTTTTCTTCTTCTTCTTCTTCCAAAAATGTGTCAAAAATGATGAAAAATGTCCATCATTAACAAATTAACATTCCTGAGTAAATACAAAATGTTTCACTGGGACACAATACCACAAAAAAAAAACATAGAATAGCTTTTATATGTTATTCATGAACAGGTATCCTTACATATTTCATTACTCCTATGACAATGTATTAAACACTAAAAAATATGATAATGAGAATTTTTTATGTTTGATAGTATGCAAATAATTTCATCATTTACACAATTGAACACAACCAAAATAAACTTATAATATTAAACAAAAGGAAACCTTATTGTTGTGGTGACGCGCCACCAGTTTAAACCAGACTGGCCGTGACATAAATATAATAAATGACGATAGGGTGGTGTGAAGGTGTGGGAGGAAGACGTTGGGGTGGGGGTGATAGGTGAAGGTAAAGTTTAGAAAGAGAAGGAAGTAGTAGTGTGATAGTGTGGGGCGGACCCACTTGCATGGTATTTAGTATTGTTGTTATGGTCATCCTATCTATGCTCTAAATCAACGTTCCCTAGCTAGTTAATCAATTTTATAAGGTATGGAGGAAGGACTCGTTTATACGTTATTCATTGATGTTATTACTAGATTTTAATTGTATTTTAGTTAATGTGTTGTTATTAATTCCATTTATCACGAGTGCTTCCTTCATTATGGGAGCAGGTGTGACTATGTAGTGGGTGTGACTTAGTGGCAATGTGCCATGAGTATTAATTTAAGTTTTTAGTTAAGTTCTTATCTTAGATTATGTTAAAATAAGCAATAGAATGTGTCATACCTGCTTCCAGTTATTTCATATATATATATATATATATATATATATATATATATATATATATATATATATATATATATATATGTATATATATGTATATATATATATATATATGTATATATATATATATATATATTATATATATATATATATATATAATTTTTTTTTGCCCTATGTATTATCTTATAATTACACTACGTTATATCTTACATACAACTTTTTTTTTTTTTTTTTTTTTTTTTTATCAGCCAGTGGCCGTGACTATGGCGGGAAGACGGGTTTTAACCTAGTATTGTCTTTATTCTGGGACAGTTTTTTGTGGTCTTGTGTTTGTTTTGATGATTGTGGGGGTGGGGGTAGTATGATGAATGTTCATATGTTGTTCAAAACTTTACTGCTCAGTCTTATAAGTCTTGACTGTATTGTTTCTATGTTTGCTGTTTTGTGGATTTGTTCTTGTGTTTCTAAGTATGGTAGTTTATGTTTTAGTATTTTCCTTGTTTTGTTTTTGTAACTATTCCAGTTGTGGTCGTGCTAATGTTTTGTAAAGTTTTATTTGTGTTTTTGCTGTTAGTCCTCTGAAGCGTCTTAGTCTGTTGAGTGTGTTTTTTGTGATTTGTATTCTGTTTTTGATGTGGTGTTTTATTCCTTGTGTGTTGATGGTGAGGCCTAATATGTGTGCTTGTTTGTTGTATGGTATTATGTTGTTGTTTATTTTTATTGGTGCTGGTTGGCGTGTGGAAACGGCTAGTAATTGGAATTTGTTTGTGTTTGTGGTTAGTTTCCATTGTTTTTCGTATGTGTTAATTTTGTTGATTTCGTGTTCCGTCTTTCTGGCAAGCATATGTTTTCCTGACAGTGTTGGGGTATGTGATTATCTGTTCTGTTGTCTAGGAAGCTACATAGTGTTTTCGTGATGGTGTCTGGAAGGTGTGTCTCGTGATATTATGTTATATGCATGTTTGTGTCTTTGTGCGTCTGCGATTGTTTCAAATATTGTGGCGAGTGCTGTGTGTGTTCCCTTGCTAAGTGTGAATCCGTGTTGGCCGTGACGCATTCTATATCTATTCTATGTATTTTGGGAATTAAGTTCCCACGGGCTTTTGTAGCTAGCCCGTTTGTAGGGTGTTTGATGTATGAGTGTGTGTGGGTTTAATCACACCCACTCATACATTCACAGGATGTGCATACGTATGTGTTACACGTATGCACATCCCGGTGAATGCACCCTTCCTAAAGTGATCGTGTATGCTAATAATAATAAATGTAGCAATTGATATATAGGATATTCAAAGTGGGGGTGATTCAATGTATGAGTGTGTGTGGCTTGGCCACGCACACTCATACATTCACTAGATGTGCATACGTATGTGATGTACGTATGCACATCCCGGTGAATGCACCCTTCTTATCATTGACGGTATATGCAATTATAAGTACATGAAATATAAAAATTTAAAAGGGGGCTGACACTCCACCAGCCGACGCAGTTTGTACGGACTTAAGTGGCTGCATAGGCGGCGCACAAGACCCTCAGGTGTTGTCGGAGGTCCTCTCCTCAGAAAAGCAGTTGCGGGGCAATGCTTGAAGTAGTGGTCAAGGGTGGCTTCTGGGTAGCGGCAATGGCGACATCTTCTTTCTTCTGGCGTGGAGTTGTTCTTTATTTGTCAGAAACAACGGTCCTCCAACCTCAGACGGAAAAGCAGAGTTTTTACTTTTCTAGGTGTGGAGCGAGGAAGTACAAGGGGTTTGTAGTCTGTGACTGCCCTGTATCACCTCGCCCTTTCTGACACCTCTGCCTCCAGTCTGTGCTGAAGGAGCCGTTGAACCTGGTTAAGAGCCCTGGTGCGTAGGCGCAACTGATTTCTGCTAAGAGGGACGACAACATCGACTTTGGGTCTTTGGCGCGCCCCTTCTGCTGCGGCGTCGGTTAGCTCGTTACCTGGGACGCCCACATGGTTCGGCACCCAGTTGAGCGTAACACTCCTACCTTGCTGATGTAGCTTCAGCAGGAGTGCTAGGATGGAGGTCAGTAGGCGTACATTGTCGCTGGGCTGTGTCGATTCTAAGCTGCCTAACAGAGACTGTGAATCTGTGTGGATCACTACAGGACCAGCTCGAGATATTAGAGCATGCTCTAACGCTCCTTGGACCGCTATGGCCTCAGCTTGGAGAGTGGACGCATGATCAGATACTCTCCTGCTGAAGGTCAAACCATCCGTCACGAAGACAGGCCCCGCAATACGATGCCTGTTGGGGTCTACGGAGCCATCCGTATAATAGACCGCCATTCCAGGTTCCGATAGTGCGCGGATGCCTTGTAGGGACTGCGCTCGTACTCTTTCCTGATCACATAGCTTCTTCTTACTGGGAAGCTTTGTGACAACGAAGGTTGCAGGTATCGACAGCCATGATGGTGGGGGCGTGACCTCTGGGTGTGGAGAGTCCCTACCCTTCTCAAGGAGAACGCTGGTGAGCCTGAAGGAGTCCAGGAGCCCAGCCGCCTGAGATAGCCAGGTACCGGAGTGGATAAGAGTATCCACCCCTCCCAGAGCTATCACAAGCCTCTGACTCAGCTCAGTTATTCTGGGGCTCTGGACTATCTTGGCGCAAAAATCGACCTCCAGCCTTCTGACCCGTGATGTTAATGAAGGCAATGAAGCCTCCATCTGGAGGTTAACTATCTTAGTCCAAGGTTGAGCTCCCATGATAATCCTTGCTGCGGCATTTTGGCAAGGCTCCAGGTCTTCAAGCTTGGCAGTCGCCACATTTATGAGAGCTGGGGCAGCATAATCCACCAAACTGCGGACTGCTTGCACATACAATGTGCGAAGGACCTGATGCGACGCACCAAGTGACTTCCCCGTCATTGCTCTCATAACTGTGGTTCTTGCCTTCAGTCTCTCCTTGAAATAGGCTAGTTCCTTCTGAAAGGTGAGCCTCCCTTCAATCCAGACCCCCAGGTACTGAAACTGGTGAACCCAGTCCAGCCTAAGGTCCTGGATGGTGAGGTGCTCCCCTTCTTTCCAGAGTCCTAGTGCCATGGCCTTCGATTTTGTAGGGGAGATTTTAACCCTAACCTGCAACACTCTGTCGCCACAGTACTTAAGCAACGCTGGGCCCTGCTGAAGCACCGCCGTTTACCAGTAATTATGAGCGCAATGTCATCTGCATAGCAGATGACTTTGCACCCACTGGGTAGAGGTAGTTCCAGAATGTTGGAGACGAGCACATTTAACAGAGTGGAACTGAGGATCCCCCCCCCCTGAGGAGTGCCATTCTCCAGCATTATGGCCTCTAATATGTGACCCTGAAATCTTACTTTCTCAGACCGGTGACTGAGATAGTCAGCAATCCAAGAAAGCAGCTTGCCTTTTACACCCTTGCGAGCAAGGGTAACCAATATCACAAGTGGACTGGCCAGCTCAAACGCCTTTTCCAAGTCCAAAAACACCACGATGGACGGTGTGCCACTGACAGCATTGAGGAGTGTGGCAGTAATCATGTATATGCTCATGCATTGGGCCCAGTTTCCACAGCAGCCTGTTTAGCACCATCCTCTCCGCTGTCTTCCCCATGCAGCTTGTCAGGCTGATGGGGCGATAAGCACTAGGTTCCTTTGGCTTTGGAATTGGCGTTATGATTGCCGTCTTCCAGGCTGTTGGTAGCTTGCCAGTCCTCCAAGACTCGTTTATCACCCTTAGAAGTGCCTCGTCACCCGCTGACCCAAGATGGGTCAGCATGGAATAGGTGATGAGGTCCTCTCCAGGTGTCGTGTCTGAGCTGGTCTTGTGTGTGACCCGTAGCTCCTGAAGCGTAAAGCTAGCGTCAGTATCATCCGACCGACTCATCATGTCCTCAACACTATGACGCCTCACTCCTTGGAGGTCCTGCAGTGTGTCTTGAACACACTGCGGGAGTGAGGTGCTGCTGGAGCGCGAGACAAACTCCTGCACCAGCCGCTGCGATATCCCGGAAATCGCACCTCATCGCTCACCAATGTCTCCGGGAGAAGTATGATATCGTAATCATGCTCTTGCGCAAGCGCAAGGAGATACGAGCTTTTACTGCGGAACCCGTTTATGTTCCACTGTAGCAACCTTAAGTGATTATTGAACAGGGCGACTTTCTTCCCTGTCTAGTTCCATTACTGTCTCATCTTGTCCTCCCCGGTCAGAAGACAAGATGGGTTGCGTCTTTGTAACAGTGGGGACATTTCCCTCCTCATCAGAAGAGGAGTCTTCAAGCCTAAGTGCATAATGACGTTGGGGCTTGGCAGAAGGCACTTTCCTCGTCTTTGACGTTGTAGGTGTTGCTTTCCCAATGGTGAAAGTGGGTGTGGCGGGCTTGGGGGAAGTGGAAGGGGAGGAGGAGGAGGCAGAGGAAGAGGAAGAGGCAGGGGAAGAGGCGGGGGAGGAGGCGGAAGATGAGGAGGTAGAGGGGGAGGGAATCCTCTCCTTTCGCCTAGGGTTCCTCTTCTCTTTTAGAAGTTTGAGCACGTTCTTGACGGCCCTATCCACCATGACTAGCATCTTCTCTGGATCGCTTTCCCCTAGGGTAGTAGCGACTGCAGAGACGACACCAGTCACAATCAAGTCGATGTCATCTTCCCTAAGGGGGATGATATCAGACGGATACTGAGGTGGAGGTAGCTGCCGTTCCTGTGCTCGTGGGGTTGGTACTGGGGGCGTGGGCCTGGATTTAGGTTTAGGGGTGGGATTGGAGGCGGGTGTGGGTTTGGAGGTGGGCGCGGTTTTGGAGGTGGTTGCGGGTTTGGAGGTTGGCGTGGGTTTGGGTGCGCTAACTTTCTTGGGAACTGGTTGTGTCTTTGTGGGAGCTTGTTTAAGTGATGGAAATTGCTCCTGATTGTTCATATCAGGAGCACTAGGTGTAGGTGGTGGGAGAGTGCTTCCTGCTGCCCCATACAAATGTTCGTGGAGGGGAAGGTATGAAGTCCTGTTGTTTCTCTGTCCTCTCCTTACAGGCAATGGCCTGCACTTTACGCACTGCGCATGAGGTATTCCAAGCGTGGTGCTTCTTGCTGCAATTGGGGCACTTGGCAACAGTCTCAGTGCCAGCCTTGAACTTGTTAAGACAAGTCTCAGTGGCATGAGGCATGCTGCAAATGCCGCACTTGGGTTGCTTCGCAGAGCACCTCGCCTGGTGATGACCATAGCGCTGACACCTGAAGCAACGAAGAGGATCAGGGATGTACGTTCGTACATCATACCTGCCATACCAACCCAGGTCGATTTTGTCAAAGGGTTCGCCTTTGATCGTAATCAGCACCTGGTGTGTGGGCGTCTTGTCCCATCGGCGCATTCTCGTGGCCGCGATTACCTGACTGTGGTCTTCGATGGCCTCAGTCATGTAACTGGTCGGGTAATCGTGAACCACGAGTCGATGTTTCTTGTCCTCCGGATTGAGACACTCCAGGTTCACCGGCTTGCCACCGAGCGACTTGATCGCATCCAGCTCCTCGACGAGTTCATAAGTGCTCGGTAACAGTAGCACGTTACCATCGCCGAGGGGCTGGAGGGACAGAAGCTTGCCGCGGAGGGGGCCTTTCTCAAAAGCTCTCACCACCTCGAAAGCCGTGTCATACCCCGCCGAGGGTACGACCTTGAAGGTGGGGAGCTTGCCACCCTTTCCACTAGGAGGAGCCACCACGACAGCAGCCTCATCGTCCGATCGAGGCGCTGAACCTGGAGCGCATCGACGCCTTTTCAGCACGCCAGTTAATGAGTCAGTAGCCGCCATGGCGGCACTGATAACGAGAGAAGTGACGGAGTACGAATCTATCGGTATTCGTGAAAAAAACACGTAAATCTAAGAGGCAGGGGGCGCGGGCGTGTACTAACGCGTTGGTGCTAATTCGCATAACGTAACCTGTCTACCTCGTAAGCAGTCGATCGAATACGAGGCCCGAGTGCACCTAGAGCGTACGAGACCGGGCTTGTCTTGACGAAGGGGTTCCCACCTCTCCCGCCGTAAAGGCAATTTTTGACAGAACCACAGGGGCTATGCCGATCGTGCAGGGAGAGTTATGCTGGGCATAATCCTGCCAGAGCGAGATTCCACAAAGAAGGGGGAATTGTCTCGGGTAGCAGTACTTTTTCGATTTAGAAGTGGTCGTAGCACATCAGACAGAGCTAGTGTCTAGGGTGAAAGACAGCTAGTAGTCGAATACGGTGTGTCGAAGAAACGCAGCGGGGGTGTCCTCTCATAACGGAATCAATATTTTCTCTGCCGTGACGCATTCTGTTCTGTTCTGTGTAATTAGGGAGTGAAGCTCCCACGGGCTTTTAATGTGAGCCCGTTTGGAGGGTAATTTGACTTATGAGTGTGTGTGGGCCCAACCACACACACTCATACATTCACAAGATGTGCATACGCATGTGATATACGTATGCACATCCCGGTGAATGCACCCTTCCTAATGTTCAGTGTAATCAGTTAAGATGTGAAACTAGTGGTGTAATAAATTGGAGAAAAAAGGGGGGGGGGTGATTCAATGTATGAGTGTGTGGCTTTGGCCACGCCCACTCATACATTCACTAGATGTCCATACCTATGCAATATACGTATGCACATCCCGGTGAATTCACCCTTCCGGACATAAACGGTGTATATAATCAAGAGTACAAGAATATATAAAAAATTAAAGGGGGGCTGACACTCCACCAGCCGACGCAGTTCGTACGGACTTAAGTGGCTGCATAGGCGGCGCACAAGACCCTCAGATGTTGTCGGAGGCCCTCTTCTCAGAAAAGCAGTTGCGGGGCAATGCTTGAGGTAGTGGTCAAGGGTGGCTTCTGGGTAGCGGCAATGGCGACATCTTCTTTCTTCTGGCGTGGAGTTGTTCTTTATTTGTCAGAAACAACGGTCCTCCAACCTCAGACGGAAGAGCAGAGTTTCCACTTATAATTATGAGTGCAATGTCATCTGCATAAGAGATAACCTTGCACCCATTAGGTTGAGGTAGTTCCAGAATGTTGGAGACGAGCACATTGAACAGAGTGGGGCTAAGGACCCCCCCTCCTGAGGAGTGCCATTCTCCAGCATTATGGCCTCTGATATATGACCCTGAAATCTTGCTTTCGCAGACCGGTGACTGAGATAGTCAGCAATCCAAGAAAGCAGCTTGCCTTTTACACCCTTGCGAGCAAGGGTATCTAATATCACAAGTGGACTGGCCAGCTCAAACGCCTTTTCCAAGTACAAAAACACCATGATGGACGGTGTGCCACTGACAGCATTGAGTGTTGCTATACTGTTTGCTGTGCCAGTGCCCTTGCAATAAGTATGTATATGCTCATGCATTGGGCCCAGTTTCCACAGCAGCCTGTTTAGCACCATCCTCTCCGCTGTCTTCCCCATGCAGCTTGTAAGACTGATGGGGCGATAAGCACTAGGTTCCTTTGGCTTTGGAGTTGGCGTTATGATTGCCGTCTTCCAGGCTGTTGGTAGCTTGCCAGTCCTCCAAGACTCGTTTATCACCCTTAGAAGTGCCTCGTCACCCGCTGACCCAAGATGGGTCAGCATGGAATAGGTGATGAGGTCGTCTCCAGGTGTCGTGTCTGAGCTGGTCTTGTGTGTGAGCCGTAGCTCCTGAAGCGTAAAGCTAGCGTCAGTATCATCCGATCGACTCATCATGTCCTCGATACTGTGGCGCCTCACTCCTTGGTGGTCCTGCAGTGTGTCTTGAACACACTGCGGGAGTGAGGTGCTGCTGGAGCGAGAGACAAAATCCTGCACCAGCCGCTGCACCTCAGCATCAGGGGCATGATGAGTGCGTCGCGGTTGAGTCCTGCCAGTAGCTTTACGGAGTTTAGACCATAGCTCTTCTAGGGAGGTGTGAGCGTTAAAGCCCTCACACCATTCAAGAAATTTAGCTCTTCTGGCGTCTGCAGCTATGACGTGAGCGTCATGAACTGCAGCGCGCAAGTTGGCCAAATTGGTCTGAGTTCGGCGCCGTCGGAAAACACGCCTAAGCATGTTCACCCGATGGTTGGCCTCTCTCACCTCGGGGGTATAATACCAGCTGTTCTTATGTTGTCTGGGGGACTGGCGAGTCTTTGGGATGGCTCTCTTGGCAGCCTCCTGAACGGCTGCAGAAAAGTCAGCTTTTAACGTTTCCACGTCCTATGGTGGAACGTAGGACGCTGCCCATTCTTCAACAGACCTCTCAGATACTGGCCAGTTTGCCAAAGCTGTCTTCCACCTGGGAACAGGTAATACAGCTGGTATGGGTGGTGTATCCCGTATGTGCACAGAGACACCGAAGTGATCGCTAGTGACAATAGGATACACCTCCCAGGTTACCCTAGGGAGGAGAGTGGCCGTCGCCAAGGTCAGATCAAGTCGTCCACCTTGCACGTGCGTCGGATTACCATCATTCAACAACGCAATGTCAGGGCATTCATCCAATACGTAATTTCAGTGGCGCCCAGCGACATTGGGCCCTTGGGGCGACATCAAAATATTATGATGGACGTTGAAGTCCCCTCCTATGATGAGGAGCCTGTCTGCAGCAAGAGCACACACTTCTCCAAGGTCCAGTTCCGCTCTGTGGCCCCTGTAGATGTTATAGATGGTGTACATTTCATGGGCTCGATGGAGTCGAACCGCAAGAACTTCCACACCATCCCCACATGATACTGGGCCCATGATCTCACTGCAGGGGATGGATGATTTGACCAAGATCATGCACACCCTAGTAGTGGGTAAGCGAGGGAGGGAGAAGATGCGATATCCCGGAAATCGCACCTCATCGCTCACCAATGTCTCCTGGAGAAGTATGATATCGTAATCATGCTCTTGCGCAAGCGCAAGGAGATACGAGCTTTTACTGGGGAACCCGTTTATGTTCCACTGTAGCAACCTTAAGTGATTATTGAACAGGGCGACTTTCTTCCCTGTCTAGTTCCATTACCGTCTCATCTTGTCCTCCCCGGTCAGAAGACAAGATAGGTTGCGTCTTTGAAACAGTGGGAACATTTCCCTCCTCATCAGAAGAGGAGTCTTCAAGCCTAAGCGCAAAATGACGTTGGGGCTTGGCAGAAGACACTTTCCTCGTCTTTGAAGTTGTAGGTGTTGCCTTCCCAATGGTGAAAGTGGGTGTAGCGGGCTTGGGGGAAGTGGAAGGGGAGGAGGAGGAGGCAGAGGAAGAGGAGGAAGTGGCAGGGGAAGAGGCGGGGGAAGAGGCGGAAGATGAGGAGGCGGAGGGGGAGAGAGTCCTCTCCTTTCGCCTTGGGTTCCTCTTCTCTTTCAGGAGTTTGAGCACGTTCTTGACGGCCCTATCCACCATGACTAGCATCTTCTCTGGATCGCTTTCCCCAAGGGTGGTAACGACTGCAGAGAAGACACCAGTCACAATCAAGTCGATGTCATCCTCCCTAAGGGGGATGACATCAGACGGATACTGAGGTGGAGGGGGCCGCCGTTCCTGTGGTCGTGGGTTGGTACTGTGGGCGTGGGCTTAGGGGTAGGCGTGGGCTTTGGCGTAGGCTTAGGGGTAGGCGTGGGCTTAGGCGTAGGCTTAGGCGTGGGCTTAAGCGTAGGTTTGGGTGTGGGGGTCTTTTTGGGAGCTGGCTGAGTTCGGGTGTGTGTGCTCTTGATTGTTTAAATCAGGAGCACTAGGTGTAGGTGTCTGTGGTGCAGTGGGAGAGTACTTCCTGCTGCCCCATACAAATGTTCCTGGGGGGGCAGGTATGAAGTCCTGTCGCTTCTCTGTCCTCTCCTTACAGGCAATGGCCTGAGCTTTACGAGCTGAGCAAGAAGTATTCCAGGCGTGGTGCTTCTTGTTACAATTGGGGCATTTGGCCACAGTCTCAGTGCCAGCCTTAAACTTGTTGAGACAAGTCTCGGTAGCATGAGACATGCTGCAAATGCCACATTTGTGTTGCTTAGAAGTGCACCGCGCCTGGTGATGACCATAACGTTGACACTTAAAACAACGGAGAGGATCAGGGATGTACGTTCGTACATCATAGCTGCCATACATCCCCAGGTCAATACGATTGAAAGGTTCGCCTTTTATGGTGATCAAAACCTGGCGGGTGGGCGTCTTATCCCAGCGGCGCATTCTCGTGGCCCCAATCACGTGAGGGTGGTCCTCAATGGCCTCAGTCAAATATGAGGTCGGGTAATTGCGCACCACGAGTCTGTGCCGCTTATCCTCGGGATTGAGTCTCTCCAGGGTCAGAGGCTTTCCATTCAATGATGTAACTGCCTCCAGCTCCTCGACGAGTTGGTAACTGCTCGGTAACAGCAGCAGGTTACCGTCGCCAAGGGGCCGGAGGGATACAAGCTTACCGTGGAGGGGGCCCTTCTCGAGAGCACGTACCATCTCAAAAGCTGTATTGTACCCTGCTGAGAGTACGACCTTGAAGGTGGGGAGCTTGCCACCCTTGTTATGAAGAGGGGCCATCACCACGGCAGCTTCATCATCGGATGGAGGCTCTGATCTTGGAGCGCAGCGCCTACGTTTCACCACGCCAGTCATAGTATCAGTAGCCGCCAAAAGCGGAAATCTAAGGGGCAGGGGGGCGCGGGCGTTTACTACCGTGTTGGTGCTGATTCGCTTTACGTGACCTGTCTACCTAGCAGCAAGCGATCAAATACGAGGCC
Organism: Oratosquilla oratoria; assembly: GCF_046742065.1. Taxonomy (NCBI): domain Eukaryota; kingdom Metazoa; phylum Arthropoda; class Malacostraca; order Stomatopoda; family Squillidae; genus Oratosquilla; species Oratosquilla oratoria. The sequence goes on from NC_134777.1 coordinate 85,404,180, forward strand.
CGAGTGCACTAGAGTGTGCGAGACCGGGCTTTTCTTCAAGACGGGGTTCCCCCCTCTCCCGCCGTAAAAGCAATTTTAACAGAACCACACGGGCTATGCTAATCGTGGAGGGAGAGTTATTTGGGGCATAATCCTGCCAGAAAGAGATTCCTCTAGGAAGGGGGAATTACCTCGGATAGCAGTACTTTCGGTATGATGGGCGGCAGCACGATAATCAGAGCTAGTGACTAGGGTAATTGCGGCTGAATTCGACGAGATCGACGCGTTGAAAAAACGGAGCGGGGGTGTTCTCTTCATACGGAATATCTTTTCTCTATGCCCCGTGACGCAGTGTAACCATTACTAACCATCACCCACCACGCACGTGATCCACATGCTTGCAACATAGCGAGACTCCCCCTTTTGCTTACCTTGCATTTCCCACAACATACATCTAACGCAGCACATTTAAAAACAAACAAGATATAGATGCCCAGTGTCACCAGACTAACCTATTAAAAGTCCTTTTATTATAACTGCCCTAGTATATTACCCATAAACTAACATATATATAATATACCTAACAATATCCACCAAGTATAGGACTAACCCTCATATATAAAACTGACCCCAATGCATAGAATAGCGAGACTAACGCCTTTACTTACAACAACCCACTAACCCCCCTATATAACCTATAACACCCATGTCACCGTCGCCAGAGCGGGGTAGGTCATGAGCCTACCGCCAAGAGCTGGGTAGGTGAAGAGCCTACCGGCCAGACGCCCCAGAGCTGGGCAGACCGAGAAGGCTGCCAGCCAGTTGTGCCCTAGGTCAAGGCCTGGCACATATTGTTATTCTGTAACTTGAAATATTATATTTGTTAATAAATAGAAGAAAACTCCCGTTTTTTTTGGTGTTTATCTCGCCCGCATTAAGTCCTCTTTATGTAACCACAACCTTTTCTACGGTTACATAAATGGCGGCAGCGGTGCTCCCACGCTCTGAATAGAAAAGCCGTCCTCAGCCATACAACCAAGGTTACACAACCAATCCAACTGGCGAGCGGTGCTCTCATTCCAAACTCCGAAGAGACAAGCCTACCTTATACCAAGAAAACACTGGTTACACTCGCGCCTACCACAGAAGGCCGAATAAAATCTTCAGCCATTCAAGCCACGCCTACCATTCAGAAGGAGCAGACCACGGTCAACGAAGAAGAAATCGTCTATCTTCGACTTCTCATATCTTCAATTAAGCTCCCAGAATAAAAGAATCAAGCCACTTGATTCTATTCAGCTCCAAGCAAACCAGCCACGCCTACAGCTCAGAAGAACAAGACCACAGTCTACGAAGTAGACTTTGCTTCGTCAGCAAGCTTTCCAAGCAAGCGACACGTCTACACACTACCCCTCCACCAACCACTCCCTTCGAGACGACAGTCTGAATTCTAAGATGACAGCTTTGATCTACAGTTGCACCAATCTTAGAATCGGTGGTGAAATCGAAGGCATTCGATTTTAAACCACCTGGTGGCAGTACGCTACCAATCATACGACAGATGTCTACAGAGAGACCTCTGTCAGAATAGAAGAACCTGTCAATTCTACACAGCACCGTATCAAGATTCCAATCCAATATCAAACAAGACTCCCAACCCAGAGATCGAACTTCAATCAAACCACAAGATTCCATTCAGCTACCACAAGATCCAGTCTCCGAAAGAAGATACTCCACCTCACCCCTACCGTCCTCACCCGAGAACAACGCATATCTGCAAACTCAGCACCTCACTCGGTAAGCATTACTAACCACCACCCCTCTATCCCTTCAAGCAGCACACCCAAGCCAAGACCAGACGAATCCCATCAGATGCAGCACACCAACTCCAAGATCGACACGACATCACGACTTCAGTCAAGACGCAGTGGACCCAGGCCAACGAGACACATCCAAGAGACAATCTCATCCGCCATCCACAACTACCGTCACCAATCAACGTGAGTATAAACCATAGACTCCCACTAATTCCCCCCTTTTTTTTTTGTAGTTCAGGAGCCGGACGAGATCCCGCCTCCACCCCCACCCCTTCATGACCAGCCAGACCAGGGAATTCGCAGCGGTTAGGCCCAGACCCGCCTAACCCACCTCCACCCTCCCTCCATGATCAGCCAGACCCGGGAATTCGCAGCGGTTAGGCCCAGACCAGCCTAACCCACCTCCAACCCCCTCCATGACCACCCAGACCAGGAGCCTCGCATCGGTTAGGCCCCGACCCGCCTAACCCACCTCCACCCCTTCCACCCAGACCAGGAGCTTCGCAGGAGTTAGGCCCGGACCCGCCTAACATACCTACTCTTCGCATCGGGTCAGCATTCTCGCTTACCCACCCCAACCACCCAACCTCACCTTCCACCCACCGCCACCCTTGGCTCACAGAGAACTGCTTGCAAAGCAATCTCTCAAACCCACCAAGGAATCATCCCCTCAGCCCACGCCAGTATCACATCCGCCCACGGAACCAACCAGTGCTACCCAGAATTCAGCAGACCTACCATAAGTACCCCATTTTTATTTATATTTTATACTTGTACATCATAAACCCATAGATACATATAAATAACCCACGTGTCAAAGGCATAAAATAATCATTTTAATTAAAATTATTTAGATGTAAAATAGCCCACGTAGAACTATCAGAAATAACTATTAATTATAGTTATAGAATATTCAAAGACCACGATAAACAGAACTTAATAATTAAATAACAAAACATCCGCTAGTGTAATTTTAACTTACGAGATAATTTTTCAATTTTAACGTAGACTCAAAATATCAAAATGTCACCGCGAAGAAATCTCCCAGGCAGTCACCCGAAACCTAGTAAATTAGGAGAAACCATTGCACGACGACAAATCCCAAGAAGAACATAACTAACACATTAACTATGAATTTACAGTAATTATTCCTCCTTAGGACGCAGGACGTCATGCGATTCGATAGGTTAGGTCCTCACGATCATTTACTTACAAAAACTTTTCTCACTATCTATAAAAGTACTCCTTCACTTCCTTCCGACCGTGAAGCCCCGGAATAATACACTCAGACCCCCCCCCCCACTCAAAGAAGATGAATAAGCATTTCATACCATACATACATTAGAATTTTTTAAAAAATTAACTGCCTTAGATAAATATATATGTATAAGTGCGATAATAAGAACAACAGAAAAAATAATTTCCCATGAAAACTTTAACCAATAACCATTCTCAATACTAGCAACTTTGTATATATCTCTATGCAATGTATAAATATTTACATATATATATATATATATATATATATATATATATATATATATATATATATATATATATATATATATATGAATATTTAACTCTACACAAACTAACATAGTAATAAAAAAAAAACTAACCACTTAGGATGTCATGTCTTCAGTAAAGCTATGACTGTAGTGAAAGTGTACATTCCAAAAAATATCTCAGAGAAAAGAGATCATCAAAAATTCTCATTGAACAGAGAAAGAACAAAAGTGAAAATTCATTCTCATTGAAAAGAGAATAAACAAGTGTAAAAAATTTACGTAGCCTTATTGAACACATTCAAGATATGATAATATACGTAAAAATCCCCCTCCTTTTACTCACTCAAACCAATTTTATGAATCAATATCCCTCACTAGCAACTAAACAAATTATCATATCTTAAATTTTGTAATTTTGTAATTACCGCTTCTGACCCAGGGCGGTGGGCAGGGTGCAGGGATGACCCGTCATCCAGGAGGTGCTCAGATGAGAGGAAGGGTGGGAGGGGTGTGGAGTGTATTTAGGGATGAAATGGGTGGGAGTGTTTTTATGCCTTTCCCTTTTTGGCTACCTCCCTTGGAAGGGGGAAAAAGCCTTGGTATATGTATGTATGTATGTACGTATGCCAAACCCCACTGTCACGACCTTAACCCAAGGTACGCAGACGTACCTCAAAAGGTCAGGGAGTTCTGTTTCTGATCTGTGCAATTCGGGAGTGAAGCTCCCACGGGCTTTTGGTGTGAGCCCGTTTGGAGGGTGATTTCACTTATGAGTGTGTGTGGTTGGGCACCACACACACTCATACATTCACAAGATGTGCATACTCATGTAAAATGCGTATGCACATCCCGGCGAATGCACCCTTCATGATGTATCGGTGTTAGGGGTTTCAAGTAATGTTGTTATAAGTGAATACAGTGAATGGTGTTAAGTGAAGACATATATATATATATATATATATATATATATATATATATATATATGTATATATATATATATATATATATATATATATATATATATATAAATTTATAGGGGGGGCTGACAGTCCACCAGCCGACGCAGTTCGTAATTACTTAAGTGGCTGCATAGGCGACGCACAAGACCCTCAGATGTTGTCAGAGGCCCTCTTCTCAGAAAAGCAGTTGCGGGGCAATGCTGGAGATAATGCTTGAGGGTGGCTTCAGGGTGGCTACAATGGTGGCATCTTCTTTCTGCAGGTGTTGAAGTTCTCTTGATTTCCCAGAAACAACGGTCCTCCAGTCGCAGACGGTAGAGCAAAGTTTCAACCTTTCTAGGTGTGGAGCGAGGAAGTACAGGGGGCTCATAGTCTGTGACTGCCCTGTACCACCTCGACCTCTCTGACACCTCTGTCTCCAGTCTGTGCTGAAGGAACCGTTGTACCTGATTGAGAGGCCTGGTGCGTAGGCGCAACTGATTTCTGCTAAGAGGGACGACAACATCGACTTCGGGTCTTTGGCGCGCCCCTTCTGCTGCGGCGTCGGTTAGCTCGTTACCTGGGACGCCCACGTGGCTTGGCGCCCAGTTGAGCGTAACACTCCTACCTTGCTGATGTAGCTTCAGCAGGAGTGCTAGGATGGAGGTCAGTAGGCGTACATTGTCGCTGGGCTGTGTCAATTCTAAGCTGCCTAGCAGAGACTGTGAATCCGTGTGGATCACTACAGGACCAGCTCGAGATATTAGAGCATGCTCTAACGCTCCTTGACCGCTATGGCCTCAGTTTGGAGAGTGGACGCATGATCAGATACTCTCCTGCTGAAGGTCAAACCATCCGTCACGAAGACAGCCCCCGCACTACGAGGCCTGTTGGGGTCTACGGAGCCATCCGTGTAGTAGACCGCCATTCCAGGTTCCGATAGTGCGCGGATTCCTTGTAGGGACTGCGCTCGTACTCTTTCATGATCACATAACTTCTTCTTACTGGGAAGCTTTGTGACAACGAGGGTTGCAGGTATCGACAGCCATGGTGGTGGGGGCGTGAACTCTGGATATGGAGAGTCCCTACCCTTCTCAAGGAGAACGCTGGTGAGCCTGAAGGAGTCCAGAAGTCCAGCTGCCTGCGATAGCCAGGTACCGGAGTGGATAAGAGTATCCACCCGTCCCAGAGCTATCACAAGCCTCTGACTTAGCTCAGTTATTCTGGGGCTCAGGACTATCTTGGCAAGAAAGTCGGCCTCCAGCCTTCTGACCCGTGATGTTAATGAAGGCAATGAAGCCTCCATCTGGAGGTTAACGATCTTAGTCCAAGGTTGAGCTCCCAGGATAAACCTTGCTGCGTCATTTTGGCAAGGCTCCAGGTCTTCAAGCTTGGCAGTCGCCACATTTATGAGAGCTGGGGCAGCGTAGTCCACCAAGCTGCAGACTGCGTGCACAAAGAATGTGCGAAGGCCCTGATGCGTGGCACCAAGTGCCTTCCCCGTCATTACTATCATAACTGTGGTTCTTGCCTTCAGTCTCTCCTTGAGATAGGCTAGTTCCTTCTGAAAGGTGAGCCTCTCATCAATCCAGACCCCCAGGTACTGAAACTGATGAACCCAGTCCAGTCTAAGGTCCTGGATGGTGAGGTGCTCCCCCTCTTTCCAGAGACTTAATGCCATGGCCTTCGATTTTGTAGGGGAGATCTTTAACCCTAACCTGCAACATTAGGTCGCCACAGTGCTTAAACAGCGCTTAGCCCTGCTGAAGCACCGCCGTTTCCCAGGAATTATGAGTGCAATATCATCTGCATAGCAGATGACTATGCACCCATTGGGTAGAGGTAGTTCCAGAATGTTGGAGACGAGCACATTGAACAGAGTGGGGCTGGGACCCCCCCCACCCTGTTGAGTGCCATTCTCCAGCATTCTGGCCTCTAATATATGACCCTGAAATCTTACTTTCGCAGACCGGTGACTGAGATAGTCAGCAATCCAAGAAAGCAGCTTGCCTTTTACACCCTTGCGAGCAAGGGTAACTAATATCACAAGTGGACTGGCCAGCTCAAACGCCTTTTCCAAGTCCAAAAACACCACGATGGACGGTGTGCCACTGACAGCATTGAGTGTTGCTATACTGTTTGCTGTGCCAGTGCCATTGCAGTAAGCATGGATATGCTCATGCATTGGGCCCAGTTTCCACAGCAGCCTGTTTAGCACCATCCTCTCCGCTGTCTTTCCCATGCAGCTTGTCAGGCTGATGGGGCGATAAGCACTAGGTTCCTTTGGCTTTGGAGTTGGCGTTATGATTGCCGTCTTCCAGGCTGTTGGTAGCTTGCCAGTCCTCCAAGACGCATTTATCACCCTTAGAAGTGCCTCGTCACCCGCTGACCCAAGATGGGTCAGCATGGAATAGGTGATGAAATCCTCTCCAGGTGCCGTGTCTGAGCTGGTCTTGTGTGTGAGCCGTAGCTCCTGAAGCGTAAAGCTAGCGTCAGTATCATCCGATCGACTCATCATGTCCTCAAGACTATGACGCCTCACTCCTTGGAGGTCCTGCAGTGTCTTGAACACACTGCGGGAGTGAGGTGCTGCTGGAGCGAGAGACAAAATCCTGCACCAGCCGCTGCGCCTCAGCATCAGAGGCATGATGAGTGCGTCGCGGTTGAGTCCTGCCAGTAGCTTTACGGAGCTTAGAACATAGCTCTTCTGGGGAGGTGTGAGCGTTAAAGCCCTCACACCATTCAAGAAATTTAGCTCTTCTGGCATCTGCAGCTATGACGTGAGCGTCATGAACTGCAGCGCGCAAGTTGGCCAAATTGGTCTGAGTTCGGCGCCGTCGGAAAACACGCCTAAGCATGTTCACCCGATGGTTGGCCTCTCTCACCTCGGGGGTATAATACCAGCTGTTCTTGTGTTGTCTGGGGGACTGGCGAGTCTTTGGGATGGCTCTCTTGGCAGCCTCATGAACGGCTGCAGAAAAGTCAACTTCTAACGTTTCCACGTCCTGTGGTGGAACGTAGGACGCTGCCCATTCTTCAACAGACCTCTCAAATACTGGTCAGTTTGCCAAAGCTGTCTTCCACCTGGGAACAGGTAATACAGTTAGAATGGGTGGTGTATCCCGTATGTGCACAGAGACACCGAAGTGATCGCTAGTGACAATAGGATACACCTCACAGGTTACCCTAGGGAGGAGAGTGGCCGTCGCCAAGGTCAGATCAAGTCGTCCACCTTGCACGTGCGTCGGATTACCATCATTCAACAACGCAATGTCAGGGCATTCATCCAATACGTAATTTCAGTGGCGCCCAGCGACATTGGGCCCTTGGGGCGACATCAAAATACCATGATGGACGTTGAAGTCCCCTCCTATTATGAGGAGCCTGTCCGCAGCAAGAGCACACACTTCTCCAAGGTCCAGTTCCGCTCTGTGGCCCCTGTAGATGTTATAGATGGTGTACATTTCATGGGCTCGATGGAGTCGAACCGCAAGAACTTCTACGCCATCCCCACATGATACAGGGTCCACGATCTCACTGCAGGGGATGGATGATTTGACTAAGATCATGCACCCCCTAGTAGTGAGTGAGCGAGGGAGGGAGAAGATGCGACATCCCGGAAATTGCACCTCGTCCCTCACCAATGTCTCCTGGAGAAGCATGATATCGTAATCATGCTCTTGGGCAAGCGCAAGGAGATACGAGCTTTTGCTGGGGAACCCGTTTATGTTCCACTGTAGCAACCTTAAGTGACTTTTGAACAGGGCGATTGTCTTCCCTGTCAGTTTCCAAAACGGTCTCATCTTGTCCTTTCCGGTCAGACGACAAGATGGGTTGCGACTTCATAACAGTGGGAGCATTTTCCTCCTCATCAGAAGAGGAGTCTTCAAGCCTGAGTGCAAATTGAAGTTGGGACTTGGCAGAAGACACTTTCCTAGTCTTTGAAGATGTGGGTGTAGCTTTCCCAATGGTAAAAATGGGTGTGGCGGGCTTGGGGGGAGTGGAAGGGGAGGAGGAGGAGGTTGAGGGAGAGGAAGAGGTAGTGGAAGAGGCGGGGGAGGAGGCACGAGAGGAAGAGGTAGAGGGGGAGGGAGTCCTCTCCTTTCGCCTTGGGTTCCTCTTCTCTTTCAGGAGTTTGAGCACGTTCTTGACGGCCCTATCCACCATGACTAGCATCTTCTCTGGGTCGCTTTCTCCTAGGGTAGTAGCGACTGCAGAGACGACACCAGTCACAATCAGGTCGATATTATCCTCCCTAAGGGGGATGACATCAGACGGATATTGCGGTGGAGGGGAACGTCGGCCCTGTGCTCGTGGGGTTGGTACAGGGGGCGTGGGCTTGGCTTTAGGTTTGGGGGTGGGATTGGAGGCAGGCGTGGGTTTGGAGGTGGGCGCGGGTTTGGAGGCGGGCGTGGGTTTGGAGGTGGGCATGGCTTTTTTAGGAGCTGGTTGTATTTTTGTGTTTGTCTGTGTAGGAGCTGGTTTCAGTGATGGAAAGTGCTCCTGATTGTTCATATCAGGAGCACTAGGTGTAGGTGGTTGTGGTGCTGTAGTAGACGAGTGTTTCCTGCTGCCCCATACAAATGTTCCTCCGGGGGGGGGGGCGGCAGGTATGAAGTCCTGTCGCTTTTCTTTCCTCTCCTTACAGGCAACGGCCTGCATTTTACGCACTGCGCAAGAGGTATTCCAGGCGTGGTGCTTCTTTCCACAATTGGGGCACCTGGCAACAGTCTCAGTGCCAGCCTTGAACTTGTTGAGACAAGTCTCAGTGGCATGAGGAATGCTGCAAATGCCGCACTTGGGTTGCTTAGCAGTGCACCTGGCCTGGAAGTGACCATAGCAACGAAGAGGATCAGGGATGTACGTTCGTACATCATACCTGCCATACCATCCCAGGTTTATCTTAGCAAAGGGTTCGCCTGGCGTGTGGGCGTCTTGTCCCATCGGCGCATTCTCGTGGCCGCGATTACCTGACTGTGGTCTTCGATGGCCTCAGTCATGTAACTGGTCGGGTAATCGTGAACCACGAGTCGATGTTTTATGTCCTCCGGATTGAGACGCTCCAGGTTCACTGGCTTGCCACCGAGCGACTTGATCCCGTCCAGCTCCTCGACGAGTTCGTAAGTGCTTGGTAACAGTAGCACGTTACCATCGCCGAGGGGCCGGAGGGACAGAAGCTTGCCACGGAGTGGGCCCTTTTCAAGAGCTCTCACTACCTCAAAAGCAGTGTCGTACCCCGCTGAGGGTACGACCTTGAAGGTGGGGAGCTTGCCACCCTTTGCACTAACTGGGGACATCACTACAGCAGCTTCATCGTCCGATGGAGCTGCTGAACCTGGAGCGCATCGACGCTTTTTCGACACGCCAGTCGCAGTGTCAGTAGCCGCCATGGCGGCACTGATAACGAGAAAATTACTGATTTAAAACGCAACGGTAACGTGAAAAAAGGCGGAAATCTAAGGGGCAGGGGGGCGCGGGCGTTTACTAACGTGTTGGTGCTGATTCGCTTTACGTGACCTCTACCTAGCGGCAATCGATCGAATACGAGGCCCGAATGCACCTAGAGCGTGCGAGACCGGGCTTTTCTTGATGAAGGGGTTCCCACCTCCCGCCCTAAAGGCGATTCTTAAAAGAACCGCAAGGGCTACGCCGATCGTGCAGGGAGAGCTATTTAGGGCATAATCCTGCCAGAGCGAGATTCCACAGGAAGGGGGAATTGTCTCGGGTAGCAGTACTTTCCGAATTCAATAGGTTGTAGCACGTCAAACAGAGCTAGCATCTGGGATGAGTGATGGCATAGAGGGCGAAAATAGCGTGAGGAACGATCCAGCGTGGATGTTCTCAGTCTAGAATCTATCTAATCTCTGCCCCCCGTGACAAAAAAATAAATAAATAAATGGCGATAGGTAAGTGAGAAGGTGTGGGAGCAAGAGGGGGGAGGGGGTGATAGGGGAAGGTAAAGTTTAGAAAGTGAAGGAAGTGTGAGTGTGATAGTGTGGGGCGGACCCACTTGCATGGTGTTATTATTAATTCATACGGTCATACTATCTATGCTCTAATAAAAAAAAATCTATCTAGCTAATCATACATATTTGGTGTGAAGGAAGGACTCATTTTCTGTTGTACATTTTTTAATTGACTTTAGGTTTTAATCGTGATTTTAATTTATTGTGATGTTATTTATGTGATTTAATACAAGTCCTTCCTTCATTTTGCACAAATTATAATAAACATTTACATGAGTTGGGAGCAGGTGTGATTATGTAATGGCTTTGTGCCTTGAAAATTATTTCAAGTTTTAGTTTAGGTTTTTATTTTGATTAAAGTTATATTTAGTAGGAAATCTAGTCATACCTGCTCCCAGTTGAATTATATATATACTCATATATATAAATATATATATATATATATATATTATATATATATATATATATATTTTTTTTTTTTTTTTTTTTTGTTAAGGGAGGTTACGTTTGTTAGTTATTGGCTAATGTGCCATGTGAATTCTATTACTATTGCGTTATTTTAAGTATTACACACATATCCTGTGGATATGTGTGTTTGTGTGAGGCAATGTGCCTTATGTGTTATCTTAATGTTTATTCTACGTTATATCTTATATACGTAACCTTCCCTTTTTTTGTGATCAGCTAGTGGCCGTGATTATGGCGGAAAGTCTGGATTTTAACCTAATATAGTTTTTATTCTGGGCCAGTTTTTGTGGTCTTGTGTTTTTTTTTTTATGATTGAGGAGGTGGGGGTATTATATTGTATGTTAGTATATTGTTCCAAGCATTGCTACTCAGTCTTATGAGTCTTGAGTGTATAGTTTCTATGTTTTGTGTTTTGTTGAGTTGTTCTTGTGTTTCTAGGTATGGTGGTTTATGTTTTAGTATTTTCCTTAATGTGTTGTTTTGTAAAGTTTGCATGTTTTTCATGTTTGTGTGTGTGCTTGTGACTGTGATTATTGGGGGTATTCCAGTTGTGGTCGTGCTAGTGTTTTGTATACTTTTATTTGTGTTTTTGTTGTTAGTCCTCTGAAGCGTCTTAGTCTATTAAGTGTTTTTTTATTTTTTTATTCTGTTTTTGATGTGGTGTTTTATTCCTTGTGTGTTGATGCGTGAGCCCTAGGATGTGTGCTTGTTTATTGTATGGTATTATGTTGTTGTTTATTTTTATTGGTGCTGGTTGGCGTGTTGAGATGGCTAGTAATTGGAATTTGTGTTTGTGGATAGTTTCCATTGTTTTTCGTATGTGTTAATTTTGTTGATTTCATGTTCTGTCTTTCTGGCAAGCATATGTTTTCCTGTAGTGTTAGGGTATGTGATTATCTGTGTGACGTCGTCTGCGTATTGTATAGTGTAGCTTCCGTGTGAGGGTGGTGGTATGTCTGATGTGTACAAGTTAAACAGTGTTGGAGAGAGAACGCTTCCTTGTGGAACTCCGCTTTGGAGAGGGAAGGCTGGTCCTATGTAGTGGTTTATTTTTATTTTTGCTGTTCTGTTGTCTAGGAAGCTACACAGTGTTTTCATGATGGTGTCTGGAAGGTGTGTTTGAAGTATTTTGTATTTAAGGCTTTCGTGCCATACTTTGTCGAAGGCCTTGGATATGTCGCGTGGTATTATGTTACATGCATGTTTGTGTCTTTGTGCGTCAGCGATTGTTTCATATATAATGGCGGGTGCTGTGTGTGTTCCTTTGCCAGGTGTGAATCCGTGTTGGTTTGGGTTTAACATGTCTTGTTCGTGTAAGTGTGCCATAAGTCTGTTTGCGACCAGTTAACTGAAATATTCAATAAATCGGTAGACACTGGTTTTGTTCCAACTGCTTGGAGGCAGGCAAACGTTGTTCCTGTTTTTAAGAAGGGAGATAGATCGTCTATATGCAACTACAGGCCAATCAGTTTGACATCGGTTATAGGAAAAATGCTTAAATCAATAATAGTAAATAGACTCAGAGAACACATCGAAGGGCATAATTTAATTCGTGATTCATAGCATGGTTTCTCCAAGGGTAAGTCATGTGTGACTATAATAATCTTCTATCCTTTAACACTAAAGTATATAAGGCGTCAGCTGACAATGAAAATTGTGATGTTATTTACCTTGACTTTAGCAAAGAGTTCGACAAGGTACCACACCGGAGACTACTAAATAAAATCAAAGCCCATGGCATAGGAGGAAAAGTGTTAGAATGGATTAGAGCTTGGATTAGTAACAGAAAACAGCGGGTCACCATAAATGGAATAAAATCTAGGTGGGGCAATGTTACTAGTGGGGTCCCCCAGGGCTCGGTTTTGGGTCCCTTATTGTTCATTATGTGCATAAGCGACTTAGACGATGGGATAAATAGTGATGTTAGTAATTTTGCGGACGACACTAAAATAGGACGCCTAATTAGGTCAGTAGACGACGCAGAGATTCTGCAGGATTATCTTAATAAATTGTTAACATGGTCAGTGAAATGGCAAATGAACTTCAATATCTCTAAGTATAGCTTGTTAAACGTAGGGCTACACAACCCCAAAAATAGATACAATGTAGATAACACGTTTTTAGAAAAATCTGAGTGCGAGAGGGACTTGGGTGTTCTGGTGAGTCCGGACCTCAAAACCAGGAAGCAGTGCATTAGCGCCAGAAATAAAGCTAACAGCGCATTAGGCTTCATTGCTAGGACGGTAACGAATAGAAGTGCAGAGGTAATTATTAAACTCTATCTAACGATAGTTAGACCCATACTTGACTATGCGGTACGGTTTTGGTCACCGTCCTACAAAATGGACATCAATTCACTAGAATCAGTACAGAGAAGAATGACCAAAATGATATATGGACTCGGAAATTTGCCTTACGAAGAACTTAAGCACCTAAACTTACATTCTCTGGAAAGACGTAGAGTGCGGGGTGATCTAATAGAAGTGTTCAAGTGGATCAAAGGCTATAACAAGGGTGAAGCAAACAAAGTCATCATAATAAAACAACAGGGCAGGACTCGCAGTAATGGTAATAAACCGGACAAATTTAGATTTAAGAAGGAAATAGGCAAAAATTGGTTTACTAATAGGGTGGTCGATGAATGAAATAAACTTAGTAACCATGTTGTAAGCGCTGAAACTATCAGTTGTTTTAAAAAACGTTTAGACAACTTTATGGATGGGGATGACAGGTGGTGATGGATACGGAGCTGCCTAGTGTAGGCCTTATGGTCTCTTGCAGTCTCCTTTATTCTTATGTTCTTATGTTTAGGTTCTAGTCTTTCGTATATTTTTTCAGGTGTTTCTAGTAGTGATATGGGTCTGTAGTTTTGTATTTGTGTGGTGTCTTTTTGTTTTGGAATGAATGTGATGATTGAGTTTTTGAATTTTTGTGGAAAGTATCCTAGGCTGAGTGTTTCGTTGTATATATCTGTGAGTGGTTGTATTGTTGTTTTTGGTAAGAGTGCGAGTATTTGTTTCGTTATGCCTGATTGTCCTGGGGCTTTGTTTTTAGTGTGTTTGATTATGTTTTTAACGTCTTCTAGTTGTATGAGTCGTCCTATGTAGTTGTCAGTGTCTAGTCTGCTTAAGTCTATGTTTGCGTAAGGTTGTGTTTGTTGGTGGTGTTGTGTTATGTATGTGAGTATTTTTGTTTCATGGTTTGTGTCAAATTGTGTGTTTTCTTCTGGTGTGATCTGAAAAATGTTTTGCCATACTTGTCTGAATGCGTTTTCTTTGTCTTTATCGTCGTGTAGTTTGTCGTTGTTATGTGTTATGTATGGTGAAGTGTTAGTGTTGGATCCTTGTAGTCTCTTTATTGTGTTCCAGAAGTCTTGTGTTTTTTTGGGGTTGAATTTGATGTTTGATATGAATTTGTTCCATGTTTCTTAGTAGTTTCTTTTGTATTCTTCTAGTATTTGTGTTTGTAATTGTTTAATTGTTTCTCCTGTGTGTGGAGTCCAGTTGTTTTCTGTTATGGCTTTATTTTTTATGTTGTTTGCCTTCCATATTAATTGTTTTAGTGTTTTAGATGTTTTTGGTGTGGGTAGTTGTTTGTGGTGTATTGTAGGTATACTCTGTGCGATAGCGTTGTGTAATAATTTGTACCAGTTTTCTATTTTGTCGTCTATGTATTTTGTGTCCTTTATTTGAGTGTTTGTGTTGGTCTGTCTTTCTGTGTTGTTGTATTCTTCTGTTGTTGTTTCTAGTATTGTTTTAAATTTCTCCCAGTCTGCTTCTTTGTATAGTAATCTAGATGGTGTGGGGATAGTGATCGCTGTGGTGGATAGTGTGAAGTGTAGTGGTATGTGATCTGATGAAGTTATGTCGCCTGGGTGTATTCTACTATTCTGTATGTGAGGTGGTGGTGTCGGTTGGTGAATATCATGTCTGGGTTGCTTGTTCCGGTGTGTAATGCTTGTTGGGAAGTCTGGGCCGAGGAAGGTAAGGTGGTTCTGTGTTATTAGTGGATGAATGCTTTTTCCTACGTGATTGTTGTATGTGTGTTATAGTGTTTTGTGTTTTGCATTAAAGTCTCCTATGATGTATGTTGGTTGTGGTTTTTGTGTGATTTTCAGTATGTCTTGTGTTGGTAGGTATGGTCTTCGTGGTGGGAGGTATGTTGTGGCTATGATTATGGGTCCTTTGTGTGTATTTCAATGGCTAACATGTCTTCATCAAAGTCGTCTAATAGCTTGTATTTTATGTTTTGTTTTATGGCTATGGCTATTCCTGCGTTGTCTTCGTTGTAAGTGTTTTGTGTGTGTGTGTTGTAGTTGAATATTTTAACTGTGTGTTTCCCTATTGAATTGAGTAATATGATGTCTGGTGTTTGTGTTATGTAGTGGTTGCTTAGTTGGTTTCTTCTGTGGAATGTCCAGTGTTGTACGTTGTGTTGTAGTATGCGTATTGTGTTCATGTGTGTTTGATTTATTGGCTGTTGACTGTCCAGTGAAGTGTGTCTGTTGGTTTGTATTTACGGATGTCGTAGTATCCTTGTTGTGTTTTTCTGTATTTTGTCTCAGTCAGTCTTTGTATAGGGGCTTTGGTCAGGTCAATCAGTTTTTGTTTGATCATAGTGTCTACAGTATCTTCTGGTATTTCCTTAGTGTATATGTATTTGATCTTTTTGTTTTGTAGGAGTGTGTGTATGTTTTGATGGTTTTCTTCATCTGTCATGTTTGTTGTGTTGGGTGTTATTATCTGTACTGTTTCTGTGTTTTGGTCAGTTTTCTTTGCCTTTGTGGGTTGTGCAGTTTCTGTTGTATGTTCTGTGTTGAGTGCCCTTTTATTTCTTTGTTCCTCCGTTTCCATTTCTTCTGGTTGTGATTGGGTGCGTGTCGTGTTGTTTATCATGTTTAGTATAGCTGTGGGTTTTATGACAGAAGGTGGGATTATGATTATGGGGACTCCGTTTGCCTTGTAGAATTCGTTGATTGCCTGTTGATAAGTTCCTGGTATTGCTGCTTCAGTTATGTTGGCGTGTATAATTGCTGTGTTTATAACTGTTAGGTGTTTTAGGGTTATGGGGATGGG
The DNA here is from genome assembly GCF_046742065.1 of Oratosquilla oratoria. Lineage (NCBI taxonomy): Eukaryota > Metazoa > Arthropoda > Malacostraca > Stomatopoda > Squillidae > Oratosquilla > Oratosquilla oratoria. Next base: position 85,419,931 of record NC_134777.1, read on the forward strand.
TGTCGGTGTTGGTGAAGACTGAGTAGTGTTGCTTGTAGTTTTGTTTACATATGAAGTGTGTGTGTGTGTTTTGTTCTTTGTTTTCTTGTATTTTCTTCTTGATTAAGTCCTTTCTTATTTGACATCTGGCTGCATATGTAGGCTGGTTAAGGCCACAGGCGATGCACTTCTTTATAGCATCGTTCAGCTCCGGGGGGTCAATAATGTCTAGTCCTTCTTTTGCAAATTCATTCTTCGTTGTCCTTTTTGTCAGTTCTTCTATGGTCTTGTCTTCTGCTATCGCCGTGTGTTGTGTGCCGTTGGTGAATAGCTTTTGGATAGCTATCTCCAGCTTGGCCAATAGGTTTCAGATGACGGAGCGTTTCGTTTGGCCGGCCGTAGGCCGGTTCTCCCTAATATTTATTCTAAATATATGTGTGTGTTAGTTTGTGTGTGTATGTCAGGGCTGTGTATGAAAAGAAAGGGAAAGTAAGGGGAATTGTATGGGGGGGGGGGGTCGAAGGGGTACGGTCTATGCTCACGGGTTCTAATGGCCTAACGGTGGTTAAGGGAAAGCGATCGCGCTGGCTGGCGCCCGGGTGCCCTCTCGCAACGTATGGAATATCTCGGTCGCCGGAGAGTTCGAGACCTATGCCGGGTCCGCTATAGGAGCGGGAGACCGGGAGGGGGGTTCCCTCCCCCACCAGTCGACTGCACAAGTTTTAAGACCGCAAGGGCAATGTACAGTCGAAAGGGGGGTTATTGAGGGCATATACCGTCAGAGCGAGAAGCGGAGATATGCTTTGGCTCGGGTAACGGTCTAATTTTTGGTTGCTTGTAGACAGCGTTGATAGTACGTCCGTACTCGGTGGTGTCCAATAGCGCTCTCAGCCCTGTTTAATTTGGGAGTGAAGCTCCCACGGGCTTTGAGTGTGTGCCCGTTTGGAGGGTGATGTGACTTATGAGTGTGTGTGGGTTTAACCACACACACTCATACATTCACAAGATGTGCATACGTATATGATATACGTATGCACATCTCGGTGAATGCACCCTTCCTAACATAACTGTGTATTCAGTGCATTGCGTATTGTAGCAATTTGTGTAGTATATTTATAAGAGGGGGGGGTGATTCAATGTATGAGTGTGTGTGGCTTTGGCCACGCCCACTCATACATTTACCGGATGTGCATAGGTATGTGATGTACGTATGCACATCCCGGTGAATTCACCCTTCCTGACATGAACAAGTGCAAAAGATATATAAAATTTAAAGGGGGGGGGGCTGACACTCCACCAGCCGACGCAGTTCGTATTAGCTTAAGTGGCTGCATAGGCGGCGCACAAGACCCTCAGATGTTGTCGGAGGCCCTCTCCTCAGAAAAGCAGTTGCGGGGCAATACTTGAGGTAGTGGTCAAGGGTGGCTTCTGGGTGGCGGCAGTGGCGACATCTTTCTTCTGGCGTGGAGTTGTTCTTTATTTGTCAGAAACAACGGTCCTCCAACCTCAGACGGAGGAGCAGAGTTTCCACTTTTCTAGGTGTGGAGCGAGGAAGTACAAGGGGTTTGAAGTCTGTGACTGCCCTGTACCACCTCGCCCTTTCTGACACCTCTGCCTCCAGTCTGTGCTGAAGGAACCGTTGTACCTGGTGCGTATGCGCAACTGATTTCTGCTGAGAGGGACGACAACATCGACTTTGGGTCTTTGGCGCGCCGCTTCAGCTGCGGCGTCGGCTAGCTCGTTGCCTGGGACGCCCACATGGCTTGGCGCCCAGTTGAGCGCAACACTCCTACCTTGCTGATGTAGCTTCAGCAGGAGTGCTAGGTTGGAGGTCAGTAGGCGTACATTGTCGCTGGGCTGTGTCGATTCTAAGCTGTCTAGCAGAGACTGTGAATCCGTGTGGATCACCACAGGACCAGCTCGAGATATTAGAGCATGCTCTAACGCTCCTTGACAGCTATGGCCTCAGTTTGGAGAGTGGACGCATGATCAGGTACTCTCCTGCCGAAGGTCAAACCATCCGTCACGAAAGCACCCCCCGCACTACGGGGCCTGTTGGGGTCTACGGAGCCATCCGTATAATAGAACACCATTCCAGGTTCCGACAGTGCGCGGATTCCTTGTAGGGCCTGCGCTCGTACTCTTTCCTGATCACATAACTTCTTCTTACTGGGAAGCTTTGTGACAACGAAGGTTGCAGGTATCGACAGCCATGGTGGTGGGGGCTTGAACTCTGGGTGTGGAGAGTCCCTACCCTTCTCAAAGAGAACGCTGGTGAGCCTGAAGGAGTCCAGAAGTCCAGCCGCCTGTGATAGCCAGGTACTGGAGTGGATAAGAGTATCCACCCGTCCCTGAGCCTTCACAAGGCTCTGACTTAGCTCAGTTATCCTGGGGCTCTGGACTATCTTGGCAAGAAAGTCGACCTCCAGCCTTCTGACCCGTGATGTTAATGAAGGCAATAAAGCCTCCATCTGGAGGTTAACAATCTTGGTCCAAGGTTGAGCTCCCAGGATAATACTTGCTGCGTCATTTTGGCAAGGCTCCAGGTCTTCAAGCTTGGCAGTCGCCACATTTATGAGAGCTGGGGCAGCGTAGTCCACCAAGCTGCGGACTGCGTGCACATAGAATGTGCGAAGGACCTGATGCGTGGCACCAAGTGCCTTCCCCGTCATTGCTCTCATAACTGTGGTTCTTGCCTTCAGTCTCTCCTTGAGATAGGCTAGTTCCTTCTGAAAGGTGAGCCTCTCATCAATCCAGACCCCCAGGTACTGAAACTGGTGAACCCAGTCCAGCCTAAGGGTCCTGGATGGTGAGGTGCTCCCCTTCTTTCCAGAGTCCTAGTGCCATGGCTTTCGATTTTGTAGGGGAGATCTTTAACCCTAACCTGCAACATTAGGTCGCCACAGTGCTTAAGCAACGCTGGGCCCTGCTGAAGCACCGCCGTTTCCCAGTAATTATGAGCGCAATATCTCCCCCCCCCCCTGTGGAGTGCCATTCTCCAGCATTCTGGCCTCTGATATGTGACCCTGAAATCGTACTTTCGCAGACCGGTGACTGAGAGTCAGCAATCCAAGAAAACAGTTTGCCTTTTACTCCCTTGCGAGCAAACGTGTCTAATATCACAAGTGGACTGGCCAGCTCAAATGCCTTTTCCAAGTCCAAAAACACCACGATGGACGGTGTGCCACTGACAGCATTGAGGAATATTGCTATACTGTTTGCTGTGCCAGTGCCATTGCAATAAGCATGTATATGCTCATGCATTGGGCCCAGTTTCCACAGCAGCTTGTTTAGCACCATCCTCTCCGCTGTCTTTCCCATGCAGCTTGTCAGGCTGATGGGGCGATAAGCACTAGGTTCCTTTGGCTTTGGAATTGGCGTTATGATTGCCGTCTTCCAGGCTGTTGGTAGCTTGCCAGTCCTCCAAGACTCGTTTATCACCCTTAGAAGTGCCTCATCGCCCGCCGGCCCAAAATGGGTCAGCATGGAATAGGTGACGAGATCCTCTCCAGGTGCCGTGTCTGAGCTGGTTTTGTGTGTGACCCGTAGCTCCTGAAGCGTAAAGCTAGCGTCAGTATCATCCGATCGACTCATCATGTCCTCAAGACTATGACGCCTCACTCCTTGGAGGTCCTGCAGTGTGTCTTGAACACACTGCGGGAGTGAAGTGCTGCTGGAGCGGGAGACAAGCTCCTGCACCAGCCGCTGCGCCTCAGCATCAGAGGCATGATGAGTGCGTCGCGGTTGAGTCCTGCCAGTAGCTTTACGGAGTTTAGACCACAACTCTGCTAGGGAGGTGTGAGCGTTAAAGCCCTCACACCATTAAAAAAATCTAGCTCTTCTGGCATCTGCAGCTATGACGTGAGCGTCATGAACTACAGCGCGCAAGTTGGCCAAATTGGTCTGAGTTCGGCGCCGTCGGAAAACACGCCTAAGCATGTTCACCCGATGGTTGGCCTCTCTCACCTCGGGGGTATAATACCAGCTGTTCTTATGTTCCCTGGGAGACTGGCGAGTCTTTGGGATGGCTCTGTTGGCAGCCACCTGAATGACTGCAGAAAAGTCAGCTTCTAACGTTTCCACGTCCTGTGGTGGAACGTAGGACGCTGCCCATTCTTCAACAGATCTCTCAAATACTGGCCAGTTTGCCAAAGCTGTCTTCCACCGGGGAACAGGTAATACAGCTGGTATGGGTGGTGTATCCCGTATGTGCACAGAGACACCGAAGTGATCAATAGTGACAATAGGATGCACCTCCCAGGTTACCCTAGGGGGGAGAGTGGCCGTCGCCAAGGTCAGATCAAGTCGTCCACCTTGCACGTGCGTCGGATTACCATCATTCAACAACGCAATGTCAGGGTATTCATCTAATACGTAATTTAAGTGGCGCCCAGCGACATTGGACACTTGGGGCGACATCAAGATATTTTGATGTGCGTTGAAGTCTCCTCCTATGATGAGGAGCCTGTCCGCAGCAAGAGCACACACTTCTCCGAGGTCCAGTTCCGCTCTGTGTCCCCTGTATATGCTATAGATGGTATACGTTTCGTGGGCCCGATGGAGTCGAACCGCAAGAACTTCTACACCATCTCCACATGATACAGGGTCCACGATCTCACTGCAGGGGATGGATGAATTGACTAGGATCATGCACCCCCTAGTAGTGGGTAAGCGAGGGAGGGAGAAGATGCGATATCCCGGAAATCGCACCTCGTCCCTCACCAATGTCTTCTGGAGAAGTATAATGTCGTAATCATGCTCTTGCGCAAGCGCAAGGAGATACGAGCTTTTGCTGGGGAACCCGTTTATGTTCCACTGTAGCAATTTTAAGTGATTATTGAACAGGGCGAAGTTCTTCCCTGTCATTTTCCATTACTGTCTCATCTTGTCCTCCCCGGTCAGACGACAAGATGGGTTGCGACTTTATAACAGTGGGAGCATTTCCCTTCTCATCAGAAGAGGACTCTTCAAGCCTGAGCGCAAAATGATGTTGGGGCTCAGCAGAAGACACTTTCCTAGTCTTTGAAGATGTGGGTGTAGCTTTCCCAATGGTGAAAGTGGGTGTGGCGGGCTTGGGGGAATTGGAAGGGGAGGTGGAGGCTGAGGAAGTGGAAGAGGCGGTAGTGGAAGAGGTAGTGGAAGAGGTGGGGGAGGAGGCAGGAGAGGAGGAGGTAGAGGGGGAGGGAGTCCTCTCCTTTCGCCTAGGGTTCCTCTTCTCTTTCAGGAGTTTGAGCACGTTCTTGACAGTCCTATCCACCATGACTAGCATCTTCTCTGGGTCGCTTTCTCCTAGGGTAGTAGCGACTGCAGAGACGACACCAGTCACAATCAGGTCGATATCATCCTCCCTAAGGGGGATGACATCAGACGGATACTTTGGTGGAGGGGACCGTCGATCCTGTGCTCGTGGGGTTGGTACTGAGGGCGTGGGCTTGGCTTTAGGTTTAGGGGTGGGATTGGAGGCAGGCGTGGGTTTGGAGGTGGGCGCGGGTTTAGAGGCGGGCGTGGGTTTTGGAGGTGGGGATGGCTTTTTTGGGAGCTGGTTGTGTTTTCGTGTTTGTCTGTGTGGGAGCTGGTTTCAGTGATGGAAAGTGTTCCTGATTGTTCAGATCAGGAGCACTATGTGTAGGTGGTTGTGGTGCTGTAGTAGAAGAGTGCTTCCTGCTGCCCCATACAAATGTTCCTGGGGGGGGGGGAGCAGGTATGAAGTCCTGTTGCTTCTCTGTCCTCTCCTTACAGGCAATGGCCTGAACTTTACGCACTGCGCAAGAGTTATTCCAGGCGTGGTGCTTCTTGCTGCAATTGGGGCACTTGGCAACAGTCTCAGTGCCAGCCTTGAACTTGTTGAGACAAGTCTCAGTGGCATGAGGCATGCTGCAAATGCCGCACTTGGGTTGCTTCGCATAGCACCTCGCCTGGTGATGACCATAGCGCTGACACCTGAAGCAACGAAGAGGATCAGGGATGTACGTTCGTACATCATACCTGCCATACCAACCCAGGTCGATCTTATCAAAGGGTTCGGCTTTGATGGTAATCAGTACCTGGCGTGTGGGCGTCTTGTCCCATCGGCGCATTCTCGTGGCCGCGATTACCTGACTGTGGTCTTCGATGGCCTCAGTCATGTAACTGGTCGGGTAATCGTGTACCACGAGTCTATGCTTTCGGTCTTCTGGGTCGAGTCGCTCCAGGTTCACCGGCTTACTATCGAGCGACTTGATAGCATCCAGCTCCTCGACGAGTTCATAAGTGCTTGGTAACAGTAGCATGTTACCATCGCCGAGGGGTCGTAGGGACAGAAGCTTGCCGCGGAGGGGGCCTTTCTCAAAAGCTCTCACCACCTCGAAAGCAGTGTCGTACCCTGCCGAGGGTACGACCTTGAAGGTGGGGAGCTTGCCACCCTTTCCACTAGGAGGAGCCACCACGACAGCAGCCTCATCGTCCGATCGAGGCGCTGAACCTGGAGCGCATCGTCGCCTTTTCGGCACGCCAGATGCTGAGTCAGTGGCCGCCATGGCGGCACTGATAACGAAAGAAGTGATGGAACACGAAGCTATCAGTATTCGTGAAAAACAGAAATCTAAGGGGCAGGGGGGCGCGGGCGTTCACTAACGTGTTGGTGCTGATTCGCTTTACGTAACCTGTCTACCTTTCAGCAAATCGATCGAATACGAGGCCCAAGTGCACTAGAGCGTGCGAGACCGGGCTATGCTTCTTGATGGGGTTCCCCCCTCTCCCGTCGTAAAGGCAATTTTAAAAAACCACAGGGGCTATGCCAATCGTGCAGGGAGAGTTATCCGGGGCATTATCCTGCCAGAGCGAGATTCCACAGAGAAGGGGGAATTGCCTCGGGTATCAGTACTTTTCGTGAAGGTGGGCGGTAGCACGACAATCAGAGCTAGCAACTAGGGTAATTGCGGCTAAACGAGACGTGATCCACGTGGTGAAGAAACACAACGGGGGTGTCCTCTTCATGCAGAATATATTTTCTCTGCCGTGGATATAAGCGTCGATTCAAATCAAATCAAATTATTGCTATAGTGAAGTGAGAAGTGTGGGAGCAAGAGGGGCGGGGGTGAGGGGGTTATAGGTGAAGGTAAAGTTTAGAAATTGAAAGAAGTGTGAGTGTAATAGTGTGGGGCGGACCCACTTGCATGGTAAATTGTGTATATATCGGACATCCTATTTATGCTCTTTAATATAGTTCTCTAACTAGCTAATTATATTTATAAAGAATGATATGGAGGGAGCACTCATATTATTGTATTTCATTTTAATTTTTGCTTTAAGTTTTAGTTGTGGTTTAGTTTGTGCTGTTATAAGTTGAATTTATTATGAGTACTTCCTCCATTTTGTGCAATTTATAGTAAATATTTAAATGAGTTGAGAGCAGGTGTGACTATGTGATGGCTTTGTGCCTTGAGTATTAATTCATTCTAATTTTATGTTAAAGTTAGTATTGGAATGTGTCGCATCTGCTCCCAATTAGTTTATACATACAGGGTGGGGCAGAACCGATTGAGCAGTTTTGAGGAGATATAAAAAAGTAATGGAGGTACATAGAGAATAAAGTTTATTATTCTCGAGGTTAGCATAACATACCATTTAGAATCCTTATGTTCTGAAAATAATGTCAGCAAGATGGCGGCCGTTAGCTGCAACACACTGTTGGAGTCGTTCTCTGAAGTTTCCTACAGCACGTTCACACATACTGCGGGGTATGGCGTTAACCTCTTCAATAATCCGCTCCCTTAGCTGTGGTAGGGTGTGAGGGCGACTTTTGAACACCTTTTCTTTCAGATGTCCCCAAAGAAAGAAGTCGCAAATGCTCAAATCAGGTGACCGCGCAGGCCACCCTAAATCACCCCTCAGAGAAACCAGACGTCCGGGAAACATGTTTCTCAAAACATTGAGTGAAATTCGGGCTGTGTGAGCTGTAGCCCCATCCTGCTGGAATCCTCCTCAAACTGCGTGAGGAGATTCCCAAAGCAACGGCATGCCTTCGTGCAGAACGTCTTGGCGACTGGATGATTGCTGCTCTCACCCTCTCGACATTTTCTGGTGTTCTGATGGACCTGCGTCGGCCATGTGTATCTCTTCTTAGTGTGCTACCAGTTGCCTCCAACTGCCTAACCCAGGACCGAATTGTGTTCGCCTGAGGAACAGCATTGTTGCGTGGAATATTGAACCGTCGCCGAAAAACTCTTTGCGTTGCAATCACAGATTGATTGTTCTCAAAATATGCGCGCACAGCAAAGCCACGATTTGCTCCCGTCCACACCATGTCGGATGTCGGCTACTGAAATGGGGATGTCTGAGGAGCGGAACGAAACCACCCGCACCCCCTCCCCTCCTCTCCCCTCCCCCCGAGCCCTGACTCCTCTAAACTGCTCAATCTGTTCTGCCCCACCCTGTATATATGATTTTTTTTTCCAGTGGAAGGATAAGTGTGAACCTATGAGGCTTTTGTCCCTTATGACTACTATTTGGTGTGTATTGATTCTATTATTCTCACGTATCCTTCCTGTTTATTGGTTTTATTTATTTTTATTTATTTTACTATTTTTGTTTATTTTATATATATATATATTATTTTGTGTATTTGCATATACATACGTATATGTATATATCATTAATCAGCTAGTGGGTGAATGGCGGAAAGGTTGGGGGATTAGCCAAGTATGTTTTTCAATCCTGGCCAATGTTGATGATCTTGTGATTTTTTGGTGGGATGTGGGGGTGGAGGTAATATGTCATCAGTGAGTATTTTGTTCCAGGTGTTGCTGCTTAGTCGTATTAGTCTAGCGTGTATTTGTTCTAGATTTGTTGTTTTGTGTAATTATTCCGTTGTTTCTAGGTATGGAGGTTTGTGTTTTAGTATTCTTCTTAATGTTTTGTTTTGTAATTTTTGCATTTTGTTTATGTTTGTGGTTGTACTTGTGATTGTGATTATCGGGGGATATTCTAGTTGTGGTCGTGCTAATGTTTTGTATAGTTTTATTTGTGTTTTTGTGCTCAGTCCTCTGAAGCGTCTTAGTCTGTTTAGTGTGGTGTTTGTTGTTCGTATTCTGTTTGTGACGTGTCGGTGTATGCCTTGTGAACTTTGGTGAGGCCTAGGATGTGTGCTTGTTTGTTATATGGTATAATGGTGTTGTTTATTTTTATTGGAGGTGGTTGGCGTGATGATATGGAAAGGAGTTGGAATTTGTTAGTGTTTGTGGAGAGTTTCCATTGTTTTTCGTATGTGTTTATTCTGTTGATTTCCTGTTCTGTTTTCCTGGCAAGCATTTGTTTTCCTGTAGTGTTTGGGTATGTGATGATCTGTGTGACGTCGTCTGCGTACTGTATAGTGTAGCTTCCGTGTGAAGGTGGTGGCATGTCTGATATGTATAGGTTAAAGAGTGTTGGAGATAGTACGCTTCCTTGTGGTACTCCGCTATGGAGTGGGAAGGCTGGTCCGATGTATGAGTTTACTTTTATTTTTGCGGTTCTGTTGTCTAGGAAGCTGCACAGTGTTTTTGTAATGGTGTTTGGGAGGTGTGTTTGTAGAATTTTGTATTTAAGGCCTTCGTGCCAAACTTTGTCGAAGGCCTTAGATATGTCTTGTGATATAATGTTGCATGCTTGGTTGTGTCTTCGTGTTTCTGCTATTGTTTCGTATAGAATGGCGAGTGCTGTGTTTGTTCCTTTGCCAGGTGTGAATCCGTGTTGTTTTGGGTTGAGCATGTCGTGGTCGTGTAGGTGTGCCATTAGTCTATTTGTGATTAGTCTTTCGTATATTTTGCCTGGTGTTTCTAATAGAGATATGGTTCTGTAATTTTGTATTTGTATGTTGTCTTTGTTTTGTTTTGGTATAAATGTGATGATTGAGTTTTTGAATTTTTGTGGAAAGTATCCTAGGAAGAATCCTATTACTACAAATAAAGACGACATCATTCACTACTACTCCGGCCACAACGAGAGAATAAAGAGTGGAGTAGTAATAGGATTCTTTCTGAGAGCATACCGCATTTGTAGTGAAAAATTTATTAAAGATGAAATAGATTACATTTTCAACGTTTTCACCAAACTCTGTTATCCGGAAGGGCTGTTGTACCGACTTAGAGAAAAGGCTTTAAAGATAGCAAAAAGAAGCATAAGGAACAGAGGAGATGTGACTGAAAATGGTAGCAGGGATTATTTGTCCGTGCCAAACTCAAGCCACTCAGGCGCGTTAGGACAGTTGCTCACTAGAGCCGGCATCAAGATTGCGATCAGCACGGGAACGAAAATAGGAGACATTGTTAAGAACCAGAATAAAGTCGTGGCCAACGGGGAAGAAAACAGTGTCGTCTACAAGATACCGTGTGGAAACTGTCCTGTGAGCTACTATGGGGAAACCAGCCGAGGTATTAAGAAACGGACAATTGAGCACAGGAATGACATCAAGGCACACCGAGTATCAAACTCGCTAGTGGTTCATGTGGATACTCACGGCCACTTACCAGACTGGAACAAAGTAGAGGTGCTGCAGAAAGGACTTCCTAAGAAAAGAAGGAAAATAACTGAAGCAGCTTACATCGCTTCCCATCCAAACAACAACCACCGCGATGGGTTTATTAAATTAACAAAGACGGCCAGCCGCTTGGTACTTCGCGAGGCAGAGCGTAGGAGGACGAGAGGTCAGGTCGATCATGGTGGAACGCGGATAGATTCGGCGGGTATTTAGGGGGTGAATGATTTGAATGTGCATGTACTCTGAAGAAGTCCTGGTAAGGACGAAACGTCAGAATAAATCCCTAAACGGTTCCCTATGTTTATCTCACCACCCATCCACTCATATATATATGTATATAAATATATACATATATGTATATATATGTATATATATATGTATATATATATATATGTGTGTGTGTGTGTGTGTGTATTCACTTGGTCTTTGTGAATACACACACACACATATATATAGATATATATTTATATATATATATACATATATATATATATATATATATATACATATATATATGAGTGGATGGGTGGTGAGATAAACATAGGGAACCGTTTAGGGATTTATTCTGACGTTTCGTGTGTGTGTGTGTGTGTGTGTGTGTGTGTGTGTGTGTGTGTATAACTTACATCTAAATAACAGATTTCACATGACACATTAGCCAACAATAAACACTCGTAACCTTCCTACAAATATATATATATATATATATATATGTATACATATATACATATATATATATATATATATACATATATATATGTGTGTATATATATATATATGTATATATATATATATGTATATATATATGTATATATATATATATATATATATATATATAAATTAACTGAGAGCAGGTATGACACGTCTCAACATCAATCAAAACTTTAACTAAAATAAACAACTTTAAATAAACTTAAAACTTGAATTAATACTCACGGCCATTACCAATACATAGTCACACCTGCTCCCAACCCATGTAAATATTTATTACCTATTATAATTATAAGATATGCAAAATGAAGGAAGCACTCGTAATGAATTGAATTGAATTAAATGTACAACACAATAACTAAACTACAAACCTTAGATAAAACCAAAAATGTATATTGACAAAACGAGTGCTTCCTTTATACCTTATTATATTATATTATCATATATTATTATCATTTAATTAGCTAGTTAGGGAATTATTGACTGAGAGCTTAGATAGGATGACCATCAACGGGAAACACAACCACCTGCAAGTGGGTCCGCCCCACACTATCACACTCACACTTCCTTCACTTTGTAAACTTTACCTTCACCTATCACCCCCACCCCCCCTCTTGCTCCCACACCTTCTCACTTCACTATCGCTATTATTTATTTGTTTATTATTAACTATTAGACGACTTCGACGAAGACATGTTAGCCATCGAAATAAACACAAACAAAGGACCCATAATCATAGCCACATTATACCTCCCACCACGTAGACCATTCCTACCAACACAGAAACCACAACCAACATACATTATAGGAGACTTCAACGCAAAATGTAAAACACTAAAACACACCTATAACAACCAAGTAGGAAAACACATACACCAACTAATAACACAAAATCACCTCACCTTCCTAGGCCCAGACTTCCCAACGAGCACCTCAAACACTGGAACAAGCAGCCCAGACATGGTTTTCACAAACCGACACCACCACCTCACATACAGAATACACCCAGGCGACATAACTTCATCAGACCACATACCACTTCACTTCACACTATCCACCACTGCGATCACTATTCCTACACAACCTAGATTACTTTACAAAGAAGCTGACTGGAAAATTTTCAAAACAGTACTAGAAACAACAACAGAAGAATACAACACCACAGAAACACAAACCAACACACACATACAAACAAAAGACACAAAGTACATAGACGACAAAATAGACAACTGGTACAAACTAATAAATAACGCAATCAATCAAAGCATACCAACAACACACTACAAACAATTACCCACACCAAAAACATCCAAAGCACTAAAACAACTAATTTGGAAAGCAAACACTATAAAAAACAAAGCCTTAATAGAAAACAACTGGACTCAACACACGACACAAACAATAAGACAGTTACAATTTCAAATACTAGAAGAATACAAAAGAAACTATGAAGACACATGGAACAACATAATAGCAAATATCAAATTCAACCCCAAAAAACCACAAGACTTCTGGAACACAATAAAGAGACTGCAAGGATCCAACACCAACACTTCACCCTACATTACACACAACAACGAAAAACTACACGACGATAAAGACAAAGAAAATGCATTTAGACAAGTATGGCAAAAGATATTCCAAATCACACCAGAAGAAAACACACAATTTGACACAAACCATGAAACAAAAATACTTACATACATAACACAACACTATGTAAACAAACATAGATTTAAACAGACTAGACACCGACAACTACATTGGACGACCCATACAACCAGAAGACATTAGAAACATAATAAAACACACTAAAAACAAAGCACCAGGACAATCAGGCATCACAAAACAAATACTAGCACACACACCTAAAATAACAATACAACTACTCACAAACATATTCAATGAAACACTCAGCCTAGGATACTTTCCACAAAAATTCAAAAACTCAATCATCACATTTATACCAAAACAAAACAAAGACAACATACAAATACAAAATTACAGAACCATATCTCTATTAGAAACACCAGGCAAAATATACGAAAGACTAATCACAAATAGACTAATGGCACACCTACACGACCACGACATGCTCAACCCAAAACAACACGGATTCACACCTGGCAAAGGAACAAACACAGCACTCGCCATTCTATACGAAACAATAGCAGAAACACGAAGACACAACCAAGCATGCAACATTATATCACAAGACATATCTAAGGCCTTCGACAAAGTTTGGCACGAAGGCCTTAAATACAAAATTCTACAAACACACCTCCCAAACACCATTACAAAAACACTGTGCAGCTTCCTAGACAACAGAACCGCAAAAATAAAAGTAAACTCATACATCGGACCAGCCTTCCCACTCCATAGCGGAGTACCACAAGGAAGCGTACTATCTCCAACACTCTTTAACCTATACATATCAGACATGCCACCACCTTCACACGGAAGCTACACTATACAGTACGCAGACGACGTCACACAGATCATCACATACCCAAACACTACAGGAAAACAAATGCTTGCCAGGAAAACAGAACAGGAAATCAACAGAATAAACACATACGAAAAACAATGGAAACTCTCCACAAACACTAACAAATTCCAACTCCTTTCCATATCATCACGCCAACCACCTCCAATAAAAATAAACAACACCATTATACCATATAACAAACAAGCACACATCCTAGGCCTCACCAAAGTTCACAAGGCATACACCGACACGTCACAAACAGAATACGAACAACAAACACCACACTAAACAGACTAAGACGCTTCAGAGGACTGAGCACAAAAACACAAATAAAACTATACAAAACATTAGCACGACCACAACTAGAATATCCCCCGATAATCACAATCACAAGTACAACCACAAACATAAACAAAATGCAAAAATTACAAAACAAAACATTAAGAAGAATACTAAAACACAAACCTCCATACCTAGAAACAACGGAACAATTACACAAAACAACAAATCTAGAACAAATACACGCTAGACTAATACGACTAAGCAGCAACACCTGGAACAAAATACTCACTGATGACATATTACCTCAACCCCCACATCCCACCAAAAAATCACAAGATCATCAACACTGGCCACGATTGAAAACCATACTTGGCTAATCCCCCAAACTTTCCGCCATTCACTCACTAGCTGATTAATAATTATATATACATATACGTATGTATATGCAAATACACAAAATAATTATAATAGAAAAAAAATAAAAATAAAATAATAAAATAAATAAGAATAAATAAAACCAATAAACAGGAAGGATACGTGAGAATGATAGAATCAATACACACCAAATAGTAGTCATAAGGCACAAAAGCCTCATAGGTTCACACTTATCCTTCCACTGGAAAAAAAAAATCATATATACAGGGTGGGGCAGAACAGATTGAGCAGTTTAGAGGAGTCAGGGCTCGGGGGGAGGGGAGAGGAGGGGAGGGGGTGCGGGTGTTTTCGTTCCGCTCCTCAGACATCCCCATTTCAGTAGCCGACATCCGACATGGTGTGGACGGGAGCAAATCGTGGCTTTGCTGTGCGCGCATATTTTGAGAACAATCAATCTGTGATTGCAACGCAAAGAGTTTTTCGGCGACGGTTCAATATTCCACGCAACAATGCTGTTCCTCAGGCGAACACAATTCGGTCCTGGGTTAGGCAGTTGGAGGCAACTGGTAGCACACTAAGAAGAGATACACATGGCCGACGCAGGTCCATCAGAACACCAGAAAATGTCGAGAGTGTGAGAGCAGCAATCATCCAGTCGCCAAGACATTCTGCACGAAGGCATGCCGTTGCTTTGGGAATCTCCTCACGCAGTTTGAGGAGGATTCCAGCAGGATGGGGCTACAGCTCACACAACCCGAATTTCACTCAATGTTTTGAGAAACATGTTTCCCGGACGTCTGGTTTCTCTGAGGGGTGATTTAGGGTGGCCTGCGCGGTCACCTGATTTGAGCATTTGCGACTTCTTTCTTTGGGGACATCTGAAAGAAAAGGTGTTCAAAAGTCGCCCTCACACCCTACCACAGCTAAGGGAGCGGATTATTGAAGAGGTTAACGCCATACCCCGCAGTATGTGTGAACGTGCTGTAGGAAACTTCAGAGAACGACTCCAACAGTGTGTTGCAGCTAACGGCCGCCATCTTGCTGACATTATTTTCAGAACATAAGGATTCTAAATGGTATGTTATGCTAACCTCGAGAATAATAAACTTTATTCTCTATGTACCTCCATTACTTTTTTATATCTCCTCAAAACTGCTCAATCGGTTCTGCCCCACCCTGCATGTATAAACTAATTGGGAGAAGGTGCGACACATTCCAATACTAACTTTAACATAAAATTAGAATAACTTAAATTAACACTCAAGGCACAAAGCCATCACATAGTCACACCTGCTCTCAACTCATTTAAATATTTACTATAAATTGCACAAAATGGAGGAAGTACTCATAATAAATTCAACTTATAAGAGCACAATTAAACTAAACCACAACTAAAACCTAAAGCAAAAATTAAAATGAAATACAATAATATGAGTGCTCCCTCCATATCATTCTTTACAAATATAATTAGCTAGTTAGGGAACTATTATCAAAGAGCATAAATAGGATGTCCGATACTATATACACAATTTACCATGCAAGTGGGTCCGCCCCACACTATTACGCTCACACTTCTTTCACTTTCTAAACTTTACCTTCACCTATAACCCCCTCACCCCCGCCCCTCTTGCTCCCACACTTCTCACTTCACTATAGCAATAATTTGATTTGATTTGAATCGACGCTTATATCCACGGCAGAGAAAATATATTCTGCATGAAGAGGACACCCCCGTTGTGTTTCTTCACCACGTGGATCACGTCTCGTTTAGCCGCAATTACCCTAGTTGCTAGCTCTGATTGTCGTGCTACCGCCCACCTTCACGAAAAGTACTGATACCCGAGGCAATTCCCCCTTCTCTGTGGAATCTCGCTCTGGCAGGATAATGCCCCGGATAACTCTCCCTGCACGATTGGCATAGCCCCTGTGGTTGTTTAAAATTGCCTTTACGACGGGAGAGGGGGGAACCCCATCAAGAAGCATAGCCCGGTCTCGCACGCTCTAGTGCACTTGGGCCTCGTATTCGATCGATTTGCTGAAAGGTAGACAGGTTACGTAAAGCGAATCAGCACCAACACGTTAGTGAACGCCCGCGCCCCCCTGCCCCTTAGATTTCTGTTTTTCACGAATACTGATAGCTTCGTGTTCCATCACTTCTTTCGTTATCAGTGCCGCCATGGCGGCCACTGACTCAGCATCTGGCGTGCCGAAAAGGCGACGATGCGCTCCAGGTTCAGCGCCTCGATTGGACGATGAGGCTGCTGTCGTGGTGGCTCCTCCTAGTGGAAAGGGTGGCAAGCTCCCCACCTTCAAGGTCGTACCCTCGGCAGGGTACGACACTGCTTTCGAGGTGGTGAGAGCTTTTGAGAAAGGCCCCCTCCGCGGCAAGCTTCTGTCCCTACGACCCCTCGGCGATGGTAACATGCTACTGTTACCAAGCACTTATGAACTCGTCGAGGAGCTGGATGCGATCAAGTCGCTCGATAGTAAGCCGGTGAACCTGGAGCGACTCGACCCAGAAGACCGAAAGCATAGACTCGTGGTACACGATTACCCGACCAGTTACATGACTGAGGCCATCGAAGACCACAGTCAGGTAATCGCGGCCACGAGAATGCGCCGATGGGACAAGACGCCCACACGCCAGGTACTGATTACTATCAAAGCCGAACCCTTTGATAAGATCGACCTGGGTTGGTATGGCAGGTATGATGTACGAACGTACATCCCTGATCCTCTTCGTTGCTTCAGGTGTCAGCGCTATGGTCATCACCAGGCGAGGTGCTATGCGAAGCAACCCAAGTGCGGCATTTGCAGCATGCCTCATGCCACTGAGACTTGTCTCAACAAGTTCAAGGCTGGCACTGAGACTGTTTCCAAGTGCCCCAATTGCAGCAAGAAGCACCACGCCTGGAATAACTCTTGCGCAGTGCGTAAAGTTCAGGCCATTGCCTGTAAGGAGAGGACAGAGAAGCAACAGGACTTCATACCTGCTCCCCCCCCCCCCAGGAACATTTGTATGGGGCAGCAGGAAGCACTCTTCTACTATAGCACCACAACCGCCTACACATAGTGCTCCTGATCTGAACAATCAGGAACACTTTCCATCACTGAAACCAGCTCCCACACAGACAAACACGAAAACACAACCAGCTCCCAAAAAAGCCATCCCCACCTCCAAAACCCGCGCCCGCCTCTAAACCCGCGCCCACCTCCAAACCCACGCCTGCCTCCAATCCCACCCCTAAACCTAAAGCCAAGCCCACGCCCTCAGTACCAACCCCACGAGCACAGGATCGACGGTCCCCTCCACCAAAGTATCCGTCTGATGTCATCCCCCTTAGGGAGGATGATATCGACCTGATTGTGACTGGTGTCGTCTCTGCAGTCGCTACTACCCTAGGAGAAAGCGACCCAGAGAAGATGCTAGTCATGGTGGATAGGACTGTCAAGAACGTGCTCAAACTCCTGAAAGAGAAGAGGAACCCTAGGCGAAAGGAGAGGACTCCCTCCCCTTCTACCTCCTCCTCTCGTGCCTCCTCCCC
The DNA here is from genome assembly GCF_046742065.1 of Oratosquilla oratoria. Classification (NCBI taxonomy): domain Eukaryota; kingdom Metazoa; phylum Arthropoda; class Malacostraca; order Stomatopoda; family Squillidae; genus Oratosquilla; species Oratosquilla oratoria. The sequence goes on from NC_134777.1 coordinate 85,437,806, forward strand.
CACCTCTTCCACTACCTCTTCCACTACCGCCTCTTCCACTTCCTCAGCCTCCACCTCCCCTTCCAATTCCCCCAAGCCCGCCACACCCACTTTCACCATTGGGAAAGCTACACACACATCTTCAAAGACTAGGAAAGTGTCTTCTGCTAAGCCCCAACATCATTTTGCGCTCAGGCTTGAAGAGTCCTCTTCTGATGAGAAGGGAAATGCTCCCACTGTTATAAAGTCGCAACCCATCTTGTCGTCTGACCGGGGAGGACAAGATGAGACAGTAATGGAAAATGACAGGGAAGAACTTCGCCCTGTTCAATAATCACTTAAAATTGCTACAGTGGAACATAAACGGGTTCCCCAGCAAAAGCTCGTATCTCCTTGCGCTTGCGCAAGAGCATGATTACGACATTATACTTCTCCAGAAGACATTGGTGAGGGACGAGGTGTGATTTCCCTGTGTTTATCTCACCACCCATCCACTCATCTGTCTTACATATTTCAACATATATATATATATATATATATATATATATATATATATGTGTGTGTGTGTGTGTGTGTGTGTGTGTGTGTGTGTGTGTGTGTGTGTGTGTGTGTGTGTGTGTGTGTGTGTGTGTGTGTGTGTGTATTTTTTTTTTTTTTGTAGGAAGGTTACGAGTGTTTATTGTTGGCTAATATGTCATGTGAAATCTATTATTTAGGAGATGTAAGTTATACACACATATCCTGTGGATATGTGTGTTTTTGTGTGGCAGTGTGCCCTATGAGTTTTCTTATATTGAAATTACTTTAGATCTAACATACGTAACCTTCCCTTTTTTTTCAATTAGCTAGGGGAAAGGTCAGGGGCTTAACCAAGAGTGGTTTTAAGTCTAGGCCAATATTTGTGATCTTGTGTTTTTTATTGCTTGGCGGGGGCTGTGGTATCGTGTTGCTGTTTAGTGTAGTGTTCCAGTCTTTACTGCTCAGTCTTATTAGTCGTGCGTGTATAGTTTCTAGTTTTGTTGTTTCGTGTAGTTGTTGTGATGTTTCTAGGTAAGGGGGTTTGTGTTTTAGTATTCTACGTATTCTGTTTTGTTTTGTAGTGTTTCCATTCTCTTAATGTTTGTAGGCATGCTTGTGACTGTAATTATGGGTGGGTAGTCAAGTTGTGGTCGTGCTAGTGTCTTATATAGTTGTATTTGTGTTTTTGTGGAGAGTCCTCGGAATCGTCTTAGTCTGTTTAGTGTGGTTTCTGTTGTTCTTATTCTGTTTTTAATGTGTTTTTGTATTCCTTGTGATGTTATGGTGAGACCTAGGATGCGTGCTTGTTTGTTGTATGGTACATACATACATATACCAAGGCTTTTTCCCCCTTCCAAGGGAGGTAGCCAAAAAGGGAAAGGCATAAAAACACTCCCACCCATTTCATCCCTAAATACACTCCACACCCCTCCCACCCTTCCTCTCATCTGAGCACCTCCTGGATGACGGGTCATCCCTGCACCCTGCCCACCGCCCTGGGTCAGAAGCAGCGTCGCAAGACACAGTACATCCACAGCAAGGCCGCTTCATTTAATCGGCGACCCCCCCTCTCCGTCCCCCTTTGCATATAAGGCGAGGACGGGGAGAAATCCCTTCGGGCTGCGTCAAATTTACTCACACATACTACCCCCCCCCCGCCCATTCCTCCTCATGCAGTCACAACATCATCCATATACAACTATTCTCCACTCACCTCTGTCTTCCGTCCTCTCCCTTCCTTCCTCAACAGACATTCCCCTCTTCCCCAAAGCCCCCTTCACCCCATCCATCCACCTCATCCTAGGACGTCCCCTCATGTTCACTCCCTCCACATCTGCCTTCCATACCTCTTTTACTAGTCGTTCTTCACTCATTCTTTCCATGTGTCCAAACCATCCTAATATTCTTTCATCAACCCTACCTCCCAAATCCTTTTTCACCCCTGTTCTCCTCCTCACCTCCTCATTTCTCACTCTATCCAGCCTAGTAACCCCCACCATACTTCTCAGACACCTCATCTCAAACACATTCAAACTCCTTCTCTCTTCTTCTCTTATGTTCCACGTTTCTGCCCCATACAGTGCTGTTGGCACAATCACTCCTTCATACAGTCTCCTCTTCGCATCCATTCCCAAATGTCTATTCCTCATTACACTCTTTAAACCACCAAGGCATTTACTCGCTTCTCTCAATCTACATTCTACCTCCACCTTCACTCCACCTTTTCCTGCTACACATGCACCCAAGTATCTAAAACTATCCACTTCCTCCAGTCGCTCTCCCTTAATGTTCACTTCCAGTCTACTGCCACTTTCACCCCTTGTACATCTCATCACCTTACTTTTACCCACATTTATCTTTAGCTTTCTTCTATCACATACTCTCCCAAACTCTGCCACCAGCTTCCTCAATCCCTCCTCTGACCCTGCCACAAGCGCAGTGTCGTCCGCAAACAACAGCTGGCTCACCTCCCACTTTTCTCCATTTTCTTTAACCATCTCCAATCCCTGACTCACTACCCTAGCATTCACCTCTCGCACCACCCCATCCATGTATAAGTTGAACAGCCAGGGCGACATAACGCATCCTTGACGAAGTCCCACCTTTACTTCAAACCACTCACTCTCTCCATTTCTAATCCTAACACATGCTCTACTACTCTCATAAAAACTCTTAACAGCTCCCAAAAGCTTTCCTCCTATCCCATAAATCTGCATAACCTCCCACATTGCCTTTCTGTCTACCCTATCATAAGCCTTTTCCAGATCCCTAAAAGCCCAAAAAACATCCTTCCCCTTTCCTATAGCTTTCTCACATATCTGTCTTACCACAAAGATCTGATCTACACAACCTCTACCCGTCCTAAATCCACACTGTTCCTCACCAATTACTCCTTCTGTTCCTCTCCTAATCCTCTCAATTAAGATCCTCCCATAAGCCTTCCCTACTACACTCAACAGGCTAATCCCTCCGAAATTACTACATTCTCACTTGTCCCCTTTTCCCTTGTTAAGTGGAACTATACAGGCACTCCTCCAGTCCTCCGGTACTCTACCCTCTCTCCAGCAAACATTAAATAACCTCACCAACCAGTCCACCATCACTGAACCTCCCTTTTTCAGACATTCTGCATGACATCCATCCAGACCAGGTGCCTTACCTGCTTTCATCATCTTTACAACTGCCTTCACCTCATCCTTCCTTATTTCTCCTCCATTCTCCTCACTCATCACTCTCATTTTCTTCGCATTTCCCACTGCAGCTATCTTTCCTTCCCTATCCTCCTTCACATTCAGCAACTCCCTAAAATATTCTGCCCATCTTCCCCTCACTGCCATCTCTTCCATTATCAACTCTCCATCTGTACCTTTTATCTTTTCTTCCCTACTTGATTCGCCTCCTCTTCCTCTCTTAATTTCTTTCCAAAACATCTTTTTATTACTTTCAAAATTTTCTGTCATACTCCTACCCCATTTCACATCTGCTCTCCTCTTTGCCTCCTTTACCTTTTGCTTTACTTCTCTTTTCTTTTCTTTTTACCTCTCATATGACTCCCCTGTCCTCTTTTGTAACCAATCTGTGAATGCTCGCTTCTTCTCTTCTACAACCTTCTTTGTTTCCTCATCCCACCATTCACTACCCTTTCTTCTATTTTCCCCTGTCCTTCTTGTTCCACACACCATCCTTGCACACTTTAAGACTCCCTCCTTGAACCATCCCCATTCCTCCTCCACACCCATCTCTGCTCTATCCTTTACTCCCTCCCACTCCTCCTTCAGCTTCTTTTCGTACTCCTTCTCCTTTTCCTTTTCATTCAAGGAGTTCACTCTAAGAACCTCCCTACCTTTTGTCCCTTTCCTCCTTCTCCATCTATCCTCCACTCTCAACTTACCTTCCACCAAAAAATTATCTGATATTCCCCCACCCTCTCCCCTTAGCACATGTACATCCTTAACTCTTCCTATCATAATCCTATTTACCACTACATAATCCATTAGCGCTCTATCTACCACCCTTCCCTCCACCACCCTCTCCCATGTGTACTTATGCTTGACTTTCTTCCGAAACACTGTATTTGCTATCATCAACTCTCTTTCTAGACACATTTCCACCATCAACTCTCCACTACGATTCTTTCCTGGAACTCCACACTTCCCAACCACTCCATCGATTGGACCATTTCCCACCCTAGCATTAAGGTCTCCCAGTACTATTACATTGACATTTCTTCCTAAATCCTCTATGCACTCATTTAAATCTATCCAAAAGGCCTCCCTTTCTTTTATGCTCTTCTCACTGCCCGGCCCATATGCACTTACAAAGACCCACATCTCCTTTCCCAGTTTCACCTTCATCCACATTATCCTTGAGGAAACCTCCTTCCACTCCACTACCCCTTTACCTAACTCCTCACTTACTAGAATAGCCACCCCTTCCCTCCCTCGCCCTCTCTTCACTCCTGATAACCTCCCACTTACACTCCCAAACTTACATTCACCCTTCCCTTTCAACTTAGTTTCACTCAAAGCCAACACATCCAACTTTCTTCTCACAAACATACTACCTATCTCTTCCCTTTTACTCTCATCTGTACCACATCCACGCACATTAAAAGACCCAAACCTTAGGGTGCTGGCCCGAGGCCCTCCAGCACCCCTTATGCCTTTCCTTTGTATGGTATTGTAGTGTTATTGATCTTTATTGGTGGTGGTTGTCGTGTTGAAATGGCTAGAAGTTGGAATTTGTTTGTGTTTGTTGAAATTTTCCATTGTTTTTCGTAGGTGTTTATTTTGTGGATCTCGTGTTGTGTTTTCCTGGCAAGCATTTGTTTTCCTGTGGTGTTGGGATATGTGATGATCTGTGTTATGTCGTCTGCGTATTGTATGGTGTAGCTTCCTTGTGATGGTGGAGGGGTGTCTGCCGTGTATAAGTTGAAGAGTGTTGGGGATATGACGCTTCCTTGTGGTACTCCACTATGGAGTGGGAAGGCTGGTCCGGTGTATTGGTTTATTTTTATTTTCGCTGTTCTGTTGTCGAGGAAGCTACATAGTGTTTTTGTGATAGTGTCAGGAAGTTGTGTTTGTAGTATTTTGTATTTAAGGCCTTCGTGCCAAACTTTGTCGAAGGCCTTAGAGATGTCCCTTGATACAATAATGCATGCTTGTTTGTGTTTTTGTGTGCCTGCTATTGTTTCGTATAAGGTGGCGAGTGCGGTGTGTGTTCCCTTGCCAGGAGTGAATCCGTGTTGGTGTGGGTTTAACAAGTCATGGTCGTGTAGGTGTGCCATTAGTCTGTTTGTGATCATTCTTTCGAATATTTTTCCTGGTGTTTCGAGTAGTGAAATGGGTCTGTAGTTTTGTATTTGTGTTATGTCTTTGTTTTGTTTTGGAATGAATATGATTATTGAGTTTTTAAATTTTTGTGGAAAGTATCCTAGGCTCAGTGTTTCGTTGAATATGTCTGTGAGTAATTGTTTTGTTATTTTTGGTGTGTGTGCGAGTATTTGTTTAGTGATTCCGGATTGTCCAGGTGTTTTGTTTTTTGTGTGTTTTATTATGTTTGTGACGTCTTCGAGTTGTATGGGTCGGGTAATGTAGTTATCGGTGTTTAGTCTGTTTAGGTCTATGTTTGTGTATGGTTGTGTGTGGTGGAGGTGTTGTGTTATGTGGGCGAGTATTTTTGTTTCGTGGTTTGTGTCAAAATGCGTGTTTTCTTCTGGTGTGATTTGGAATATGGTTTGCCATACTTGTCTGAATGCGGTTTCTTTGTTTTTGTCGTCGTGTAGTTTGTCGTTGTTGTGTATTATGTATGGTGTGTTGGAGGTGTTGAATCCTAAGAGTTGTTTTATTCTGTTCCAGAATTCTTGTTTATTGATTGATTGTTTTTTGTTTTGTTTTTTTGGGGGGGGGTTGAATTTGATGTTTGATATTATGTTGTTCCAAGTGTCTTCGTAATTTTGTTTGCATTCTTCGAGTATTAGTGTTTGTATTTGTCTGATTGTTTTTATTGTGTGTGTGGTCCAGTTGTTTTCAAGTGTGGCTTTGTTTTTTATGTAGTTTGCCTGCCATGTTAGTTGTTTCAGTTTTTTGGATGTCTTGGGTGTGGGAATTTGTTTCTGTCGTGTTATTGGTATGCTTTGTGTGATTGCGTCGTTTATGAGTTTGTACCATATGTTTAGTTTGTTGTCTATGTAGTTTGTGTTTTTTGTTTGGGTGTTTGTGTTTTGTTCTTCTGTGGTTATGTATTCGTTTGTTGTTGTTTCTAGTATTGTTTTGAATTTTTTCCAGTCTGCTTGTTTGTATGATAGTTTAGGTTGTGTGGGGATGGTGATGGCTGTGGTGGAGAGTGTGAGGTTGAGAGGTATGTGATCTGAAGATGTTATGTCTCCTGGGTGTATTCTGTATGTAAGGTGGTGGTGTCTGTTTGTGAAAATCATGTCAGGGTTGCTTGTTCCTAAGGGAGTTATGGTTGTGGGAAAGTCTGGGCCAAGGAAGGTGAGGTGGTTTTGTGTTATGAGGTGATGTATGCTTTTTCCTATTTGATTGTTGTATGAGTGTTTTAGTGTTTGGTGTTTTGCGTTGAGGTCTCCTATAATGTATGTTGGTTATGGCTTTTGTGTGATTTTTAATATGTCTTGTTTTGGTATGTATGGTCTGCGTGGTGGGATGTATAGTGTGGCTATGATAATGGGTCCTCTGTTTGTGTCTATTTCTATTGCCAGTATGTCTTCGTCAAAATCGTCAAGAAGTTTGTGTTTTATGTTCTTTTAAATAGATATGGCTATACCTGCATTGTCTTCATTGTATGTGTTTTTTGTGTATGTGTTGTAGTTGAGTATTTTGACTGTGTGTTTTCCATTGGAGTTGAGCAGTAAAATGTCAGGCGAGTGTGTTAGGTAGTAGTTACTTAGTTCGTGTTGTCTGTGTGTAGTCCAGGATCTTACGTTATGTTGCGTTATGTGTATGGTGTTCATGTGTGTTTGTTTTATTGACAGTTGACTGTCCAGTGAGGTGTATCTGTTGGTTTTTGTTTGCGCGTTTCTTAATATCCTTGTTTTTTTTTTGTTTTTTTTTGTATCTTGTTTCGATCAGTCTTTGTATAGGCGCTTTGGACAGGTCTATAAGTCTTCGTTTTATTAGTGTTTCTACTGTGTCTTCTGGTATGTCTTTGGTGTAGATATATTTGATTTTGCCTGCTTGTAGGAGTGTGAGTGTGTTCTGGTGAATTGTGTCGTCTGTCATGTCATTGGTGTCTGGTGTGATTATTTGTATGGGTACATTTTCTTGGTCTATTTTCTTTGTCTTGGATGGTTGTTCTGTTTCCGTTGTGTGTTCTGTGGTGTGTGGTCTTTTGTTACGTTGTTCCTCTGTTTCCATGTCTTCTTGTACTGAGTGGGAGTGTTTGGTGTTGTTTATCATGTTGACTATTGCTGTGGGGTTTATTACTGATGGTGGTATGATTACTGTGGGAAGTCCGTTTGCCTTGTAAAATGTATTTATTGTGTGTTGATATGTACCAGGTGTAGCTGCTTCTGTGATGTTGGCGTGTATGATGGCAGTATTAATGACCGTTAGGTGTTTGAATATTATAGGGTTGGGTGTAGTTGTCGGGGTCGGTGTGGACTGAGCAGTTTTTCCTGAGGTTATGTTGGCATATGATGTGTTTGTGTGTGTGGATGAGTGTTGTTCTTTAAGTTCCTGCGTCTTCTTCTTTATCAGTTCCTTTCTGACTGGGCATCTTGATACGTAGGTTGGGTGGTTCTGTTTACAGGCGATGCACTTCTTTATGGCGTTGTGACAATTGTTGATTCTGTGGTCGGTGGAGCAGCATCCGGAACAGATAGTGTAGGTGTTTGGTTGTGTGCAGTTTCTAAGTGTATGTTCGTAGGAGTAACATCTAGTGCATTGTGGTAATTGTATGTAGGTTTCTTGGTTTAGGGCGTGGCGGGGGAATGATTGGCTGAAGATCAGTATGCCGGCTTCAAGGCTTCTTCTGACCATGGCTGAAGTTTCCAGTTTTACTTTAAGTATGGTCTTGGCATTTGGGATATTGATGACTTCTGTTACCTTGATGTTGTTCAGTCTTTCCAGTTCAGCCTTGATTTCATCGGTGTCTTTCTCTTGAATGTGGTCGTCAACTTGTTTAATTACTAGGGTCTTTTTCGCGTTGAGCTCCGGTGGGTCTGTGATTCCTAATCCCTCTTTCGTGAAGGCAGCTTTGGAGTTTTTCTTGGTTAGGTCTTCGATTGTTGTGTCGTCGGCGATGATGGTGTGTAGGGGTCCGTTGGAGAATAGTTTGTGAATGTGGATGTTGAGGGTCGACATAGTTTTCCATATTGCATGACGTTTATTGGTGCCGGCCGAGGGCCGGGTTTCCCTGATTTTAATCCTGCCCATTGCGCCGAAGCGCGTTGGGCTCTTAAGTATGTGTGTGTGTTTGCTGATGTGTGTGTGTCAGAGTACAGAAGAGAAAGAAAGAGAAAAGGGAGTAAAATAGTATAAAGGGGGGGTGTCGCAGGGGTACGGTCTGTGCTCGCGTATTAACTGAGTGGCTGGCGGCGGTTAAGGGAGCGACTACGTCGGCTGGTGCCCGAGTGTCCACTAGTAGCGTATGGAATGGCTCGATCGCCGAGTACTCGAACCTATGCCGGGTCCGCTAAAGGAGCGGGAGACCGGGAGGGATTTTTCCCTTCCCCGCCAGTCGACTGAACAAGTTTTACAGACCGCAAATACTATGTTCAGTAGAAAGGGGGGTTATCAAGGGCATAAGCCGTCAGAGCGAGAGGCGAAGAGAATGCCCTTAGCTCGGGTAACGGCGTTGGAGAAATCTTCGTTGGTTCACGTTGGGAGGTAGGGATCACACGTCCTTCCTCGTTGGTGTCCGAATTATCTCTTTATAAGCCGTCTAATAGTTCGATAAAATAATAATAAATAACGATAGGGTAGTGTGAAGGTGTGGGAGCGAGAATGGGGAGAGGGGGTGAAAGGTGAAGGTAAAGTTTAGAAAGTGAAGGAAGTGTGAGTGTGATAGTGTGGGGCGGACCCACTTGCATGGTGTTATATTATGTTAACGGTCATCCTATTTATGCTCTAAATTAAAGTTCCCTAGCTAGCTAACCAATTTTATATGGCATGAAGGAAGGACTCGTTTATTCTTTATTCATTGTTATTATTACGTATTACGTTAGTTTTAATTGTATTATAGTTAACGTGTTATTATTAGTTACATTTATCACGAGTGCTTCCTTCATAATGCACAAATCATAATAATATTTACATGTGTTGGGAGCAAGTGTGGCTAAATAGTGGCAATGTGCCGTGAGTGTTAATTTAAGTTTTTAGTTTAAGTTCTTATTTTGATTTATATCTAAATTAAGTAATAGTGTGTCACACCTGCTTCCATTTATATATATATATATATATATATATATATATATATATATATATATATATATATATATATATATATATATATATATATACTTTTTTTTTTTTTTTTTTTGTAGGGAGGTTACATTAGTTAATTGTTGGCTAATGTGCCTTGTGAATTCCAATACTATTGTGAAATGTTAAGTTGTACACACATATCCTGTGGATATGTGCGTTTGTGTGAACAATTACCTTATGTATTATAGTATATTGTATTTATATTACGTTATTTCTGTACGTAACCTTCCTTTTTTTTTTTTTTTTTTTTTTTTTTTAGCTATTGGCCGTGCTTATGGCGGAAGGACTGGATTTAGCCTAGTAGGGTTTTAATTCTGGGCCAGTTTTTGTGGTCTTGTGTTTGTTTAGAGCAGGGGTTCTCATTGGGGGTGAAATTCACCCCCAGGGGGGAATTTTGGGTTTTCTGGGGGTGATTTGTGACCACAGTCAGTTTACGCGGTGAGGTAATATTTGCATATTTATTTAGAATGCACTTTTTGAAACAGGCAATCTTGGAAAGGAGGGGGGAATGACATTTAGACAAATGGTGAAAGGGGTGAATGGGCCAAGTAAGGCTGAGAACCCTTGGTTTAGAGGAATGTGGAGGTGGGGGTATTATGTTATATTCTAATATGTTATTCCATGCTTTACTGCTCAGTCTTATGAGTCTTGAGTGTATTATTTCTATGTTGTTTTGTGGAGTTGTTCTTGTGTTTCTAGGTATGGTGGTTTGTGTTTTAGTATTTTCCTTAATGTTTTGTTTTGTAAAGTTTGCATTTTTTTCATGTTTGTGTGTGTGCTTGTGACTGTGATTATTGGGGGGTATTCCAGTTGTGGTTGTGCTAGTGTTTTGTATACTTTAATTTGTGTTTTTGTTGTTAGTCCTCTGAAGCGTCTTAGTCTATTGAGTTTTTTTTTTTTTTTTTTTTTTTTTTTTTTGTATTCTGTTTTTGATGTGTTTTATTCCTTGTGTGTTGATGGTGAGGCCTAGGATGTGTGCTTGTTTATTGTATGGTATTATGTTGTTTATTTTTATTGGTGCTGGTTGGCGTGTTGAGATGGCTAGTTTTTGGAATTTGTTTGTGTTTGTAGATAGTTTCCATTGTTTTTCGTATGTGTTAATTTTGTTGATTTCGTGTTCTGTCTTTCTGGCAAGAATGTGTTTTCCTGTAGTGTTAGGGTATGTGATTATCTGTGTGACGTCGTCTGCGTATTGTATAGTGCAGCTTCCGTGTGAGGGTGGTGGTATGTCTGATGTGTACAAGTTAAACAGTGTTGGAGAGAGAACGCTTCCTTGTGGAACTCCGCTTTGGAGAGGGAAGGCTGGTCCTATGTAGTGGTTTATTTTTATTTTTGCTGTTCTGTTGTCTAGGAAGCTACAGTGTTTTCGTGATGGTGTCTAGAAGGTGTGTTTGAAGTATTTTGTATTTAAGGCTTTCGTGCCATACTTTGTCGAAGGCCTTGGATATGTCGCGTGATATTATGTTACATGCATGTTTGTGTCTTTGTGCGTCTGCGATTGTTTCATATATGATGGCGAGTGCTGTGTGTGTTCCTTTGCCAGGTGTGAATCCGTGTTGGTTTGGGTTTAGCATGTCTTGTTCGTGTTCGTGTGCCATAAGTCTGTTTGTGATTAGTCTTTCGTATATTTTTCCAGGTGTTTCTAGTAGTGATATGGGTCTGTAGTTTTGTATTTGTGTGGTGTCTTTGTTTTGTTTTGGTATGAATGTGATGATTGAGTTTTTGAATTTTTGTGGAAAGTATCCTAGGCTGAGTGTTTCGTTGTATATATCTGTGAGTAGTTGTATTGTTGTTTTTGGTAAGTGTGCGAGTATTTGTTTTGTTATGCCTGATTGTCCTGGAGCTTTGTTTTTAGCGTGTTTGATTATGTTTTTAACGTTTTCTAGTTGTATGGGTTGTCCGATGTAGTTGTCAGTGTCTAGTCTATCTAAGTCTATGTTTGCGTAAGGTTGTGTTTGTTGGTGGTGTTGTGTTATGTATGTGAGTATTTTTGTTTCATGGTTTGTGTCAAATTGTGTGTTTTCTTCTGGTGTTATTTGAAAAATGTTTTGTCATACCTGTCTGAATGCGTTTTCTTTGTCTTTGGCATCGTGTAGTTTGTCGTTGTTATGTGTTATGTATGGTGAAGTGTTAGTGTTGGATCCTTGTAGTCTCTTAATTGTATTCCAGAAGGCTTGTGGTTTTTTTGGGTTGAATTTGATGTTTGATATTAATTTGTTCCATGTCTCTTCGTAGTTTTTTTTTCATTCTTCTAGTATTTGTGTTTGTAATTGTTTAATTGTTTGTGTTGTGCGTGGAGTCCAGTTGTTTTCTGCTATGGCTTTGTTTTTTATGTTGTTTGCCTTCCATATGAATTGTTTTAAAGTTTTAGATGTTTTTGGGGTGGGTAGTTGTTTGTGATGTGTTGTAGGTATACTCTGTACGATAGCGTTGTGTAATAATTTTTACCAGTTTTCTGTTTTGTTGTCTATGTATTTTGTGTCTTTTATTTGAGTGTTTGTGTTGGTTTGTGTTTCTGTGTTGTTGTACTCTTCTGTTGTTGTTTCTAGTATTGTTTTAAATTTCTTCCAGTCTGCTTCTTTGTATGATAATCTAGGTGGTGTGGGTATTGTGATTGCTGTGGTGGATAGTGTGAAGTGTAGTGGTATGTGGTCTGATGAAGTTATGTCGCCTGGATGTATTCTGTATGTGAGGTGGTGGTGTCGGTTGGTGAATATCATGTCTGGGTTGCTTGTTCCGGTGTGTGTAATGCTTGTTGGGAAGTCTGGGCCGAGGAAGGTGAGGTGGTTCTGTGTTATTAGTTGGTGTATGCTTTTTCCTACGTGATTGTTGTATGTGTGTTTTAGTGTTTTGTGTTTTGCATTAAAGTCTCCTATGATGTATGTTGGTTGTGGTTTTTGTGTGATTTTCAGTATGTCTTGTGTTGGTAGGTATGGTCTTCGTGGTGGGAGGTATGTTGTGGCTATGATTATGGGTCCTTTGTTTGTGTGTATTTCTATGGCTAACATGTCTTCATCAAAGTCGTCTAATAGTTTGTATTTTATGTTTTGTTTTGTGGCTATGGCTATTCCTGCGTTGTCCTCGTCGTAAGTGTTTTGTGTGTGTGTGTTGTAGTTGAATATTTTAACTGTGTGTTTCCCTATAGACTTGAGTAATATGATGTCTGGTGTTTGTGTTAGGTAGTGGTTGTTTAGTTGGTTTCTTCTGTGGAATGTCCAGTGTTGTACGTTGTGTTGTAGTATGTGTATTGTGTCCATGTGTGCTTGGTTTATTGGCTGTTGACTGTCCAGTGAGGTGTGTCTGTTGGTTTGTGTTTACGAATGTCGTAGTATCCCTGTTGTGTTTTTCTGTATTTTGTTTCTGTCAGTCTTTGTATAGGGGCTTTGGTCAGGTCAATTAGTTTTTGTGTTATCAGGGTGTCTACAGTCTCTTCGGGCATTTCCTTGATGTAAATGTATTTGATCTTTTTGTTTTGTAGGAGTGTGTGTACGTTTTGATGTATTTCTTCGTCTGTCATTTTTGTTGTGTTGGGTGTTATTATTTGTATTGTTTCTGTGTTGTGGTCTGTTTTCTTTGTCTTTATGGGTTCTTCTGTTTCTGATGTATGTTCTGTGTTGTGTGGTCTTTTGTTTCTATGTTCTTCAGTTCCCATTGCTTCTGGTTGAGGTTGGGTGTGGGTCGTGTTGTTTATCATGTTTAGTATGGCTGTGGGTTTGATGACAGAGGGTGGGATTATGATTGTGGGGAGTCCGTTTGCTTTGTAAAATTCATCAATTGCCTGTTGGTATGTTCCAGGTAGTGCTCCCTCAGTTATGTTGGCGTGTATGATTGCTGTGTTTATGACAGTGAGGTGTTTGAGGGTTATAGGGTTGGGTGTTGGTGTGGGGGAAGGCTGAGCAGTGTTTCCTGTGGCTATGTTTGCGTATGTATTGTTGGGGTGTGTGTGTGTTTGTTGCTCTCTTGTATCTTCTTCTTGATGAGATCTTTTCTCACTTGGCATCTGGCGGCGTAGGTAGGGTGGTTAAGGCCACAAGCAATGCATTTCTTAATGGCATTATGGCAGTTATTTATACGGTGTTCCTTTGAGCAACATCCTGAGCAAATTGTGTATGTGGAAGGTTGTGTGCAGTGTTTGAGAGTGTGGTCGTATGAAAAGCATCTTGTGCATTGGGGTAGGTGTATGTAAGTTTCCTGACAGAGTGTGTGTTGGGGGAAAGACTGACTGAACATGAGGATACCATTTTCTAGGCTCTTCTTTACCATGATTGATGTCTCCATTTTAACCTTGATTATAGTTCTGGTGTTGGGTAGCTTGATGACATTCGTGATCTTCATGTATTGATTTAGACGTTCCAGTTCATTTTTGATCGTGTCCGTGTCCTCTTCGCGTATGTGTCCGTCAACCTGTTTTATAATCAGTGTCCTTTTTGCGTTAAGTTCTGGGGGGTCAATAATATCCAATCCTTCCTTGGCGAATGCATTTTTTGTAGATTTCTTCGCCAGTTCTTCAATCGTCTTATCTTCAGCGATGGCGGTATGCTGGGTTCCGTTGGAGTGTAGATTTTGGATTGGTATATCTAGTTTAGAGAGGAGTTTCCAAATGGTGGTTCTTTTGGTCTGGCCGGCTGTGGGCCGGTTCTCTCTAATGTTTATTCGGCCCATTGCGCCGAAGAGCGTTGGGCTTTTAAGTGTGTGTGTGTGTGTGTGTGTGTGTGTGTGTGTGTGTGTGTGTGTGTGTGTGTGTGTGTGTGTGTGTGTGTGTGTGTGTGTTTGTTTGTTGTTGTGTATATGTTAGTATTGTGTAGGGAAGTTAAAAGAAAAAAAAAACAAAGAAGGAGGTATGGGAGTGGGGCGGTCGCACGGGTACGGTCTATGCTCGTGTATGTCTATGGCTAACGGTGGTTAAGGGAAAGCGCTACGTTGGCTGGTGCCCGAGTGTATTCTCGCAACGTTAGGATATCTCGGTGCCGCTTTAGTAGCGGGAAACCGGGAGGGAGGTTCCCTCCCCCACCAGTCGACTGAACAAGTTTTGAAGACCACACGGGCTATGTTCAGTCGAAGGAGGGGTTATGAGGGCATAAATTCGTCAGAGCGAGGGGCAAAGAAGGAATTTGCCTTAGCTCGGGTAACGGTAAGCGTAGAATTCTTCTTGAAGTTTTCACGGCGGGTGGTGTCATAGCGTCTTCGGAACGTCCGCTCGCAGTGAATTATCCTTTCTCAGCCCAGCGAGAAGCCAAGCTAAGCCAGCCGCAGTTCTGTTCTGTTCTGTTTATTTTGGGAAAAGTATTCCCACGGAGAGGGGGGGGGTCGCCGATTAAATGAAGCGGCCTTGCTGTGGATGTGCTGTGTCTTGCGACACTGCTTCTGACCCAGGGCGGTGGGCAAGGTGCAGGGATGACCCGTCATCCAGGAGGTGCTCAGATGAGAGGAAGGGTGGGAGGGGTGTGGAGTGTATTTAGGGATGATATGGGTGGGAGTGTTTTTATGCCTTTCCCTTTTTGGCTACCTCCCTGGTAAGGGGGAAAAAGCCTTGGTATATGTATGTATGTATGTATTCCCACGGGCTTTATGTGTGAGCCCGTTTGGAGGGTGATTTGACTTATGAGTGTGTGTGGGCCCAACCACACACACCCATACATTCACAAGATGTGCATACGTATATGAAATACGTATGCACATCTCGGTGAATGCACCCTTCCTAACATTAACTGTGTGTTTAGTCATAGTGGTTTGTGTAGCAATTGGTGTGATAAGATTTAGAAAAGAGGGGGGGGGTGATTCACTATATGGGTGTGTGTGGCTTGGCCATGCCCACTCATACATTTACCGGATGTGCATACCTATGTTAAATATGTATGCACATCTCGGTGAATTCACCCTTCCTGGCATGATGGAGTATACAAGTGCAATAATATAACATAATTAAAGGGGGGGGCTGACACTCCACCAGCCGACGCAGTTCGTAAGCGCTTAAGTGGCGGCATAGGCGATACACAGGACCCTCAGATGTTGTCGGAGGCCCTCTCCTCAGAAAAGCAGTTGCGGGGCAATGCTGGAGGTAGTACTTGAGGGTGGCTTCAGGGTGGCTACAGTGACGGCATCTTCTTTCTTCAGGTGTTGGGTGACTTTTAACCTGCCAGAAACAACGGTCCTCCGGTCGCAGACGGAAGAGCAGAGTTTCCACTTTTCTAGGTGTGGAGCGAGGAAGTACAAGGGGCTCGTAGTCTGTGACTGCCCTGTACCACCTCGCCCTCTCTAATACCTATGCCTCCAGTCTGTGCTGAAGGAACCGTTGTACCTGATTAAGAGCCCTGGTGCGTATGCGCAACTGATTTCTGCTGAGAGGGACGACAACATCGACTTCGGGTCTTTGGCGCGCCGCTTCAGCTGCGGCGTCGGCTAGCTCATTACCTGGGACACCTACGTGGCTCGGCACCCAGTTGAGCGTAACACTCCTACCTTGCTGATGTAGCTTCAGCAGGAGTGCTAGGATGGAGATCAGTAGGCGTACATTGTCGCTGGGCTGTATCGATTCCAAGCTGCCTAGCAGAGACTATGAATCCGTGTGGATTACCACAGGACCAGCTCGAGATATTAGAGCATGCTCTAACGCTCCTTGGACCGCTATGGCCTCAGTTTGGAGAGTGGACGCATGATCAGATACTCTCCTGCCGTAGGTCAAACCATCCGTCACGAAAGCAGCCCCCACACTGCGAAGCCTGTTGGGGTCTACGGAGCCATCCGTATAATAGACCGCCATTCCAGGTTCCGACAGTGCGCGGATGGCTTGTAGGGCCTGCGCTCGTACTCTTTCCTGATCACATAGCTTCTTCTTACTGGGAAGCTTTGTGACAACGAAGGTTGCAGGTATCGACAGCCATGGTAGTGGGGGCATGAACTCTGGGTGTGGAGAGTCCCTACCCTTCTCAAGGAGAGTGCTGGTGAGCCTGAAGGAGTCCAGGAGCCCTCCCCCTCTACCTCCTCCTCTCCCGCCTCCCCCGTGTCTTCCACGACCTCTTCCTCTTCCTCAACCTCCTCCTCCCCTTCCAATTCCCCCAAGCCCGCCACACCCACCTTTACCATTGGGAAAGCTACACCCACATCTTCAAAGACTAGGAGAGTGTCTTCTGCTAAGCCCTAACATCATTTTGCGCTCAGGCTTGAAGACTCCTCTTCTGATGAGGAGGGAAATGCTCCCACTGTTACAAAGTCGCAACCCATCTTGTCGTCTGACCGGGGAGGACAAGATGAGATCGTAATGGAAACTGACAGGGAAGAACATCGCCCTGTTCAATAATCACTTAAGGTTGCTACAGTGGAACATAAACGGGTTCCCCAGCAAAAGCTCGTATCTCCTTGCGCTTGCGGAAGAACATGATTACGACATCATACTTATCCAGGAGACATTGGTGAGCGATGAGTTGCGATTTCCGGAATATAGCATCTTCTCCCTCCCTCGCATATCCACTACTAGGGGATGCATGATCTTAGTCAAATCATCCATCCCCTGCAGTGAGATCGTGGACCCTGTATCATGTGGAGATGGTGTAGAAGTTCTTGAGGTTCGACTCCATCGGGCCCACGAAACGTATACCATCTATAACATATACAGGGGCCACAGAGCGGAACTGGACCTTGGAGAAGTGTGTGCTCTTGCTGCGGACAGGCTCCTCATCATAGGAGGGGACTTCAACGCCCATCATAATATCTTGATGTCGCCCCATGGGTCCAATGTCGCTGGGCGCCACTTAAGTTACGTATTAGACGAATGCCCTGACATTGCGTTGTTGAATGATGGTAATCCAACGCACGTTCAAGGTGGACGAATTGATCTGACCTTGGCGTAACCTATTGTCACAAGCGACCACTTCGGTGTGTCTGTGCAAATACGGGATACACCACCCATACTAACTGTATTACCTGTTCCCAGTTGGAAGACAGCTTTAGCAAACTGGCCAGTGTTTGAGATGTCTGTTGAAGAATGGGCAGCGTCCTACGTTCCACCACAGGATGTGGAAACGTTAGAAGCTGACTTTTCTGCAGCCATTCAGGTGGCTGCCAACAGAGCCATCCCAAAGACTCGCCAGTCCCCCAGGGAACATAAGAACAGCTGGTATTATACCCCCGAGGTGAGAGAGGCCAACCATCGGGTGAACATGCTTAGGCGTGTTTTCCGACGGCGCCGAACTCAGACCAATTTGGCCAACTTGCGCGATGCAGTTCATGACGCTCATGTCATAGCTGCAGATGCCAGAAGAGCTAAATTTCTTGAATGGTGTGAGGGCTTTAACGCTCACACCTCCCTAGCAAAGTTGTGGTCTAAGCTCCGTAAAGCTACTGGCAGGACTCATCCACGACGCACTCATCATGCCCCTGATGCTGAGGTGCAGCGGCTGGTGCAGGAGTTTGTCTCTCGCTCCAGCAGCACCTCACTCCCGCAGTGTGTTCAAGACACACTGCAGGACCTCCAAGGAGTGAGGCGCCACAGTGTTGAGGACATGGTGAGTCAATCGGATGATACTGACGCTAGCTTTACGCTTCAGGAGCTACGGGTCACACACAAAACCAGCTCAGACACGGCACCTGGAGAGGACCTCGTCACCTATTCCATGCTGACTCATCTTGGGCCAGCGGGCGATGAGGCACTTCTAAGGGTGATAAACGAGTCTTGGAGGACTGGCAAGCTACCAACAGCCTGGAAGACGGCAATCATAACGCCAATTCCAAAGCCAAAGGAACCTAGTGCTTATCGCCCCATCAGCCTGACAAGCTGCATGGGGAAGACAGCGGAGAGAATGGTGCTAAACAAGCTGCTGTGGAAACTGGGCCTAATGCATGATCATATACATGCTTATTGCAAGGGCACTGGCACAGCAAACAGTATAGCAACACTCATCAATGCCGTCAGTGGCACACCGTCCATCGTGGTCTTTTTGGGTTTGGAAAAGGCGTTTGAGCTGGCCAGTCCACTTGTGATATTAGACACGTTTGCTCGCAAGGGCGTAAAAGGCAAGCTGCTTTCTTGGATTGCTGACTATCTCAGTCACCGGTCTGCGAAAGTACGATTTCAGGGTCACATATTAGAGGCCAGAATGCTGAAGAATGGCACTCCACAAGGAGGGGGGGGTCCTCAGCCCCACTCTGTTAAATGTGCTCGTCTCCAACATTCTGGAACTACCTCTACCACGTGGGTGCAAGGTCATCTGCTATGCAGATAATATTGCGCTCATAATTACTGGGAAACGGCGGTGCTTCAGCAGGGCCCAGCGTTGCTTAAGCACTGTGGCGACCGAATGTTGCAGGTTAGGGTTAAAGATCTCCCCTACAAAATCGAAGGCCATGGCACTAGGACTCTGGAAAGAAGGGGAGCACCTCACCATCCAGGACCTTAGGCTGGACTGGGTTCACCAGTATTAGTACCTGGGGGTCTGGATTGATGAGAGGCTCACCTTTCAGAAGGAACTAGCCTATCTCAAGGAGAGACTGAAGGCAAGAACCACAGTTATGAGAGCAATGACGGGGAAGGCACTTGATGCCACGCATCAGGTCCTTCGCATATTTTATGTGCACGCAGTCCGCAGCTTGGTGGACTACGCTGCCCCAGCTCTCATAAATGTGGCAACTGCCAAGCTTGAAGACCTGGAGCCTTGCCAAAATGCCGCAGCAAGGATTATCCTGGGAGCTCAACCTTGGACTAAAATCTTTAACCTCCAGATGGAGGCTTCATTGCCCTCATTAACGTCATGTGTCAGAAGGCTGGAGGTCGACTTTCTTGCCAAGATAGTCCAGAGCCCTAGGATAACTGAGCTAAGTCAGAGTCTTGTGACAGCTCTGGGACGGGTGGATACTCTTATCCACTCCGGTATCTGGCTATCACAGGCGGCTGGGCTCCTGGACTCCTTCAGTCTCACCAGCACTCTCCTTGAGAATGGTAGGGACTCTCCACACCCAGAGTCCAAGCCCCCACCACCATGGCTGTCGATACCTGCAACCTTCGTTGTCACAAAGCTTCCCAGTAAGAAGAAGTTATGTGATCAGGAAAGAGTACGAGCGCAGGCCCTACAAGGCATCCGTGCACTGTCGGAACCTGGAATGGCGGTCTATTATACGGATGGCTCCGTAGACCCCAACAGGCCTCGTAGTGCGGGGGCTGCTTTCGTGACGGATGGTTTGACCTTCGGCAGGAGATTATCTGATCATGCGTCCACTCTCCAAACTGAGGCCATAGCGGTCCAAGGAGCGTTAGAGCATGCTCTAATATCTCGAGCTGGTCCTGTGGTAATCCACACGGATTCACAGTCTCTGCTAGGCAGCTTAGAATCGATACAGCCCAGCAACAATGTACGCCTACTGACCTCCACCCTAGCACTCCTGCTGAAGCTGCATCAGCAAGGTAGGAGTGTTACGCTCAACTTGGTGCCGAGCCAAGTAGGTGTCCCAGGTAACGAGCTAGCCGACGCCGCAGCTGAAGCGGCGCGCCAAAGACCCGAAGTCGATGTTGTCGTCCCTCTCAGCAGAAATCAGTTGCGCCTACGCACCAGGCCTCTTAATCAGGTACAACGGTTCCTTCAGCACAGACTGGAGGCAGAGGTGTCAAGAGGGCGAGGTGGTATAGGGCAGTCACAGACTATGAGCCCCTTGTACTTCCTCGCATCACACCTAGAAAAGTGGAAACTCTGCTCTTCCGTCTGCGACCGGAGGACCGTTGTTTCTGGCAAATCAAAAGAACTTCAACACCTGCAGAAAGAAGATGCCACCACTGTAGCCACCCTGAAGCCACCCTCAAGCATTACCTCCAGCATTGCCCCGCAACTGCTTTTCTGAGGAGAGGGCCTCCGACAACATCTGAGGGTCTTGTGCGTCGCCTATGCCGACACTTAAGCGATTACGAACTGCGTCGGCTGGTGGAGTGTCATCAACCCCCCCCCTCTATAAATATATATATATATATATATATATATATATATACATGCATTTCACTTGACAACACGACTTGTAACACCAAACACCGATACATCTGAAGGGTGCATTCGACGAGATGTGCATACGTATTTTACATGCGTATGCACATCTTGTGAATGTATGAGTGTGTGTGGTTGGGCCAACACACACTCATAAGTCAAATCACCCTCCAAACGGGCTCACATTAAAAGCACGTGGGAGCTTCACTCCCTAATTATTCAGAACAGAAAACGCCGAGAGAGATCGCGCAGATAGATTCTAGACTGAGGACATCCACGCAGGATTGCTCCTCGCGCTATTTTCGCTCTGTATGCCGTCACTCATCCTAGATGCTAGCTCTGTTTGACGTGCTACAACCTATTGAATTCGGAAAGTACTGCTACCCGAGACAATTCCCCCTTCCTGTGGAATCTCGCTCTGGCAGGATTATGCCCTAAATAGCTCTCCCTGCACGATCGGCGTAGCCCTTGCGGCTCTTTTAAAAATCGCCTTTACGGCGGGAGAGGTGGGAACCCCTTCATCAAGAAAAGCCCGGTCTCGCACGCTCTAGGTGCACTCAGGCCTCGTATTCGATTGACTGCTTGCGAGGTAGACAGGTTTTAAGCGAATTAGCACCAACGCGTTAGTACACGCCCGCGCCCCCCTGCCCCTTAGATTTCCGTGTTTTGTTTTGTTTTTCACGAATACTGATATCTACTTTACTCCGTGTTTCCTTTCGTACTCAGTGCCGCCATGGTGGCTACTGATAGTGTCACTGGCGTGCCGAGAAGGCGTCGATGCGCTCCGGGATCAGCGCCTCCATCAGACGATGAAGCTGCTGTCGTGGTGGCCCCTGTTAGTGGCAAGGGTGGCAAGCTCCCCACCTTTGAGGTCGTACCTTCGGCGGGGTATGACACAGCCTTTGAGGTGGTCAGAGCTCTAGAGAAAGGCCCCCTACGTGGTAAGCTTCTGTCCCTTCGGCCCCTTGGCGATGGTAACGTGCTATTGTTACCAAGCACCTATGACCTTGTCGAGGAGCTGGACGGGATCAAGTCGCTTGATGGCAAGCCTGTGATCCTGGAGCGGCTTAACCCGGAGGACAAAAAGCATCGACTCGTGGTACACAATTACCCGACCGGCTACTTGACTGAGGCAATCGAAGATCACAGTCAGGTAATCGCGGCCACGAGGATGCGCCGATGGGACAAGACGCCCACACGCCAAGTGCTAATTACGATCAGAGGTGAACCTTTTGACTCAATCGACCTGGGATGGTATGGCAGGTATGATATACGAACGTACATCCCTGATCCTCTTCGTTGCTTCAGGTGTCAGCACTATGGTCATCACCAGGCGAGGTGCACTTCGAAGCAGCCCAAGTGCGGCATTTGCAGCATGCCTCAGGCCACTGAGACTTGTCTTAACAAGTTCAAGGCTGGCACGGAGACTGTTTCCAAGTGCCCTAATTGCAGCAAGAAGCACCACGCCTGGAATACCTCTTGCGCAGTGCGTAAAGTTCAGGTCATTGCCTGTAAGGAGAGGACAGAGAAGCAACAGGACTTCATACCTGCCCCCCCCCCCCGGAACATTTGTATGGGGCAGTAGGAAGCACTCTCCCACCACATTACCACAACCACCTACACCTAGCGCTCTTGATTTGAACAACCAGGAGCAATTCCCATCACTTAACCAAGCCCCCACACAGACACAACCAGCTCCCAAGAAAGTTAGCGCACCCAAACCCACGTCAACCTCCAAACCCGCACCCACTTCCAAACCCGCACCCACTTCCAAAACCACGCCCACCTCCAAACCCACGCCCGCATCTAATCCCACCCCTAAACCTAAAGCCAAACCCACGCCCTCAGTACCAACCCCACGAGCACAGGAACGGCAGCTCCCTCCACCTCAGTATCCGTCTGATGTCATCCCCCTTAGGGAGGATGACATCGACTTGATTGTGACTGGTGTCGTCTCTGCAGTCGCTACTACCCTAGGGGAAAGCGATCCAGAGAAGATGCTAGTCATGGTGGATAGTGCCGTCAAGAACGTGCTCAAACTCCTTAAAGAGAAGAGGAACCCTAGGCGAAAGGAGAGGACTCCCTCCCCCTCTACCTCCTCATCTTCCGCCTCTTCCCCTGCCTCCTCCTCTTCCTCTGCCTCCTCCTCCGCCCCTTCCACTCCCCCCAAGCCCGCCACACCCACTTTCACTATTGGGAAAGCAACACCAACAACGACAAAGACAAGGAAAGTGCTTTCTGCCAGGCCCCAACGTCAATGTGCATTGAGGCTTGAAGACTCCTCTTCTGATGAGGAGGAAAATGTCCCCACTGTAACAAAGACGCAACCCATCTTGTCTTCTGATCGGGGAGGACAAGATGAGACTGTAATGGAAACTGACAGGGAAGAAAGTCACCCTGTTCAATAGTCACTTAAGGTTGCTACAGTGGAACATAAACGGGTTCCCCAGCAAAAGCTCGTATCTCCTTGCGCTTGCGCAAGAGCATGATTACGATATCATGCTTCTCCAGGAGACATTGGTGAGCGATGACGTGCGATTTTCGGGATATCGCATCTTCTCCCTCCCTCGCTCACTCACTGCTAGAGGGTGCATGATCTTAGTCAAATCATCCATCCCCTGCAGTGAGATCGTGGGTCCTGTATCATGTGGAGATGGTGTGGAAGTTCTTGCGGTTCGACTCCATCGGGCCCATGAAACGTACACCATCTATAACATATACAGGGCCCATCATGATATTTCAATGTCGCCCCATGGGTCCAATGTCGCTGGGCGCCACTTAAGTTTAGTATTAGATGAATGCCCTGACATTGCGTTGTTGAATGATGGTAATCCGACGCACGTGCAAGGTGGACGACTTGATCTGACCTTGGCGACAGCCACTCTCCTCCCCAGGGTAACCTGGGAGGTGCATCCTATTGTCACTAGCGACCACTTCGGTGTCTCTGTGCAAATACGGGATACATCACCCATACCAGCTGTATTACCTGTTCCCAGGTGGAAGAGAGCTTTGGCAAACTGGCCAGTATTTGAGAGGTCTGTTGAAGAATGGGCAGCATCCTACGTTCCACCATAGGACGTGGAAACGTTAGAAGCTGACTTTTCTGTAGCCATTCAGGTGGCTGCCAACAGAGCCATCCCAAAGACTCGCCAGTCCCCAAGAGAACCCAAGAACAGCTGGTATTATACCCCCGAGGTGAGAGAGGCCAACCATCGGGTGAACATGCTTAGGCGTGTTTTCCGACGGCGCCGAACTCAGACCAATTTGGCCAACTTGCGCGATGCAGTTCATGACGCTCATGTCATAGCTACAGATGCCAGAAGAGCTAAATTTCTTGAATGGTGTGAGGGCTTTAACGCTCACACCTCCCTAGCAGAGTTGTGGTCTAAGCTCCGTAAAGCTACTGGCAGGACTCATCCACGACGCACTCATCATGCCCCTGATGCTGGAGCGCAGCGGCTGGTGCAGGAGATTGTCTCTCGCTCCAGCAGCACCTCACTCCCGCAGTGTGTTCAAGACACACTGCAGGACCTCCAAGGAGTGAGGCGCCACAGTGTTGAGGACATGGTGAGTCAATCGGATGATACTGACGCTAGCTTTACGCTTCAGGAGCTACGGGTCACACACAAAACCAGCTCAGACACGGCACCTGGAGAGGACCTCATCACCTACTTCATGCTGACCCATCTTGGGTCAGCGGGTGACGAGGCACTTCTAAGGGTGATAAACGAGTCTTGGAGGACTGGCAAGCTACCAACAGCCTGGAAGACGGCAATCATAACGCCAATTCCAAAGCCAAAGGAACCTAGTGCTTATCGCCCCATCAGCCTGACAAGCTGCATGGGGAAGACAGCGGAGAGAATGGTGCTAAACAGGCTGCTGTGGAAACTGGGCCTAATGCATGAGCATATACATGCTTATTGCAAGGGCACTGGCACAGCAAACAGTATAGCAACACTCCTCAATGCTGTCAGTGGCACACCGTCCATCGTGGTCTTTTTGGATTTGGAAAAGTCGTTTGAGCTGGCCAGTCCACTTGTGATATTAGACACCCTAGCCCGCAAGGGTGTAAAAGGCAAGCCGCTTTCTTGGATTGCTGACTATCTCAGTCACCGGTCTGCGAAAGTAAGATTTCAGGGTCACATATTAGAGGCCAGAATGCTGGAGAATGGCACTCCACAAGGGGTGGTCCTCAGCCCCACTCTGTTTAATGTGCTCATCTCCAACATTCTGGAACTACCTCTACCACATGGGTGCAAGGTCATCTCTTATGCAGATGACATTGCACTCATAATTCCTGGGAAACGGCGGTGCTTCAGCAGGGCCCAGCCCTGCCTAAGCACTGTGGCGACGGAGTGTTGCAGGTTAGGGTTAAAGATCCCCCCTACAAAATCGAAGGCCATGGCATTAAGTCTCTGGAAAGAGGGGGAGCACCTCACCATCCAGGACCTTAGGCTGGACTGGGTTCACCAGTATTAGTACCTGGGGGTCTGGATTGATGAGAGGCTCACCTTTCAGAAGGAACTAGCCTATCTCAAGGAGAGACTGAAGGCAAGAACCACAGTTATGAGAGCAATGACGGGGAAGGCACTTGGTGCCACGCATCAGGTCCTTCGCACATTCTATGTACACGCAGTCCGCAGCTTGGTGGACTACGCTGCCCCAGCTCTCATAAATGTGGCAGCTGCCAAGCTTGAAGACCTGGAGCCTTGCCAAAATGCTGCAGCAAGGATTATCCTGGGAGCTCAACCTTGGACTAAGATCGTTAACCTCCAGATGGAGGCTTCATTGCCTTCATTAACGTCATGTGTCAGAAGGCTGGAGGTCGACTTTCTTGCCAAGATAGTCCAGAGCCCTAGGATAACTGAGCTAAGTCAGAGCCTTGTGACTGCTCTGGGACGGGTGGATACTCTTATCCACTCTGATACCTGGCTATCACAGGCGGCTGGACTTCTGGACTACTTCAGTCTCACCAGCGTTCTCCTTGAGAAGGGTAGGGACTCTCCACACCCAGAGTTCAAGCCCCCACCACCATGGCTGTCGATACCTGCAACCTTCGTTGTCACAAAGCTTCCCAGTAAGAAGAAGTTATGTGATCAGGAAAGAGTACGAGCGCAGGCCCTACAAGGCATCCGTGCACTGTCGGAACCTGGAATGGCGGTCTATTATACGGATGGCTCCGTAGACCCCAACAGGCCTCGTAGTGCTGGGGCTGCTTTCGTGACGGATGGTTTGACCTTCGGCAGAAGATTTTCTGATCATGCGTCCACTCTCCAAACTGAGGCCATAGCGGTCAAGGAGCGTTAGAGCATGCTCTAATATCTCGAGCTGGTCCTGTGGTAATCCACACGGATTCACAGTCTCTGCTAGGCAGCTTAGAATCGACACAGCCCAGCGACAATGTACGCCTACTGATCTCCATCCTAGCACTCCTGCTGAAGCTACATCAGTAAGGTAGGAGTGTTACGCTCAACTGGGTGCCAAGCCATGTGGGCGTCCCAGGTAACGAGCTAGCCGACGCCGCAGCTGAAGCGGCGCGCCAAAGACCCGAAGTCGATGTTGTCGTCCCTCTCAGCAGAAATCAGTTGCGCCTACGCACCAGGGCTCTCAATCAGGTACAACGGTTCCTTCAGCATAGACTGGAGGCAGAGGTATCAGAAAGGGCGAGGTGGTACAGGGCAGTCACAGACTACGAGCCCCTTGTACTTCCTCGCTCCACACCAAGAAAGGTTGAAACTCTGCTCTTCCGTCTGCGGCTGGAGGACCGTTGTTTCTGGCAGATGAAGATCAACCCGACAGCAGGAGAGAAGAAATGTCAACATTGCCGCCACCCAGAAGCTACCCTCGAACATTACCTCAAGTATTGCCCCGCAACTGCTTTTCTGAGGAGAGGGCCTCCGACAATATCTGAGGGTCTTGTGCGCCGCCTATGCAGACACCTAAGCGATTACGAACTGCGTCGGCTGGTGGAGTGTCAGCCCCCCCCCCCCATTTAAATTCATATACCTTTCCACTTGTTCATGTCAGGAAGGGTGATTCGCCAGGATGTGCATACATACAGGATGTGCATAGATATTTCACATAGGTATGCACATCCAATAAATGTATGAGTGGGCGTGGCCAAAGCAATCACCCCCTTTTTCTTTAAAATTTATTACACAAATTGATAACAACACACTGTCCACTGAATACACAGTTCATCTTAGGTAGGGTGCATTCACCGAGATGTGCATACGTATATCATATACGTATGCACATCTTGTGAATGTATGAGTGTGTGTGGTTAAACCCACACACTCATAAGTCAAATCACCCTCCAAACGGGCTCACACTTAAAGCCCATGGGAGCTTAACTCCCAAATTTAACAGAACAGAACAGAACAGCCGAGAGATCAGTTCACTCCAGGACACGACATCTTTAAGCAGCTCTCCGCTCCAAGCAGTACCCTTCTCCAAGCAACAGTCGTCTCCAAGCAACAGTCGTCTCCAAGCAACAGTTGTCTCCAAGCAACAGTCGTCTCCAAGCAACAGTCGTTTCCAAGCAACAGTCGTCTCCAAGCAACAGTCATCTCCACACGTCAAGTTCTCCCTTTGCGCGTTTAGAGTTAAGTAAAGCATGGTACATAGAGTTACTGTGAGTTTCATTCCCTTGGCGTGTCCGAACCTAACCACAACAGCAGCTATGCAGAGTGAAATATCAGCTCTTTCTTCTAATGATGTTTGGGATTTGACAGAGTTGCCGGAAGGACGAACTCCCGTCAAATCAAAGTGGGTTTTTAAAAAGAAAATTGGACCTGATGGCTCAGTTTCCTCTTACAAAGCTCGCTTAGTTGTTCAAGGCTTTTCACAAAGACCTGGTATTGACTATGATGAGACCTTCAGTCCCGTGGTTAGGTTTGAGTCAATACGTACCATCTTATCATTAGCTGCTCGAGAAGGATTAAAGATCCATCAGATGGATGTATCTTCCGCGTTTCTCAATGGAGAACTGCGTGAAGAGATTTACTTAACTCAACCTGAATCTTTTCATGAGCCTGGAAAAGAAGAGTTAGTATGCAAACTAAACAAGGCCATTTACGGCCTCAAACAAGGTCCTAAATGTTGGAATGAAAATTTTGACCAATTTTAAGACTTGCATTTTGAACAAAGTCCTAGTGATTCATGTGTTTACACTCGCATGTATGATAATGATTTGTGTATAATTGCCATATATGTTGATGTCATTTTAGCTTGTAAGTCCTTTGATATTATTGCTGAGAGAATTTGTTGAGTGAGCGTTACTTGATGAAGGACTTAGGAGAATTGAACTACTTTCTAGGTGTAAAAATTGCACAAAATAATGGTGAAATCTTCATCAATCAATCTGGATTTATTAAGAGTGTTCTTAACAAGTTTGGCTTTGGTGACTGTAAGCCTGTATCCACTCCATGTGATGTAAGCAATGTTTTTTTTAAAAAGACTATGATGAATCAGATCTCTTTGATACTACTATCAATCTGCAGTTGGCAGTTTGTTATTTTTGTCCACAAAAACCAGACCACACATTTCATATGCAGTATGTAATGTTGCAAAGTATTGTAATAAACCTTATCAACAGCATTGGTCAGCAGTTAAGAGGATCTTCAGATATCTCAAAGGAACCATTACAGTTGGACTGCTCTATGCTAATGATGATGTAAATGAATGTGTAGGTTTTGCTGATGCTGACTGGGCTGGTGATAGATCTGACCGTAAATCCACATCAGGTTACTGTTTTAGGCTCGGGACTAGTGGACTGATTTCTTGGCGTTCAAACAAGCAATCGTGCGTTGCACTCTCAACTGCTGAAGCTGAATATGTAGCACTATCTGGTGCAGCACAGGAAGCTGTTTGGCTTAAATCTTTGCTAACGGACTTGAAACACGATTGTCAAAGTCCTATAACTATCTTTGAGGATAATCAGTCTGCTATAGTCCTTGCGAAGAATCAGAAAGATCATTCTTGTACTAAACATATTGATATGAAGTTTCATTTTGTGAGAGAGTTGATCAATAACAAAACCATTGGTGTGAAATATTGTCCAAGTGATAATATGTTGGCTAATATATTAACCAGGACACTCCCTGTGGATAAGTTTCAAAAGTTTAGAAAAGGGATGGGAATGACGGAACAAAAAGTGAATGAATAGAATTTACAAAAGCAATACAATCTGAAAAGGAGTGTTGAAATATAAATATTTGTTATTGTGTATCTTGTGTTGTTTTTGATTGAATGTACAATGCAATGTATAACAGGAATTTTGTCATTTGATTTATTGTATAATCTGTACTTAATTTGCATGTACAGTCAAATCCCCGTTAACGCGAGGGTTACGTTCCTGGAGATGTCGTGCTAATGGAAATCGTGTTAACGGAACATAATTTCTCCATAAGAAATAATGGTAATAGTGGGGGTTACGTTCCTGGACAACGGGAAAGTCCGTCTATTTTGGGATTTTATTACTAAAAATCCTAAACAAACACACTATTAATAAATTTGAAGGTTACAGAAACAATAAAAACACACATTCTTACTATATTGGTATTTATTGTGCGGTAAAATAAAAAATAAAATTATGCATGTTAACATTATAACGTATCACTACCATCACTGTCGTTTGCCCTGCTCCCGTCCCCAACATCACTCCCCTCTCCTTCCTCACCCCGCTGCCTCCTCACTCTGCTCTCCCTCCTCGCCTCGCCCTGCCCCCTCACCTCCCTCTCCCTCCTCGCCTCGCCCTGCCTCCTCTTCCTTGACTGTTTTTTTTTTTTTTTTTTTTTTTTTTTTTTTTTTTTTTTTTTTTAAGAAATGGTGGAGTTTCGTCTGCGTCGACTTTTTCTTCTTTTGATCAGACTCCACTTTGTAACAGTTCAACTCCGACATAACCTTTCTGGCCACTGTTGCACTTCTGTTAATATTCGGATCTTTGGCTTCCATGATATCCAGTCCTTCTTGTATAAACGAGAGTGCTTTTTCGAGATCACTTTTAGTCAAGACTCGGGCTCTGGGGTTTCTGATATAGGCCGAGATGCAGCTGCCTCCAACTCTGCATCCTGTATCGTCTCCATCTCTAACAATTCTTCGTTAGTCAGCTCCACTGTGTGCGATTCTAGCAGTTCATCAATGTCCATCTGCTCAAGATGGTCAAACCCGGCTTCCCTTGCCTTGTCAAGACTTTCCTTGTTAGCTTTAGAGACATTTTCTTGGATGTCAAAGCCGACGAAATCGTACACCAACTGAGGACACAGATATTTCTAAACCCCGTTTAGGCATTTCCTTGGCACTTTCTCCCAATATTCCTTAATGAAGCGGAGAGCATCTTTGATGGTAAACTGCTTCCAATATTCCTTCACGGTCATCTTGTATTTTTGTGTACTCTCAACCATGTCAGTCAGGGTCGAATGTAGATAATACGACTTGAAGGTTTGAATAATTCCTTGGTCACATGGCTGCAGAATGGAAGTGGTGTTTGACGGCAAGAAAGCGAGCTGGATGTTTATGGAGAGATTTTCTATTGACGGGGGATGGCTGGAAGCATTATCCAAGATCAGGAGAATCTTGAATGGAATCTCTTCCTTCTCGCAGTAGAGTTCTAACTCTTTCTCCAATTTTCCAAAATAGTCCTTGAATATGCTCCCCGTCATCCATCCTTTTTTGTTGGAATACCAGTAGCAGGGTAGGAAGGTCTTGACGTAGCCCTGTGAAGACACAAGAACAAACAAAATTAGTTTAGTATGCCGTAAATTGTGAGTTGGTGACACGATTTTCTTTTTTTGATTTGGTGCACGAAAAAAAACGAGCGTTTACAATCTCGGTAAAAAAATTCAAAGCTTTCATGACTTATAATCAACATCCATACATACACACCTTCAATACTCGTGGATTTTCCGAGTGGTAGACAAGGGCAGGTTTCAATTTGCATTCTCCCTCTGCATTGGTACCGAACAAGAGCGTAAGACGATCCTTGAGGGCCTTAAATCCAGGTGCAGTCGTCTCCTCAACCGAGATATAGGTCCGGTTAGGCAGTTTTTTCCAATATAGACCTGTCTCATCTATATTAAAAATCTGCTTGGAAGTATAGCCACCTTCCTCGATGATGGTCTTGAGGGTAGCCGGATACGTTTTGGCTGCTTCCACATCGGCAGATGCAGCTTCCCCAGTCATTTTGAGATTGTGGAAGCCATATCGTTTCTTGAACCTGGGGAACCACCCAGAACTGGCATTAAAGGTCTTGGCTTTGTCTTTCTCTTCCTCATTCTCGTCTTGCACATCCTGGTAGAGACTTAAAGCTTTAGCTTGTATGATGGCCATGCCGATAGGGACATTATGCTTGTTTTGGTTTTGGATCCATTGTGTCAATAACTTCTCCATCTTCTCCATCTCCATGGATCTTGCTCGGAAACATTATGAAGAGGAGGCTGATGTACTAGCAACAGAACTGGCTCTGATCTTGCCAGCATTAGCCCTGATGGTCCGCAAAGTGCTCTCATTCAGTCCGGTAGTATGAACAATATCAGAAGTTCTTTCACCCCGATCATAACGATGCAACACTTCTAATTTCTTTTCTATGGTCACAAGTTTTCTTGAACTCTTTGCTGCACTCTCCTTTGGGGTACCAGGATGCTTGGGTGCCATAGTACACGAATCTATGTAACACAAAACTTTGATAAAATTGTTTATGAGTTCCACACGCTGTGAGGGCTGGCTTCACACTGAGGACAAGAGGCAGAGAGCGGGAGCGTGGGAATCAGAGCGTCTCTCCCGCGCTCTGGCGGCGAGATATTCAACTACAGTAGGCGGGAAATTCAACTCGCGTAACATCGGACATTTCGTGTTATCTGAATATATATCAATAAATTTTAAGTCGTGTAAGATCGAAATCGTGTTGACAGAACTCGTGTTAACGGGGAGTTGTCTGTATAACAAAGTTCAGTTGCTAGGCCTGAGAGTTTTTCCCGCGCTAAGGTGGAAGCCACGCCATTGCAAGTCAGTCATGGTGGAGCCACGGTGTGGAGAGGTTGATGTGTATATTATTGTCTGAACATAAACTTATATGTGTTAAGTATATTGTGCCTTTGAAGAACAATAAACAGTTAAGTGTTTTTCTAAGCGTTTACAATATACCCATAACTTTTAACACTACCAATACGAACTCAGAGGCATACAATCTTGTTTTCACCTTGAATGAATTGGATCATGCTTTATCTTTATCCTCCCCAAACTCCCCTGGAGAGGATGACATTCTTTATTTCATGGTTGCTCATTTATCCATATCCTCGAAGAAATTCCTTTTAAATGTGCTGAACAAATTTTGGTCTTCTGGGTCTTCTAAATCTTGGAAGGCTTCAATTATCATATCAATTTTAAAGGCAAGAAAAGACTCTAATCTCCCACAAAGTTACAGACCTATTGCTCTCACTAGCTGCATTTGTAAGATCTATGAAAGAAAGGTTAATATGCGTTTAGTTTGGTTTTTGGAATCTAAAAATCTTCTATCTAACCGACAGTTTGGATTTAGAAGAAATAAGTGCACTCTGGACTCCTTACTTTTGATCACTCATGAGATTCAGAATGCCTTTGCAATTCAGAATCCGAGCATTGTTGTGTTTTTTGACTTGAAAAATGCTTATGATACTACCTGGCAGGGAGGCATTCTGAAGCAATTTGCAGAGTGGGGTATCGGGGGAAATATGTTCAATTGTGTAAAGGATTTCTTATCTGACCGTTATCTAAAAGTCAGAGTGGGCTCTTCTTTCTCTTCTGCATATCTTCAAGAGGAAGGGATTCCCCAAGGAAGTGTTCTGAGTCCTACACTCTTCAGCATAGCCATTAATAGTTTGTTAGAACAAGTTCCTGCTGGAGTTCATGGATTGGCTTATGCTGATGACTTTGCTATTGTGTGCAGCAGATCGACAACATTAGAAACAGGCCAAAAGATTCAAGAGGTTATTAACTTAGTAACAGCATGGGCTAATTGCAGGGGCTTCAGATTCTCTGCTGAAAAAACAAAAGCCATTAGGTTCTCTAGACTGAGACGCAAGGAAGAGATACCAACATTATTCTTAGAGGGTGTTATATTACCATATGAAGATCAGGTGAAATACTTGGGTCTGTTTTTGGACAAAAGGTTGACATTCACTCATCACATAAATGAGGTCATATGCACTGTTAAACAGCGACTTAATATACTAAAGGTAGTGTCTCGCTTCAACTGGGGAGCAGATCGTATAACTCTAATAAGGCTTTACCAAGCATTGTGCCTTAGCAAAATCGATTATGGATGTCAAATTTATGGATCGGCATGTAAAACTTTATTAAAGAAGCTTGATGTAGTCCACAATATGGCTTTGCGGATTTGTTCGGGAGCTTATAGAACATCTCCAGTGGATAGCTTGTATGTGGACACAGGAATTCCTCCCCTTTATATTTGCAGAGATATATATATCTCGTGTGTTAACGTCAAAACAAAAATCCAAACTTCAAATATGTAAAGCAGCCGATAGACAGAGTTCCAAGAAAAGGTACTCTGCCGAAACCTTTAGAAGTGAGATGTGAAGTTGGGGCAGAGGAGGTAGGACTTCTTCCTATTACAATTGCTGAGGTTATGCCTCCCAAATTCCCTCCTTGGAACTGATGTCCCACTGTAATTTGTCCTTTTAAAAACAAGAAATATAGAACTGCTGTTGAGCTAAGGAGTGAATTTTTAGAACACTTATCAGTACATACTGATTCAGTTTTTATTTATACTGATGGATCAAAATACTAAGATGGTGTTGGTTGTGCTGTTGTATCTGATACCACGGTTTTAAAGAGGAAGTTGCCTTATTTTAGCTCTGTTTTTACTGCTGAACTGCTGGCAGTCAACAACGCCCTGAAATTTGTTTTTAATTCTGTTTCATCTAATAAGAACGCTGTTATTTTTACAGACTCTATGAGCATTCTATCCTCTCTAAGTAAATTATTGCCTCTTCACTATCTAGTCCAAGAAATGCAGGACTGGTTGATTCTTATTAACAACCGGAAGAAAATAAAAGTAAACTTTTGCTGGGTGCCGTCCCATGTGGTTATCACTGGAAATGAGCATGCCGATGTTGCAGCCAAAGCCGCTACTTGGCTCAGCCACATAACAGACACAAAAATCCCACATACAGACATCAAACAAGTAATTCATAGTTATGCAATGGAGAAGTGGCAGGAACAATGTACAAGGCTGGACGGTAGTTACAAGTTAAAAGATATTCACCCCGCGGGAGCACTTGGAAGTCTCATTCTTTGGACAGGAGATCAAGTATTGTTTTAACAAGGTTAAGAATTGGCCATTCCTACATTACCCATAATTTTTTTATGGCAAGTGAAGCAGAAAGGCTGGCCCCCACAATGCCCCACTTGCCAAGTTGTTTTTACAATTAAACACATTTTAATTCAGTGCCCTGCATACTCTAATAAGCACAGGGCAAAATCTTTAATAAATTTATCTCTTGAAGAAGTTTTAGGGAGGAGGCTCATGTGGAGAATGTTTTAAATTTTTTAAAAGACGTCAATTTATTTTATGAAACAAGCCCACCGGCTGCGCCGGCCCGGCTACGCCGGGGGCCTTGGCCTGCGGCGCTGCGCCTTAGGCGCGGGCGCTGCGCGCCCTGGGGTACGCCCCTTTTTTGGAAAATAAAATATCAAAATCATATTGCTTTTTATTTCTTGTCAACATCTAGCTGTTCTCGCAAGTCCTTCGAGTTCTTCTTCTTCGAGTTCTTCTTCTTCTTCTTCTTCGAGTTCTTCTTCGAGTTCTTCGAGTTCTTCTTCGAGTTCTTCGAGTTCTTCTTCGAGTTCTTCGAGTTCTTCGAGTTCTTCGAGTTCTTTTTCGAGTTCTTCGAGTTCTTCTTCGAGTTCTTCGAGTTCTTCTTCGAGTTCTTCTTCTTCGAGTTCTCCTTCTTCTTCGAGTTCTTCTTCTTCGAGTTCTTCTTCGAGTTCTTCTCTTTCGAGTTCTTCGAGTTCTTCTTTTTCGAGTTCTTCGAGTTCTTCTTTTTCGAGTTCTTCGAGTTCTTCTTTTTCGAGTTCTTCGAGTTCTTCGAGTTCTTCTTCTTCGAGTTTTTCGATTTCTTCTTCGAGTTCTACTTCTTCTTCTTCTTCGAGTTCTTCGAGTTCTTCTTCTTCCTCTTCTTCGAGTTCTTCGAGTTCTTCTTCTTCGAGTTCTTCTTCTTCTTCTTCTTCTTCTTCTTCTTCTTCTTCTTCGAGTTCTTCCTCTTCTTCTTCTTCGATTTCCTTCGAGTTCTTCTTCTTCTTCGAGTTCTTCTTCTTCACCGTAGTTGGCGGTGTTACC
The DNA here is from genome assembly GCF_046742065.1 of Oratosquilla oratoria. NCBI lineage: Eukaryota > Metazoa > Arthropoda > Malacostraca > Stomatopoda > Squillidae > Oratosquilla > Oratosquilla oratoria. The sequence continues at coordinate 85,472,545 of NC_134777.1, forward strand.
GATTTACCACCAAACGCGAAGGGTCAGTTTATTTTTTACTTATATAGATTTAAAATTGTGTATATGATTACTTGTATGTGTATCTTGGTTTGATGTTTTTTTGTGAGTGTTTATTGTTTTTACCGTTTTACTTGAATTTTTTTTTTATTTGTATATGATAGATATGCGCTAAATGGCCTACCGGCTCCGGCGCTTGGCCTTCAAGCCAAAAATTTCATAAATAAAAATCAATCTTTTTGTAGTGATTTGCAATCTTCCTCTATGTTTACTCTCTTTAGTAGTTTTGCATCATCTGCAAAGAAGTTCATATAACATTCTACACCTTTATCCATGTCATTTATATATATAGCAAACATTATCAAGCCCAGTACAGAACCTTGTGGGACTCCACTTAACATTTCTTCCCAGGTCAAGTTCTTGTCTCCGAGTACCACCCTCATTTTCCTCCCATTCAAATCTTTCATACATTCCATTAGTTTTCCTTGTACTCCATCTATTGTTTCAATTTTTCTTGTTAGCTTTTTGTGGTACTTTGTCAAATGTTTTTGGTAAATCTAAGAATCACTCGAAGTCATGACTAATTTCAGAGCTTCTTGAAGTATTTGAACAAGACATCTTTTATTAGAAGGCTAATGTTATTTTGAACACAACAAAAAATGGCATGGCACTATACGTAAACAAATATTATGGATGCACTTCTGTTTCTATGATCACGATTTGAATTCACTCGGTAACCTAACATCTCTACTTTTTCCTATTCTCTCGAGTATTTTGGACACACCAATTTCTTTATCCAGTGAAGAAGAAAATCTATCCCAGACAAAAGGCCCCCATTTATGTGTCACGAACTAGCCTTTGTGTTTGAAATGATGCATCGAATCTATGGCCGTGATCCAAACAGTTCCTGCAATCCAAAGGCCAGGACAATAATTTGCCCCCTTTTTTCATAGGATCAATTTAGCCTCACTGGGGTAAGAAGAGATGGAGTGCAACTAATTTAATTTACATAACTTACAATGAAGATGGGTGTGAGCAGAGTGTGAGCGCAGGAGTCATGGTGGACAATGCCCATGCGTCTTAATTTGTACCACACCCACACAACACCAGTCAGTGCCAGGCACAAGTGCCTATGTATGCCAATATAACCTATTCTATCACTATTTCCCCAGCTCCACACAATCTACCCATTTCTTTATTTTTGTGTGAAGAAGGCTCACAATTTATCAACCACTAGTTATCTAACACAAGAAAGAATACAAATAACAAAAGCAAAGACTACTTTGTATCATCATCCTATTTACGTGCCCTCTGACCTCTGAGGGCAGGAGGCTTCAGTTTTGTATTCCTCCGCCTTTGACTTGCAAGTCTCCTGCAACTGGACATGTACCATAAGTTACTCATGTCAATCATACATCTTACTAACTGCATTTAAGGTAACCCAACATTTTATTCAATTTACTTAGAAGGCAGGCGGTGTGGCCCTAGTCATGATGTGGCTTGGTGCCTTACCTGCATCCTTTGTCAGTGACACATCATGGAATATGACAGGGGACAGACGGGGGTTGCCAATTAAATGAATCTATCTTGCTCTGGATGTGATGTGTCCTGCTCCATTGCTTCTGACCCAGGACAATGGGTAAAATGCAGGGATGACCAATCATCCAGGAGCCAAGGAAAGAGGGAGGGGTGGTGAATGGGAGTGGAGTGGGTGGAGATGAAATGGGAGTGGAATTATACCTTTTGACTTTGTCTTCCTCCCTTGTAAAGGGGAAAAGCCTTTGGTATATGTGTCTATTCATTATTTATTTTTTACTGTTCATTTATTAATTACACAGGCCTGTGTTTTATTTTTTCTGCTGTCATTTTTTTTTTAACTGAATTCAAGTAATCTGGTTGTGCTGAATTAAAAAATCATAATAGTTTTGGTCAATCGGCTCAGATTATTAAATTACACTGAAGATTGTTAAAACTGTTTTCATTCAAAATGATGATTTTTTTCATAGCGACTTAGTATCAAAGTTATAAGGTTAATAATGACTAAATGTTATTGTTTCTATTAACATTGAAAATATGCAGGAATATATATCAATGTGAAAGAAAATAATTTCAATTATTTTCTCTTGTTGGGGGGAAAGAATACTGCCACCAAGCTTCCCACTTGAATCATAAGAGGAGAAAAATGGGATGGGGATTAGGACTAGGCATCCTTCCCTTATAGGCCCACAGGGGACATTCCTAAAAAAGGTAAAGGCATATGAGGGTCTAGGCGTTTTCCAACCAGTACCCTAAAGTATGGGTCTTTTAATGTGTGTGGATGTAAAGCAGATGAGAGTAAAAGGGAAGAGATAAGCAGTGTGTTTGTGAGAAGGAAGATGGATGTGTTAGCTTTGAGTGAAACTAAATTGAGAGGGAGGGGCGAGTGTGAGTTTGGGAGTGTAGTTGGGAGGTTCTCAGGAATGAAGAGAGGATAAGGGTGAGAAGGGGTGGCTATTATAGTAAGTGAAGAGATAGGTAAGCATGTAGTGGAGTGGAAAGAGGTTTCTTCAAGGTTAATGTGGATAAAGGTAAAACTGGGAAAGGAGATGTGGGTTTTTGTAAGTGCATATGGACCTGGTAGTGAGAAAAGTGTAGAAGAAAGGAAGGCTTTTTGGATAGATTTAAATGAGTGCATAGAGGGATTAGGGAGAAATGTCAATATAGTAGTATTGGGAGACCCTAATGCTAGGGGAGGAAATGAACCAATAGATATGATAATTAGTTGTTGGCAACTCTGATTAGCGCTACCATTTTCGTATTTGGCAACGCTATGTATCGTTATAGACAATGGCGACACAGTCGGTCTAGGTCCTGCATACCAAACTGCTTCCTAATATTAATGTGTGTGAGTGTTTCTTTTATGTTCTGTTTTGTGTTGTGTTGTGTTGTGTTGTGTTAATACCATTTTGTATGATTGTCTTACAAGTCCTCATTATACGGTACATATGCGTTCCTGAAATCCTTATTGCAAATTGAAATGACCGTATATCGAACCCATTATAACATGTCATCATAGCTTATCACGCCAGACAGACAGCCATTCAAGTGTTCTTTGGTTAATTTTGGCCAGGTCAATGTTGTCTAAATTGGTTGAAAGCGGGCACGAGCTTAGGACCTGGTCAATGTTCTGTTCAGTTTCTCCGCACTCGCATGATGGGTCGGTTTTGAGGCCCCATTTAACCAGATTGTCACCAGTTCTGGCGACTCTGGATCTTGCTCTATTTAGTGTGTTCCAGCATGTCGAAAGTCACCCCTACAGACATGAAAATACATGAAAATAGTCACATAAGAAAATGTAAAGTACTACGCAAAAGAAATAAACAGATTTTTAATTATTTTTTTATTTACCTTTCACTCGCCACGTATTCTATCAGATTATGTCCCTCCCGAGACTAAGGGACAGTAGGGATCTCAGCCCTTACTTATCTTTTGCTGAGTGGGCAGACGAAGATGAGGGTGAGGAGGGAGGCTGAAAACCCTCAAACACTTCGTCGTCTGCACTGTCGGAAACAGATGTGGAAGGGCCAGCTGTAGCAGGGTCGGCACGTTTGCCTGGTTTGAAGAAAAAATATATGGAGGAAGGACCAGCTGTAGAACCGTGGGCAGCGGATGTGGAAGGGACAGCTGTAGCAGGGTCGGCAAGTGTGACAGGGACGGCAGGTCTGACTGGCTTGAAGAACGAGAAGATGGAGGACTGTTTGGCGTTTCTTCTTTTTTCAAAGGGAAACGCGGGAAGAGACTGATTGTTGTGGTGGCCGCTAGTGGTGGGCAGGTACCGGTAAAACCGGTAACAACCTTAACGATATTTTACCGGTAAAAATTCTGGTACCGTTAAAGTTCCGTTAACCGATAAGCTATACCATAACACTCAGAGAGCGGTAAGCGCGTCTCGGCTTGTTGGTACTGAGTGACGGGCTGACGCCTGACGGGCCCAGTGTTCCGCTAAGGTCTCGGTAAGCTCGTCTCGGTTTGGTGGTACTGACGGGCCCAGTGTCCCGCTAATGTAACGGTAAACTTTTACCATTAAGCGAGTATGTACCGCTAAGGTCTCGGTAAGCGCGTCTCGGCTTGGTGGTACTGGCGGGCCCAGTGTCCCGCTAATTTACCGGTAAACTTTTACCAATAAGCGAGTATGTACCGCTAAGGTCTCGGTAATTTTTTACAATTAAAACCGTTTTCTTCTGCACTTTCTTTAGTTTCTCAAAAAAAAAAAAAATGTATTTCTGTAATCAGCCTACGAAACTATATTAATTGTGAAAGTTTCATCGAAAAATTCCGCGTGGCGCCAAACGGAAAAGACCCATACATTACATATATATATATGTATGTATATATATGTATATATATATATGTGAATATATATATATATATATATATATATATATATGTACACATATACAGGTTGACATTCAAAAATCCGGCAACCATAAATCCGGAACCTTCAGAAATCCGGGACAGATTTCGGGAGCGCATTTTGATTTTCATATTTCCCGCGTTGGTGCGCCACTGTTTTCTGGAGCTGCCGCTTACGCCAAAATCAGCTGTTGGTTCATGCTTCCACCTGCTAACAAGTAATCCTGCTCATTTTTCTCTTTGTTCTCCTCATTATAACATTTATTTGTTGTTCTATAGCCCCAATATGGAATCAACAAAGAAGAAATGTGGCATAAAACGCAAACATTATGCGTTATCCATCGCAGAGAAAGTGGGAATATCAAAAAACTTGGTAATAATGTGTCTGTGTGAACCATTTGTGAAACATACGACATTATGTGTAAAAAGCCCATCTGCTATTTAGCTTCTTTCCTAAGAAGTACAGTACGGAGTATTTTATTTAGTTTAATTAAAATTCTTCGGAGGATCAGTTTTATATGTTTTATTAAAATTGAATTAAAATTCTGTATAACCATCTTTACTGTATTTTATTTAGTTCGTGAATAATAAAATTTCATTTGCTTTTCACTTAGTGTTTATTTTTCCCATTAAAGGACTGTACAGGTGATAATTTTCATACAAAATTATAAACTTCAAAAATCCGGCAGTCCTCAGGTCCCGAGGTTGCTGGATTTTTTAATGTCAACCTGTATATATATATATATATATATATATATATATATATATATATATATATATATACATATATGTATATATATGTGTGTGTGTGTGTATTTATATATATATATATATATATATATATACATTATATATAAATATATATATATACCTTTTTCCTTTACATTTTGCCTATAGCACCGGTAGGCATGTGGGGTAGGTTGGTGCTTCCCTCGCCCGTTCGTAATGCAGGCAGGGTTTTTATAGTGATGACGTTACAAAACTTGAGTTGTGACTTCACACCATAGTAGGATGAAATTTCTTTAAAGATTTAAGTCATAAAGGTGACTCGAACTTGGGACGTCACTACTGGCTCACGAGTCTTTTACCGGTAAAGTACCAGTAATCCCGGTAATGGTATTGTTTTTTACCGGTAATTCCGGTACTGAAATTAGCGGTATTTGCCCAACACAAGTGGCCGCACGGCGTGGTGGCGCTACGCTACGGTGTAAACAAAACACGAGCGGATACCGTATGTGAATTTTTCTTACCGTAAATAGAATCGAGGGTAGTAATTACCAAATACCGTAACTGTGAATTTACCGGATAAAGAATTACCATATAAGGAGGACTCATTCTATTTGTTTTCTTTTGTCTGTTATGTATTGTGTTAATGCTGTGTGATTGTCGGAAGTTGTTTTGTCTGTCTCTGTTACAGAAATGATAGCCTGGTATTTGTTGAATAAAGCTTGGAATTTGCCATCAAGCGTTACAGTCTCATTTCAATTTATTCAACAAATACCCATCATGGCTGAGCTGCTGAAGTCATCCAGACTGGACACAGATTCCAGCTCACCTATGGCGGCCAAGGAGTGGAAACATTGACACCGGACATTTACTAACTTTATAGAGGAGAGTGGAGAGGCTACACCATACAAATTAAGGGCTTTAATGAATTGTGTGTCCCCGAATGTGTATGAACTCGTTGAAGACTGGCACATATGAGTGTTATTACTGGAGTGCTTATGTAAAGTTACTGAATGAAGTTTTTGCTAAGCATGTTTTGGCAACACGATGACAACAATTAGGTGAATCCCTTGATAAATTTCTAAGGGAGTTACATAAGCTAAGCAAATTTTGTAACTTCAAGGCAGTCACAGCCGAACAATATAGGGAGGAACTGGTACGTGATGCATTTATTAACAGTATTGCCTCGGCATTCATTCGTCAGCGCCTACTAGAAAATAAATCAATGAATCTGGAGGCTGCATACAGTCAGGCCCGTACATTGGATCTCACCCAACGTAATGCCGATGCATATACATCTCCATTGCCTGTCACTCATGCTGCTGCTCTAGTTCTAGGACAGCAGGAACAGCCCAGTAATGACCAGCAGCCAACGAGAGAGGAGGTAGAAAGAAGATCACCTGGAGATTTTACTGTCCCTGCTGCATACTTATCTAAGAAATGCCATTTTTGTGGTAAAGCATTCCACATAACAGAGTTGCCCTGCACGTGATGTTACATGGAACAAATGTGGTAAAACAGGTCATTTTGCAAAAGTCTGTAGATCCAAGGCACTACTGCTATGTTGTATAACCCCACTCTTCTTACAATTACTACCACTTTTCCAAAGAATCTTTCACATGCGATTATAGACGTCACTGTAAATGGGCATTCATTAAAGGCATTAATTGACTCATGCAGTTCAGATAGTTTCATAAGTGAGAGAGTAACGCAGAAATTAAAAATGACAGTAGTTCCTGCGAGCAAGGAGATCTCAATGGCATCAGTATCTTTAAATACTAGTTCCCCTGGGTTTGTTACAGTAGACTTAATGCATCTTGAACAAATCTATTGATGTGTTCAGCTAGAGGTCTTAAAGGATTTATGTTGTGATGTTATCTTGGGTCATGACTTTCAAAAGCAACATAAGAACATAACTTTTCAGTATGGAGGAAATGAGCCAAGTTTAAAGATAACTGGTACAGAACTTGTGTGTGCATTAGCAACAACTGATATTGAGAAGCCATCGCTGTTTCCGAACTTGCCTCAACAGTGTAAACCTATTGCAGTCAAATCTAGACACTTTAGTAAAGATGACCAGTTGTTTCCAAAGGATCGGATATCACATCTATCTGAAGGTATCATTGAGCCAAGCATATCTCCGTCGAGAGCACAGGTTGTAGTAAAAGATACACTTGACAGGCTCAAAAAGAGACTTTGTGTTGACTACTCCTAAACCATAAACCAATGCGCAACTATCTTGCAAAATACAAAATGTTTTCCACATTGACTTGAAGAGTGCATACCATCAAATCAGCATTTATCTAGGTATTTTATTTGTTATTTACATTATTATAGTTTTTATTTATTGTTTTATTATTAATATGATTTCTTTTTTCGCATCCGACCTAGATATGGATCAAAAGGTCTCCTGTCGGCATGCTCCGCCTTTGTAATCCTTTGCATACTGCTTTTGAGGGTGCAAGGAAGCTGTATCAGTTTTGTAGGATTCCATTTGGTGTCACTAATGGTGAACCAGTATTTCAGAGAGCTATGGACAAACTAGTTGAAGATGAGAATCTCAAAGACACTTTCCCATACTTAGATAATATTACTGTAGCTGGGTCAACTCAGGTTGATCATGATGAAAATGTTAAAAAGTTCTTGGAGGTTGTTCGGAATCGTAAGCTTACCCTCAATGAATCCAAATAATTTATGTCTGTGCCTACGACCAATATTCTAGTTACTAGCTTCAGCCCTGGTTCAGTGTCATATTGACTATGCTTGTTCTTCCTGGTATAGCAACCTATCTAAAAAATCTAAGAGTAATCTTCAAATATGTCAAAACAAACTAATCAGGACCGTTTTGAAAATTCATCCACGTACTCATCTAGATTATACGCATTTTAAACTGTTAAATTGGTTACCTGTTGAGAAACGTGTTGCTCAGTTAAAGCTTAATCATGTTCACCAAATTGTGAATGACTCTTGTCCCAGTTATTTGTCAGATACGTTTACACTTGTCAGAAATGCTCGTTCCCTGAGAACTCGTTCTAGTAGGTCATCTGTCATTGTACCTAGGTTTAATAGTTCGTTAGGGAAAAGTACTTTCAAATACACTGGTGCTATTGCTTGGAACTCTTTACCGACCAACATTCAATCAATTGTATCTAAAAGTAGTTTTAAAAAATCAGTTAAATGTTATCTTTTAGACACTGTTCTCTCTGAAGAAAATAGTTTATATGTTTAATTTACACTTCTTATAATCCTAATTTACACTTCGTATAACCTAGCTTTTCTATGATAATCCTTTCCTAATTGTAATATGAGGACCACAGTGGAAATAAGTCTTTTGACTTTCTGTGCCATCCTCGGATGTACAATTATATATACTGTGTATAATATTGAGTCTTGTATGTATTGTACTTATTGTATGTATGATTGTATCCAAATAAAATTCAATTCAATTCAATTCATAATGTGATAAAGCCTGACCCTGACAGATTATGTCCCCTTCAAGAATTACCACCTCCTGCAAATATGGGGTCTCTACGAAGAGCTCAAGGGTTGTTTACATATTATGCCAAATGGATCCATGGTTTCTCTGATAAAATTCAACCCTTAGTAAACACAAAAACTTTTCCTTTAGGTGAATCGGCAATAGATGCCTTTAATTCCTTGAAAAAGCAACTTATGGATGCTTCTCTACGGTCTGTAGATGAGAGTCTCCTTTTTTTTTTTTTTTTTTTTTTTTTTTTTTTTTTTTTTTTTTTGTAGAGTGTGATGCTTCAGAGGTCGCTGTCTCAGCAGTCTTAAGCCAGGGTGGCCGGCCAGTGGCTTTTATGTCAAGGACACTCCAAGGAAGTGAGTTGCACTATCCAGCCGTAGAAAAAGAGGCTACAACCATCATTGAAGCTGTTCGCAAATGGAGCAATTTCTTAGCTAGACGGCATTTTACTCTGGTTTCTGATGAACACTCCGTGATGTTTATGTTAGACAATAGGAAGCGAACTAAAATAAAGAATAGCAAAGATACAAGAGTAGAGGTTAGAGCTGCCATCGTTCAGTTATACAATACTGTATCGTCCTGGGAAAAAGAATGTTGTGCCGGACACCTTGACTCATGCTTATTGTTATTCTGTTTACCCAATGTCGAACCTCACTAACATCCATGAGAGTCTTTGCCATCCTGGAGTCACTCGGCTTTTGCACTTTGTACGACCTAAAAAACCCTTCTCAACAGATGATGTGATAAGAGTGTGTACCTCTTGTAAAGTCTGTGCACAACAAAAACCACAATTCCATTGTCCAGTAAAAGTGGTCCTCATTACAGCCACCCAACCGATGTATTGACTTCAAGGGACCTTTGTCTTCTGCCACAAACAATAAATACATACAGCTGTTGATAAATACTCACGTTTTCCCTTTGCATTTCCCTGTCCAAATATGCATTCAAAAACAGTGATCAAATGTCTTGAATCTGTCTTTAGCCTTTGTGGAATACCCAGTTTTATCCATTCAGATCAAGGTCCTTCTTTCATTTCCCAAGATGCAACAAGCAAAACGACACCTTATCACACAATGGGTGATAAGGTCGAGAGATACAATGGCATTATTTGGAAAGCTATTTGTCTGACACTTCAGACTTATACATACATACATACATATACCAAAGGCTCTTTCCCCTACATGGGGGATAGCTAAAAAGAAAAAGGCATAGAAACCACTCCTACCCATTCCATTTCCCATATATTCCACTCCCCTCCACCCTCCTCCCTCCCTGCTATCTTGGCACCTCTTCAGACTTATGGGTTGAAGAATCAACACTGAGACATGGTACTTCCTAAGGTTTTACATTCAGTAAGATCGCTTTTATGTACTGCAACCAATGAGACCCCACATGAACGTTTCTTTAGTTTCAACTACGTTCTAGTCTTGGAAATACATTACCATCATGGTTTTTGACCCCTGGACAAGTATTACTGCGACGACATGTTAGGTCTAGTAAATACGAACCATTAACTGACCAGGTAGAACTTGTTGATGTGAACCCAATTTATGCAAACATCAAATATCCAGATGGGAGCGAGTCCTCTGTGTCTACCCGTGACTAAGCTCAAAGTCCTGAGAGTCCGATGACTCCAGTGCACCAGAAGAAAGCACAGAACAATATGGAGACCCCAGACTCGCCAAAATTCCAAGATACACAACCTCATAGTAACCATGACTTGTGTACCTACTGAGCCCATTGAATTAAGGAGGTTAACTCGGGTATCAAAACACCCTGATCGCTATAGGTGGGATTAAACATGATTTCTTCAAAGACATCTATCTGGAATTCATTTATTTTGTTAATGTTGAAATTCTCTAGGAGAGAAGGATGTGATAACAATTAGTTGTTGGCAACTGTGATTAGCGCTACCATTTTCGCATTTGGCAAGGCTATATGTCGTTATTCACAATGGCAGCACGGTCGGTCTAAGTCCTGCATACCAAACTGCTTCCTACTGTTAATGTGTGTGAGTGTTTCTTTTATGTTCTGTTTTGTGAGTTGTTAATACGGTTTTGTATTATTGTATTTTTGTTTTGTCTGTTATGCGTTATGTCTAATTATGTATTGTGTTAATGCTGTGTTGTGTGATTGTCGAAGTTATTTTGTTTTGTCTCTCTGTTACAGAAATGATAGCCTGGTATTTGTTGAATAAAGGTTGGAATTTAAAATAAAGCGTTTCAGTCTCATTTCAAGATGGAGTGGTTGGGAAGTGTGGAGTTCCAGGAAAGAATTGTAGTGGAGAGTTGATGGAGATGTCTAGAGAGTTGATGATAGCAAATACAGTGTTTAGGAAAAAAGTTGAGCATAAGTATACATGGGAGAGGGTGATGAAAGGGTGGTAGATAGAGCATTAATGGACTATGTAGTGGTAAATAGGAGTACAATACGAAGAGTTAAGACTGTACATGTTCTAAGGGGAGAGAGTAGGGGGGGGATCGGAGGAATGGGGATGGTTCAAGGAGGGAGTCATAAGGTGTGCAAAGATGGTGTGTGGAACAAGGAGGATGGGAGGAAATGGAAGGAAAGGTAGTGAGTGGTGGGATAAGGAAGCAAAGAAGGTTGTAGAAGAGAAAAAGCGAGCTTTTACAGACTGGTTACAAAATAGGACGAGGGAATCATATGAGAGGTACAAAGAAAAGAGAAGGGAAGTAAGGCATAAGATAAAGGAGGCAAAGAGGAGAGCAGATGTGAAATGGTATACGAGTATGAAAGACATTTTTTAAAGTAATAAAAAGGTGTTTTGGAAAGAATTTAAGAGGAAGAGAAGGCGAATAAAGTAGAGAAGGAAATATAAAAGGTGCAGATGGAGAGATGATAATGGAAGAGAAGGCAGTAAGAGGAAGACGGGCAGAGTATTTTAGGGAGTTGCTAAATGTGAAGGATAGGGAGGAAAAGGTGGTTTCAGTGGGAAGTGTTATAAAATGACCATGATGAGTGAGGAAAATGGAGGAGAAATAAGGAAGGATGAAGTGAAGGCAGCTGTTAAGATGATGAGAGCAGGTAAGGCACCTGGTCTGGATGGATGTCATGCAGAATGTCTGAAAAAAGAGGTACAGTGATGGTGGACTGGCTGGTGAGATTATTTAACATTTGTTTAAGAGAGGGCAGAGTGGTGGAGGACTGGAGGAGTGCCTGTATAGTTTCACTTTACAAGGGAAAGGGGACAAGTGTCAGTGTAGTAGTTTCATAGGGATTAGCTTGTTAAGTGCAGTTGGGAAGGCTTATAGGAGGGTCTTGATTGAGAGAATTAAGTGAGGAACAGAGGGAGTAATTGGTGGGGAACAGTGTGGGTTTAGGACAGGTAGGGGTTATGTAGATCAGATTTTTGTGGAAGACAGATACGTGAGAAAGCTATAGGAAAAGGTAAGGATTCTTTTTTTTATGGGTTTAGAAAAGGCTTATGACAGGGTAGACAGGAGGGCACTGTGGGAGGTATTGTAGATATATGGGATAGGAGGAAAGCTTTTAGGAGCTGTCAAGAGTTTTTACAATAGTGTTTGTCATGATTAGAAGTGGAGTGTGTCAGTGGTTTGAGGTAAAGGTGGGACTTTGTCAGGGATGTGTTATGTTGCCCTGGGTGTTCAATTTATAAATGGATGGGGTGGCGCGAGAGGTAAATGCAAGGGTGGTGGGTTAGGGGGATGGTTAAAGAAAATGGGGAAAAGCGGGAGATAAGCCAGCTGTTTGCGGATGACACTGCGCTTGTAGCAGAATCAGAGGAGGGATTGAGGAAGTTAGTGACAAAGTTTGGGAAAGTGTGTGAAAGAAGAAAGTTGAAGATAAATGTGGGTAAAAGGTGATGAGATGTACAAGGCATGGCTGTGGAGTCGGAGTCGGAGTCAGAAGCAAATAAGGAGTCCCTGGAGTCGGAGTCAGTAAAATTGTACAGACACTGACTCCAGTTAAATTTACACTTTATAACTGAAAAGTGATTAATTGCCATCATGTACTTTTAATAATGATGGATTCGATAAATGTATAAAGTCCCTCTAATTTGTCACATTTATGGAATCCATTTTTTCTTGGATTTAAGTGCATGAAATTGAGAAAATGAGATATGCAGTCATCCCTCGTTATTCGCGTTTTTTTTTTTTTATCCGTGATTTTTACTATTCGCGGATTTCAATAAAGAAAAAAAAATCACTGTCGACTGCGCGCGCCGGGCCTGGCGTCATTGCTGACTATTGTATATGATACTTTAGAATAAAAATATCAAATTCACCAGAGGTTTTATTACACGTATATTGAGTCTTGTTTCATTGCCTGCATATTTTAGTGGTTGGATATGATTGTATTTCTACACTTTGGCTCAGATTTCAATTGAAAAAAATGACTGTCGACTGAGCACGCCGGGCCAGGCGTCACTGCTGATATATTGTGTGTGTATGATACTTAAGGATAAAAATATAAAATTCACCAGAGGTTTTATTACACGTATATTGAGTCTGCCTCTGGCGGCCGATAGCGGAACCAAGCCGTTTGACTCAATGACTCACCCCCGACGCTGCGTGGGTGTAGATTTGCAGTGTCACTGCGCGGGTATCTCGATAGCTCTCTCTCTCCGTGCACACCCACGTTCTTTTTTTTACTCTCACTGAGTAATAATAATGATAACAATAATAATGATAAAAATAATAATACTGTTGACATAATAACCATTTATATAATCTCCTCTTGGCATTTATTCCCAGTTTCATATTTCTCATAACGACGCTTGGGTAGTACAGTATGTATTCTTATTTCATCGAATCTTTTTACTTGCGATCCTTCCGATAATTTGAGTCTCTATGACAAAAGGGAATACGCTCCACCATTGACCGTTGGGGAATGACCCGGTCGTGCTCCAGATCGTTTCTGTTAACGGTCACTGGATTAGTGCAATGGTATAGTCTCTGGCCATATTCAGTGGCGGATTAAGGCTCTTGTGGGCCTAAGGCAAATTTCAAGATTTTTTTTTTAAATATGGCCTGAACTAATGATAAAATTTATATTGTACAATAATAACAAATATCCATTAGTAAACATTTATTTCTAAACAAAACCTTATCAATTTTACATATGTTAGGGTAAGGTACTACTACATACAGTACATGTGTTTTTGTATACATTATAAAATTTTCACTTTTCTTGCTTTGACAGTAGCAAACTCATCAATCATAGAATTGAAGTCAGTTTCGGATAGCAAATCTTTTTCAATGCACAGAAGTGCCAACACACCAAGGCGGTGCTGACTCATTGTGGATCGCTTTACATCCTTAATTCGAGTAAGCTGGGAAAATGACCGTTCACCAGAGCAATTAGTAGCCATCAGTGACAAGTAAATTCGCAAAGCCACTTCAGTGTTTGGAAATGCAGTTGAACTTCCAGTTTTGTGCATTAATTTGAACATATGTTGAGCAATACCTGTTGACGCTTCTTTCCTACATTTCTTCTTTGTTCCTTATACCAACAGATAAACTGACAGAATTCTGAATAGAAGTCAGAGGAAAGATCACTCGCATACACACCAACAAGTCTTTCAATTGCAGCCACAATATCATCAGACATTGATTCAAACTCAGTCAGAACACCAAACCGCTGCTGCATGGTTGAATATGCTTCAATGCGTTTTTTCAAAGCACTGTTCAGTTGATCGATGATGAGATTAAGTGTTAACTTTAAATTTCTGCTTTCCTGTCATACTTTCCATAGCATCTGCAGCACTTCCTTCACTAATATGCTTCTTGCGTTTAGGTATTCGGCGTGTTTCGCTTTCATACTTTCTGATAAGTACTGAAGTAGAGTATCAGCAAGATTCTGACCTGTGTGACTGGAAATTGGGATGTGAGAAAACGCTCCACTGGTTCATAATTTGTCATATTGACATGACAAATAATGATTGTCAGCTGGTCAGTATGAGTAATATCTGGTGTAGAGTCCACTGAAATAGAGAAATACCTCGACTTCAAAATCTCCTGCTTGATAACATCAAGCACTTTGTGTCCCATCAGCATGACAAGTTCTTCACAAATTGTTTTTGAGAGGTAAGATGAATGCCCACGTCCGCGGTTGGCATGTTGACGAATATGCTGAGATAGAAAAGGATCAAATTGACTAATCAACTCCAATATTCCCAAATAATTGCCAGTTACCAGACCCATTAATCTCATTACTGCCTCTCTCATAAAGAAAGGCAATTGTTGCAACGCAATGTGTAAGCACATTTTTCCAGTATTTATGCTGCTCAATCATATTTTTGTGAAACTCAGCATCAATTCGACCAGCAGCAGCAGAGCGATGAGCAAGAGTCAGAACTGAGTCAATATGTTTGGTGCTTGTTTCATGAGATTTCAAATTTTGAGTTATATTCTTCCAGTCATTATCACCAGAGGTACACAGCTTTATACTTCTATCTGATGAGAACAAAATGCATGAGAAACAGAAAACACAAGTCTTGGCTGGAGAATAAACAAGCCAGTCACGACTGACTACCTCTCCATTTGGTAAAACTCGTGTGAAGGCACTAGGATTAAGGAAGCGGTTCACTCCAGAATATTCTCGTTTTGTTTTTGGATAATCATTTGCCAAATTTCGAGAATGGTCAGTGCCCATGCTGATGCATACTTCACGCAAATTCCTTGTTATATGACCAAAAAGCCCAACATCATTTGGTACAGCTTCATTTGAAACTGAACTCTGAACTTCTTTTGTGGCTGTAGATTCATCATCATCACCAATAACTTTGCTTTGGACAGTGTCTGATGGAGGAGAAATAGGAGATTGGTCATCTAAGTCACCACTGCTGCTTCCAACATCTTTGTCTACAACTTGAAAATATGAAGTTAATTTGTGTGTTTTCGCCAACAGATCTTCTTGCATTTGTTTTTTCTTTTTTGATTCCTGAGCTCTTTCCCAACCACCTTTCCGTTTTGACATTGACATGGTGAAGTCCCGTGAAGAAAGCCTGAAAAAAGGAAAAAAAAAAATTAGTTGAGATTTTATATATTAACCAATTTGAATAAATTATTTTCAAGTTGGAGCAGGGACACTTTCTATAGTCACTAGTCTGACTATACGTGAGGTGTGTGTAATTCACCTCGGATCTGCCGCAGCCTCTGTCGAGACAGCCAGACACCACCCTACGGCACCGAGCTCAGAGCTCATTATTTGCTGATCTTTGGGTAGGTCTGAGACCACTCACACACCACACACCGGGACAGCAAGGTCACAACTCCTTGACTAACATCCCGTACCTACTCACTGCTAGGTGAACAGGGGTTACACGTGAAAGGAGACAAACCCAAATTATCTTCGCCCGGCCGGGGAATCGAACCCCGGTTCTCTGGCTTGTGAGGCCAGCGCGTTAGCAATCCGCCACCGAGCCGTACCAATCCGCTACCGAGCGTGTGTGTGTGTGTGTATTCACCTCGGATCTGCTGCAGTCTCTGTCGAGACAGCCAGACACCATCCTACGGTAGTGAGCTCAGAGCTCATTATTTGCCGATCTCTGGGTAGGTCTGAGACCACTCACACATCACACACCGGGACAGCAAGGTCACAACTCCTTGACTAACGTCCCGTACCTACTCACTGCTAGGTGAACAGGGGTTACACGTGAAAGGAGACAAACCCAAATTATCTCCGCCCGGCCGGGGAATCGAACCCCGGTTCTCTGGCTTGTGAGGCCAGTGCTTTACCAATCCGCCACCGAGCCGTGTGTGTGTGTGTGTATGTGTGTGTGTGTATTTACCTAGTTGTATTTTACGGGAAGGGGAGCTATGCTCGTGGGGTCCCGTCTTCATATCTCATTTTATCTAAACTATTTTTAAATTCATGTATTGTTTTTGCACACACCACTTTCTCATCTAACTTGTTCCAACTGTCTATTACTCTGTGAGGAAAGCTGTTCTTTTTCAAATCTCTTCTATAGCTGTCTTTTTTTATTTTCTTTCCGTGTCCTCTTGTATTTCTGTCATCCCATTTTATCAGATTCTCTCTATCAGTAATTTCTATGCCTTTCATGATTCTGTAAATAGCTATCAAATCTCCTCTCTCTCTTCTTTGCTCTAGTGTCTGTAGTTTAAGTTTTTGTAGTCTCTCTTCATATGATAGTTTTGAGTGTGTTGGTGCCAGTTTTGTGATTGCTCTTTGTATTCTTTCAAGTTTTTTTATACATTTTTTTGTACTTGGTGACCATATCGTTGCTGGATATTCCAATCTTGGTCTTATCAGGGTGATTAGGATTTTCCTCACCATTTCTTCATCCAGGTATGTAAATGCCACTTTGATTGTTCTTATTAAATTATAAGTTTCTCCAAAAATCTTATTTATATGTTTCTCAGGTGACATATTATTCATAACAATGACTCCCAGGTCCTTCTCATTTTCTACTTTTTTTATTCCTTCTTCTCCCAAATTATATGATCCTGTTATTCTGTTTTTGCTTTTTCCAAATTCTATTATACTACACTTTTTTGTATTGAACTCCATCTCCCACTTCCTACTCCATTCTTGTACTTTATTTAGATCTCTCTGTAGTGATTCACAATCTTCTTCAGTTTTCACTCTTTTCAGTAGTTTTGCATCATCTGCAAAGCAGCTCATATAGCTTTCAATTCCTTCATCCATATCATTAATATATATAGCAAACATTATTGGGGCCAGAACTGTTCCCTGCGGGACACCGCTTATTACTTCATTCCATTTTGAGTGCTGATCTCTTATCACTACTCTCATTTTTCTTTCTTGCAAAAAGTCTTCCATCCAATTTAGCAATTTACCTTGTATTCCTCCTTCATATTCTAATTTCTTAAGCAACTTCTTATGTGGTACTTTGTCAAAAGCTTTTTTTAGGTCTAGAAATGCACAATCAGCCCATCCATCTCTTTCTTGTATTATATCTATTAGCCTTGAATAGAAACATATTAAATTGGTGACGCATGATCGTCCTTGTCTGAATCCAAATTGCCTTGGATTTAGTACGTTGTTTTTTTCCAAGTATTTTACCCATCTACTTTTGATAATTCTTTCACAAATTTTTGCTATTGTACTTGTTAGAGAGACTGGTCTATAGTTGGTAGGTTCTTCTTTATTTCCTCCTTTATATATAGGTACTATATTTGCTTTTTTCCAATCTTCTGGAACTTTTCCTTCTTTTAAGGAACTGCTTATTATGCTATGTATTTTGTCTGCCAGTTCATTCCTGCATTCTTTCAGAATCCAGTTTGCTATTTCATCTGGCCCATGCGATTTTCTGACATCAAAATTACCCTAGTGTGTCAATATTTCATTCTTTGTTACTTCTATTTCTTCCATAGGGGGGACTTTTTCTTTCCACTCAATCTCTTCAGGTTGTATATTTTCCCTTGTAAACACTGATTTAAAATGTTTGTTAATAATTTCTGCCATTTCCATTTCCTCAGTGTATTCAACTCCTCCTTGTCTTAATTTCTCCAAGTCTTGTTTGTTTTTCAGTTTATTGTTTACAAATCTGTAGAATAGTTTTGGTTGATCTTTACACTTTTCTATAACATCTTTTTCATATTTTCTTTTTTCCTCTCTGCACTTTTGTACATATTCATTTCTATAACCAGTATATATTTTCCATTTTTCAGGTCTTCTGTCTTTTTTCCATCTGGTCCAGGCTTTGTCTCTTTTGTCTTTTAACTCCCTACTACTTTTGTTGTACCAGCATTTTACATATTCTTTTTCTTGTTTTTTGTCTTGGGACATACTTTTCCACTCCTTTTTTGTAAATTTTTGTCAAAATATTCCATTTCTCTTCCACTGATGTTTCTTCTTTGTATATTTCTTCCCAGTTTTCTTGTTGGAAGAATTCTCTTATTTTATTAAAGTTTGTTTTTTCATACATCATTCTTCCTTTTCTATATTGTTCATTTCTTTTCATATAATTTTCTTCATTAAGTTCCAGTTCAATCAATATGTGGTCACTTTTACCTATTGGTGTCTTATATTCAATCTTGTCCACTATTCTAGGTTCAGATGTAATTATTAAATCTAGCCTCGATGGTTCTTCTTCATTTCTATACCTAGTGTTCTCTTGTATCCATTGTGTCATTGAATGGTCAGTAATCATCTCAAGTAGAGCATTTCCCCATGAGTCATCACCACTCTTTACTGTCATTTCTTCCCAGCAGATTTCTTTGCAATTAAAGTCGCCCATCATAATTATTCTTCCTCCGTCTTCCATTATTTTAGTTAATGCTATCTTTGTGTCCTCTAACATACTTTTATGTTCACTCTCCTCCCATGAGGCTGTTTTCGGAGGCACATAATTGATCACAAATTTTCTGCTATTCTTATCTTGGTCTTCCACTTCTATCATAATCATCTCTACTGTATTCTTTCCATATATGACACCTTTCACGTTTATATCCTTCTTAGTCAGGAACATAACTCCACCCCCTTGTTTTTTCTCTCTGTTTCTAATCCAATAATTGTATGCATCATGTCCTACACTGTTGGGTGGTAGTGGGCCTTTTAATTTTGTTTCTACAATTCCCATTATGTCCGGTTCTTTTTCTTTCAAATAATCATTCAGTTCATTCAATCCTGTTATCAATCCATCTATATTTGTGTAAGACGCTCTTAGTTTTCTGCCACTTCCATTGTGTTCTCTGTTTCCCTTATGTTTTTCTTTAGTATGTCGAACTGCTTTATTTTCATGTTCACTACTCTCCAATAGAATCTCTCTTTCTCTGACTCCGTTCTTTCCTCGTTTTTTGCCTTAGCTTCAATTCTTTTCTGCTTTTCTGCCTCTCTTTCCTCCTTATTCATTTCTCTTTTTATCCATACCTTTTTATATTGATCATTTGTTGCTAGTTTCCCTGTTTTGGATAGAATTTTCTCTGCCGTTGTTTGTGACCTGAATTTAATCTTAATTGGTCTGGTCTTATCTGTACTATATTTTCCGAGTCTGAATTTTTCCTCAATTTCCTTTATAATTTCTGGTTCATCTTCCTGGACTAATTTTAATAAACTGCTTACTCTTTCATTTTCCTCCTTGATTCTTGCGGTTCTATCTGGGTTATGTTTCTCTTCCATTCCTAATATAACTATACATTTCTTTTTGTCAGCTAATTCTCTTACTATATTCTCCTTCTGTCTCATCACTTTAATAACTGAGTCTTCATTATGTTCTTTCAATTGCTGTTTGACTATGTCAGTGAATGAAACCTTATTCCCTTCTTGGGTTGTTCTCCAATTTTTAGCTTCTTTAGCTATTTTCTCTCTGTTTTCATTACTATTCTTCTTCAATTTCTCATTCTCCTCCTTTACATTTCCTAACTGTCTTTTTAGGTCCTCTATTTCTTCAGTTAAGTTTCTGTTAGCCTTCTCTAGTTGTTCCAACCTTTCAATTCTCTGGAAAATGGAGTCAACATTACCTAACTTACGTTCCAAGTCCTCGATCACCTTATCAACTCTCTCCTCTAGTCTTATCAGTCGGGGGGGAGGGGGGGTTGTGTCCCTCCCACCCTCTTTAAATCCCTGGAACATATTCTCGTCACTTTCTACTGTATTGCTCCTCTCTATACTTCTAATCTTTACATTTATATTAGACATTTCATCCTCACTCAGTCTTTTGTTTACCTTTCGCTTGTCTGGCTGGGCCAAGTCTACTCCCTCCTCATTTCCTTCCATTTCCCTCAGTAATCCCTCCCCTTTTCCTCTTTCCCTACTTTCCCACTACTCCACGAGCAATTTCCCCCCCACCCTGTAAAAACACTAGGCACTTCTCTTTGCGTTGGGATCCACAGACTTCAGTTTTCTTCAGAACGTCATCCAAGCCGTCCATTCGCTGAAGTGTGTGTGTGTGTGTGTGTGTGTGTCAAGATGTACAACAAAGTAATTGAATGTAAATTAATCCCCCGAGGGAATGTCACCAAATCAAGCAGATTGAAAACCTTGATTGTATAGTAGTACTTGAGCTAGCATAATTGATTTTCAGATGTTACGTTTCGAGGAGTATTTACTCTTATCATCAAATCTTTTAAACACAAGAAGTAATATAAAACACACGGGTTCTTACCTCTAAGCAGGAGATCTGGCGAACGATGATTAAAACACAGTGAACCCAACATACATAGCTTACAGACTGATAAACTGGTTCTTGGTCGTTAAAAATAAAAAAATAAAATCCTTAAAACTCTTATTTTATATGTAACTGAATATACTGTGTCTAAACAAATGAGGAAACGTTAATAGAACAGCGAGGGACAATTCTGTAACAAAAATATAAGCAAAAGTATCCATGAATCACTTGACAAAAACATGTCTCAAGTAAAACCTCGAAGCCTGAATGAATGATCTACTAGATCATTCATTCAGTGAAAAGTTTCTTTCTACCTAGATCAGATCTAGGTAGAAAGAAACTTTAAACTGATTTACATATGATGGAACATAACGTGAGAAAAATGAGAAAATATTAATACAACAATGAGGAACACTACTACAATAAAAATATGAGAAAAAAACTCCAATGAATCGTTTGGCAAAAATATGTGTCGAACAAAAACTCGAAGCTCTGTGAGTTTCTGCCACCAACAGAAACATACATGGACAAGAACATACATGTAGAATATGTAAACAACGTCAAAAGAAATGTCTGTTGTTCTGATGATTACGAAACTTAAGAATTTTATTGTTTTACAGCCAAAGCACTTAAAACATAGTAAATAACTTCAGACCTTTCACAACGACAACGTGGCTAATTACCGATAACTGACACGTAACATTTTTCTCTTTGTCATAATCAAAATGTTTTTGGACTGCCAGAAATGGCCTGGATTTTTTTGTGGCCCTAAGGCATGTGCCTAGTTTGCCTTATGGTTAATCCGCCACCGGCCATATTGTATTATTCATAATTTATTAAATGTTATTAAATCATACTTGTTAACCGCTGGTATATGAGAAGTGAATCTATTATAAGTGGAAGACATTTAAAGCATGTTTCAACTGAATAGAGAAGTGTGGCTAGAATGAAGCACGAGAGTTCGATTTTGCCGGTGATATTCCGTAGATTTTCAATCGTTTTCTCAAATATAGTATTCGCGGGGTTTTTGAGAAGGTATCCCCCGCGAATAACGAGGGAAGACTGTAGTTAGATTTAAGGGGACACTATATTTTCTTCTTGGCATATGGCTGATAGTCCAATATATATCATATGTTTAACTTCAAATTTTACAGATATTTAATCAGTTATCCTATCTTTTCTTTTCTTTTCAGGAAATATTTCATTTTTCACATTTAAAAAGTTACTGAAGTTGGGATCATAAATAATCTTCCAAAAATACAAGAATGACAAAAAAGTCCCAACAAAGTTGGCAGTCTTTGAATACTTTACAGTCACAGCAGATGGAAAATATAATCAGTGTCAGTGTATCATAGATGATGACGATGGTGAAAAATTGTGAATTGAAAATCAGTAGTTTCAATGGCTCCGGAAAAAGTGCTCCTTCAAGAGTATCAAACCTGAAAAGACACTTGCAACGCTATCCTAAGGAGCTAGTAGTAGTAAATAGGAAAGATAAAGACGACAGTAATGCAAGCATTCCATCTACTTCAGCTAAGAAGGATGAGAAATCTTCTGGAAGACAATCCCAAATATCAACTTTCTTTACTACAGATAAGTTACCATAACAATGGCATCACAGAGGTTTAAGAGTTACATAATTGAAATGGTGGTCAAAAATAGTGTACCTGTATCATTTTTCTCACAACCAGCCTTTCTTGGTTTAAATGGAGAAATGGCTAGAAAAGTTGGAGTTTCACTGGATAGAGACAGTATAGAGAGACTTGTAATTGAAGAGGCTAAGAATAAGAAAGACGAACTTAGAAAAAGTCTAAAGGGATGCTTTGTCTATATAAAAATTGATGCATGCACACACCACAGTCAACTATTTTGCCATTAATGTGAGGTTTGTTGACAAGAATAATAGGGTAGTGACATGGACATTGGGAGTAAAAGATACTCAGGCACATCACACTAGTGAATATCTTCATAAGTTGGTGGAAGATGTATTAGAAAAATTTGAAATTAAAAAAGAGCAAGTTCTATGTATTGTAACTGATAATGCTTCGAATATGCTGAGCACAATTGAGAAAATGAATAAAGCAACTGAAGAAAGTACAAAAATGTGTAATGATGAAGAGAACATTCCTGAAACCTCAACAAAACTAACTGAAGAGCCAGAGGAGAATGTATTGTTTTAGAAAATATTGTTGAAGAAGTAGCTGAATTATTTCCAATTCAACATATACACTGTATTTTACCTAGTTGTATTTTACGGGATGAGAGCTATGCTTGTAGTGACCCATTTTCGTATCTCTCCACATACAAATTATTCTTAAAATCGTGTATAGTTTTGGCATTCACTGTTTCTCCATTTAATTGGTTCCAGACATCAATCACTATGTGGGAAGCTATTCTTTTTCAGGTCTCTTCTATAAGTGTCCTTCTTTAGTTTCTTTTTGTGCCCTCTTGTTTCTCTTCTGTCCCACTTTAATAAGTCATTTCTATCGAGATTTTCCATCCCTTTCATAATTCTGTAAATGGTCAATAATCACCTTTTTCTCTTCTGTTCCAGTGTTGACAGATGTAATTTCTCTAATCTTTGTTCGTATGTCAGATTTGGCAGTGTAGGTGCCATTTTTTGTCGCTGACCTTTGGATTATTTCTAATTTTCTTATGTTTTTCTTTGTACTGGGTGACCACAATGTTGCGGCATATTCTAGTTTAGGTCTTATCAGTGTAACCACTATTTTTTTTAACTATCTCCTCATCTATGTAGTCCAAGGCCTCTTTCATTGATCTTAGTAAGTTAAAAGTCTCTCCAAATAATTTATTGACATATTTATCAGGTGTCAAGTCGCTTGAGGTGATTACTCCCAGGTCTCTTTCTGAATTGACTTTTTTTACTTCTTTGTTTCCAATTTTATATTGACCCGATACTCTATTTTTGCTTTTTCCAAATTCCATTATGCTACATTTCTTAACCCATTCAACTCCGATGACAAGATGTCTTGTCATTTGGTCAAATAAAACAAAAAATCATAAAACACCAAAATGTTTGATCAAACACCAGAAAAATATGACGTCAATCCTCGCTTCGCTCGCAGCGAAGCGAGGATTGACGTCATATTTTTCTGGTGTTTGATCAAACATTTTGGTGTTTTATGATTTTTTGTTTTATTTGACCAAATGACAAGACATCTTGTTATCGGAGTTGAATGGGTTGATGTTGAAGTTCATCTCACATTTCTGACTCCATTCCCATATTTTGTCTCCTTGTAGCAATCTACAATTTTCTTCCATTTTTACTCTCTTGTGTAATTTGGCATTGTTGGCAAAGAAGTTCATGTAACAATTTACCCCCTCGTCCATATCATTTATATATATGGCAAACATTAAAGGAGCCAATACAGTGCCTTGCGGGATGCCACTTTTCACATCTTCCCTGTTTGAATTTTTGTCTCTAAGTACCACTCTCATTTTTTTTCCAATTAAAAAATGCTTCATTCATTCCAGCAACTTACCTTGTATTCCTATTATTTCAATTTTTCTTATTTCTTTATGTGGTACCTTATCGAATGCCTTCTGCAAATCCAAGAAGGACCAATCTGCCCAGCCATCTCTTTCTTGTATTATCTCAATTAATCTCAAGTAAAAGCAAATTAGGTTTGTGGTACACAATCTTCCACTGCTAAAGCCAAATTGCTTAGGGTTTACTATTTTCTTTTCTTCCAAATGTTTGGTCCATTTACTTCTGATGACTTTTTCACATATTTTTGCTACTGTGCTTGTAAGAGATACTGGTATGAAGTTTGAAGAATCTTCCCTATTTCCTCCTTTATATATTGGTTCTATGTTTGCAGTTTAATGTTTGTTTAAGAGAGGGTAGAGTGCCGGAGGACTGGAGGAGTGCCTGTATAGTTCCACTTTACAAGGGAAAGGAGGACAAGTGTGAGTGTAGTAGTTTCAGAAGGATCAGCTTGTTGAGTGTAGTTGGGAAGGCTTATGGGAGGGTCTTGATTGAGAGGATTAGGAAATGAACAGAGGGAGTAATTGGTGAGGAACAGCGAGGGTTTAGGACAGGTAGGGGTTGTGTAGATCAGATTTTTGTAGTAAGACAGATATGTGAGAAAGCTATAGGAAAAAGTAAGGATGTTTTTTTGGCTTTTATGGATCTGGAAAAGGCTTATGACAGGGTAGACAGAAAGGCACTGTGGGAGGTACTGCAGATATATGGGATACGAGGAAAGCTGTTAAGAGCAGTCAAGATTTTTTACGAGAGTAGTAGAGCTTGTGTTAGGATTAGAAATGGAGAGAGTGAATGGTTTGAGGTAAAGGTGGGACTTCGTCAGGGATGTGTTATGTCACCCTGGCTGTTCAATCTTTACATGGATGGGGTGGTGTGAGAGGTGAATGCAAGGGTAGTGGGTCAGGGGTTGGAGATGATTAAAGAAAATGGAGAAAAGTGGGAGGTGAGTCAGTTCTTGTTTGCTGATGACACTGCGCTTGTAGCATGATCAGAGGAGGGATTGAGGAAGTTAGTGACAGAGTTTGAGAATGTGTGTGAAAGAAAGAAGCTGAAGATAAATGTGGGCAAAAGTAAGGTGATGAGATGTACAGGGGGAGAGAGTGACAGCAGGCTGGAGGTGAGCATTAAGGGTGGAAGACTCGAGGAAGTGGATAGTTTTAGACACTTGGGTGCGAATGTGGCAGGAAAGAGAGGAGTAGGGGGTGGAGGTAGAATGTAGATTGAGAGAAGCGAGTAAATGCCTTGGTGGTTTGAAAAGTATGATGAGAAATAGACATCTGGGAATGGATGCTAAGAGGAGGTTATATGAAGGAGTGATTGTGCCAACAGCTTTGTACGGGGCAGAAACATAGAACATGAGAGAGGAAGAGAGAAGGAGTTTGAATGTGTTTGAGATGAAATGTCTGAGAAGTATGATAGGGGTTACTAGGCTGGATAGAGTGAGAAATGAGGAGATGAGGAGAACAGGGGTGGAAAGGGAACTGGGAGATAGGGTTGATGAAAGAGTATTAGGATGATTTGGACACATGGAAAGAATGAGTGAAGAAAGATTAGTAAAAGAAGTGTGAAAGGCAGAGGTGGAAGGAGTAAAATATGAGGGGGCGTCCTAGGATGAAATGGATAGATGAGGTGAAAGGGGCATTACAAAAGAGAGTAATGTCTGTGGAGGAAGGACAGGAGAGGACAGAAGATAGGGGTGAATGGAGAGGGGTTGTGTATAGATGATGCTGTGATGCATGAGGGGGAGTGGGTGGGGGATGGAGGGTGGGGAAGTGTGTATGAGAAAAAACAAATTGACGCAGCCCAAAGGGATTTCTCCCCATCTTCTCCTTTTCTGCATGGGGGGACAGAGAGAGAGAGGGGGGGGGTCACCGAAGTTGTAAAGCGGACTGCTGTGGATGTGCTGTGTCTTGCGACACTGCTTCTGACCCAGGGCAGTGGACAGGGTGCAGGGATGACCCGTCATCCAGGAGGTGCCAAGATAAGAGGGAGGGAGGAGGATGGAGGGGAGTGGAATATATAGGAAATGGAATGGGTGGGAGTGGTTTCTATGCCTTTTTCTTTTTGGCTACCCCCCGTGTAGGGGGAAAAAGCGTTTGGTATATGTATGTATATGTATGTTTGCATCTTTCCAATCTTACGGTACCTTTCCTTCTTTGAGTGAGAAGTCTAATATCTCGTATAGTTTCTGTCAGTTCGTCTATACACTCAGTATCCAATTTACAATTTCATCTGGTCCATGTGATTTCCTGACATCTAGGTTTTTTATTTGATCTTATTTCTTTTTGTGTTACCTTTATTTCTTTCATTTTGGGTGATCTTTCTTGTTTTCTATCTTTCCAAAATTGTGGGCTATCAATTGTAAAAACTGACCTGAAATGTCTGATCATGACTTCTGCCTTTAGTTTTTCATTTATATATCTGTAAACGAGTTTAGGTTGATCCTTACATTTGTCTATAATATCTTTTTCATAATTTCTTTTTTCTTTCCTGCGTATATTCACATATTTGTTCCTAAGTTTTATATGTATGCCATTTGGATTTTTTTTTTTTTTTCCATCTTTTCCAGGCTGTCTCTAGCCTCGCTGCACCTTTTGTTATACCAGCACTTTATATAAATTTCTTTTTGTTTCTTTTTCAGTATATATTTGTCAATGCCTTCCTTGTACTTTTCTTTGAATATGTTCCATTTGTCTTCCATCTTTGTTTCCTCTTTAGATAATTTGTCCCAGTTAGTGTTTTGGATTTTTTTTTCCTTAGTTTTTCAAAATCCGTTTTATTGTACATTAATCTTCCTTCTCTATGCTTATCATTTCTACCTACATTGTTCTGTTCTTTTAATTGAAACTCTATTAGTATATGGTCACTCTTTCCAATTGGTGTTTTATACTCCATTTTGTTCACAATATCTGGTTCAGAAGTTAATATTAAGTCTAGTTTTGACGGTTTCTCATTGTTTCTCTATCTAGTATTTTTCTTAACCTATTGTATTAGGGTGTATTTGATGGCCATATCTAGTAGGATGCTGCTCCAATGATCTTCTCCCCTTTTACTATCATTTCTTCTCAGATTATATCCTTTGCATTAAAATTGCCCATGATTACTATGTTTCCACCCTCTTTCAGTAACTCATTTAGCACATTCATTGTCTTCCAGTAATTTAGAATGTTCGCTATCCGACCAAGCCTGCGTTTTTGGTGGTACATACACTGCTACAAATTTTCTGCTTTTCATCTTTTTGTTTACAATTTTGATCATAATTAATTCTACATTGCCTTGACCTACATTTATCTTTGTCATATTTAGACCCTTTTTGGTCAGTATTATGACAACTCCTCCCTGCTTGTCTGTTCTATACATTCACTGTAACTGGCAATAAGAGATGGATTGAAGGATTGACATGCAGCTGCCATCATTGGAAAGCTGAGGCAAGTAACAGTTGCAGCCAGAACACCAAAAACTGATGCTATTCTCAAGAGACAAGCTGGAAAAGGGACATTTTTAGATCAAGCAACATGCTGGGGTAGCACATATTTGATCAAACACTTACATACATACATACATATAACAAGGCTTTTCCCCCTTACAAGGGAGGCAGCCAAAGAGAAAAAGGCATAAAACCATTTACACCCATTCCATCCCTAAATACACTCCAGCCCCCTCCCACCCTCCCTCTTATCTTAGCACCTCCTGGATGATGGGTCATCCCTGCACCTTGTCCACTGCCCTGGGTCAGAGGCAGTGTTGCAAGACACAGCACATCCACAGCAACGCTGCTTCGGGCTGCGTCAAATTTTCTCACACATACTACCTCACCCCCCATCCTCCCACCCATTCCACCTCATGCATCACAGCATCATCCATATACAACCATTCTCCATTCACCCCTGTCTTCTGTCCTCTCCCGTCCTTCCTCAACAGACATTCCCCTCTTCCCCAAAGCCCCCTTCACCCCATCCATCCATCTCATCCTAGGACACCCCCTCATGTTCACTCCCTCCACATCTGCCTTCCATACCTCTTTAACTAGTCTTTCTTCACTCAATCTCTCCATGTGTCCAAACTCCCTTACCACCTCTGTTCTCCTTACCTCCTCATTTCTCACTCTAGCCTAGTAACCCCCATCATACTTCTCAGACACCTCATCTCAAACACATTCAAACTCCTTCTCTCTTCCTCTCTTATGCTCCATGTTTCTGCTCCATACAGTGCTGTTGGCACAATCACTCATTCATACAGTCTCTTCTCAGCATCCATTCCCAAATGTCTATTCCTCATTACACTTTTTAATCCACCAAGGCATTTACTCACTTCTCTCAATCTACATTCTACCTCCACTCCACCCTTTCCTGCCACATTTGTGTTGAAATATGAATATTTGTTATTGTGCCTCTTGTATTGTTTTTGATTGAATGTACAATGCAATGTATAGTAAGAATTTTGTCATTTGATTTATTGTATAATCTGTACTTAATTTGCATGTATAACAAAGTTCAGTTGCTAGGCCTGAGAGATTTCCCGCTCTAAGGGAGACATTACGCTTTTGCAAGTTAGTCATGGTAAAGCCACGGTGTGGAGAGGTTGATGTGTATATTACGTCTGAACATAAACTTATTTGTGTCATGTGCATTGTGCCTTTGAAGACCAATAAACAGTTAAGTGCTTTTCTAAGCGTTTATATAATACCCATAACTTTTAACAATTTGCACCCAAGTATCTAAAACTATCCACTTCCTCCAGTCGCTCTCCCTTAAGTGCTCATTTCCAGTCTGCTGCCACTTTCACCCTTGTACATCTCATAACCTTACTTTTACCCACATCTATCTCAATTTTCTTCTTTCACATACTCTCCCAAACTCTGTCACCAACTTCCTCCTCTGATCCTGCCACAAGCTCAGTGTCGTCTGCAAACAACAGCTAGCTTACCTCCCACTTTTCTCCATTTTCTTTAACCATCTCCAATCCCTGACCCACCACCCTTGCATTTACCTCTCGCACCACCCCATCCATGTATAACTTGAACAGCCAGAGCAACATAACACATCCCTGACAAAGTCCCACCTTTACCTCGAACCACTCTCTCCATTTCTAATCCTGACACATGTTCTACTACTCTCATAAAAACTTTTGACAGCTCCTACACTTACTTGAACTAAAAACTTTCCTTGAGGATCTAGATAACCAGAATGTTTCACTAACTGAAAACCAGTAGGCATAAGTACAAGAACTAGAAAGTCTGCTTTATCAGCCTTATGTTATTACCAAGAATTTGCAATCTCAAGAATTAACCCCTGGTGGGTTCTTGTTGGAGTGGAAAAAGTTGATATTTAGCCTGAACAAAAAAGGAGAATTAATTGCTGATGAGATTGTTCTTTCAATGAAAAGAAGAGTCTCTCTTAATGGACAATAAATTTTTACTAGCTGGTATTTACATTGATCCAATGAACCAAATCCTACTAAGCAGTGAGCAAACTCATCTAGGAAAACAAGCACTGATTGAACTAGCATGTCACATGAAAAGACCTCAGACTACCTGAAGCTGAAACTAAAGATGATGCTCACAATATCAGTAACTTAAACTTGAAGGAACCTCTTCAGAATCAAATGAAGAATTACATTTTGAAGCTGTTTTGGACAAAAAGGTGAAGCAACAGTGAGTGATTGTACAACAAAGTAAAATACAACCAGTAGATGTTCTAAAGGGAAAACTTCAGCAAGATGTTCTTAGTGCCTAAAAAAGAAGTGGAACAGTATGACTGATCATTGAAACTTACCGTAGAGGAAGCCATCTCACTTTATCCAGAGATTATCTGGGATGTAGCAAGAACTTTAACAGCAATGCAAATCAGTGATGAAAGACTGTTCTCTGCTCTAAAGATAATCAAATTTGATTTGAGGGCTTCAATGAAGGAGGACTTGGCAGAAGCCATTCTATTTTTAAGAACAATGTGATTAGTTTAAGTAAATCCTTAACTTTCGTTTTAGTTTCTTAGGGCATTCCTAATTTCTTTATCAAACCACAATTAAATGTTGTTATTTTAGGCATTTTTCATTCTTTTCATGTATTTTTCATTCTTTTCATGTAAAGTCTTACACTATAGATTTTCTTTTTATTTCTACTGTATATTCACTATTCCTTTAAAGATTTACAATTTCATGTAAAGAAATTCATCAGCTGTTTTTTTTTTAAGATTTTTTTATTACCGGTATGTTTTGTAGTTATTTTGAATTGCAAACCTATATCTATGTAAAAAAATCCAATAGAATTTCTATTTTTATTGTCTTTTACATCTTATAAAAGATAAGATTTCAACTTCTATTATAAAGTATTTTTATTTCTGTTTTGTACTTATTTCTTATTTGTAAAGATACACTTGTAAAAATCCTTACATTATAGTATAATTGTATTTGTTGCTTTTTCTTCTATACCCTTTCAAAAATGTTCTCATAATTGAACTGAATGTGTAACAGGAATAGATGCAATCTTATTGCCAATGTTTAAAAGGGCAGGTTTTAAACTTTGACTTGACAAATCAATGAAGAGTCTCCATTCCACTGGACTATAAATTAAACCCAAGGGTTCAACTAGTCCTCAAATATCACTATAATATACTAATGAAAAGTTGTCATGAAGTGAAAAAAATTGCAAGTTTCTTTGGTGATACCAGAAATATGTAGTGCCTGATGCAAGTAAATTGTTTTCATCAAGACATGATCCAAGTAGCTAGGCAGACTCTTTTGATAACCCTAAATCCCTTGTTAAGTCATTCAGTTGTGCTTGACTTAAAGGTTTTGGTTGGTTCTCATCAAGCATTGGAGGTTCATACAATGAAGAGGTGTCAATATCTTCAAGATGAGTATCACAGTCTTCAGCAATATCTATGTCCTTGGGTACACTTGGTATTGGAATTTCTGGACCATGAAGCACTGGCTTTCTGGGAGATGGGATATCAGTATACACAAAATGGTGCTTGTTCTTATTTACACCAGTAAATTTCATGTACTGTAGGTAAAATGTCAAAGTCCCACAGGTTTTTAGAAATTTAAAATACTGTATGTCAAAATATAATTTTTTTTAAAATACATTAATGAGAGTATTGACTTTAAGTTATAGTTATTAGTTTCAAACATGAGGTTACCTGTCGCATGAACTGCCCCTTCTCTCCACACCATGGGAATATCAAAAGGTAGGGATTTCAATTTGCCCTTACTCCATCATCTTCACAGCATGTATGAGGAGCAAACCTTTTATCTTGATCTCCAATTCGGATTCCAAAATAGGCGTGGTAACATGATTTTACAAACTGAGTAATTTTCGAATGTTGATCAGGCATTCTTACTTTGCCACAAATGTAGCAAAACCTGTTTGGATAATTTTTGGATCTCCTGTTCATTGTCAAATCCCTACAATAGTTGATAAATTTATAAAATACACACATATAAGCATGTATTTACCTAGTAGTATTTTATGGGAAAAGAGCTATGCTCGTAGTGACCTGCATTTGTATCTTTCAGCACCCAGTTTGATCTTAAATTCTTGTATAGTTTCTGCCCTCAATTTTTCTTAGTAGTTTACTGTGTGGTACTTTGTCAAATGCTTTTTGTAAATCTAAGAAGGCACAGTTTGCCCATCCATCCCTTTCTTGTATTATTTCTACTAGCCTCAAGTAAAAGCATATCAAGTTTGTGACACATGATCTTCCACATCTAAATCCAAATTATTTTTGGATTTAGTATTTTGTTCTCCAAATGTTTAATCCATTTACTTTTGATCACTTTTTAGCATAGTTCATCTATACAGTCTTTCAATATCCAATTTGCAATTCCATTTGGCCCATGTGCCTTTTTGACACCGAGGTTTTTTATTTGGTCCCTTATTTCTGTGTCACCATTATCTTTCATTGGGGGGGATCTTTCTGTCCTTCCAATTTTGTGAACTTTGAATTGTGAATACAGATTTAAAATGTTTGATCATAATTTCAGCCATTTCTACATCTATATACTGTATTCATTATTTCCTTTGTGCAGCTTCACTATTTTGCTTATCTTTTAATTTGTCATTTGCATACTTGTAGAATAGTTTGGGTTGGTCCTTGCATTTTTCTATTATGTCTTTTTCAGAGTTTCTTTTATTTTCCCAGCATATTTCTTAGTTTGATGTATATTTGCCATCATCTGGTCATTTTGTCTTTTTTCCATCTTTTCCAGGTTTTGTCTCTTCTATATTTAGCCTTACTACACTATGTTATACCAACACTTTATGTATACCCATTTTTGTTTCTTCTTTTGGTACATATTTCTCTGTTCCCTCTTTGTATTTTTCTTTTAATATGTTCCATTTCTCTTCCATCTTTGTTTATTTAAAAAAAAAATCAGTTAGCATATAATTTTTTTTTTTATGTTTTACAAAATCTGTTTTGTTGTACATTAGTCTTCCATTTCTATGTCTCATTTCTTCTCACATCAATTTGTTATTTTAGTTTGAACTCTATTAGTATGTGGTAACTCTTCCCAATTGTTGTCTTGTATTCTATTTTATCCACGATTTCAGGCTTTGATGTAAATATTAAATCCAGTCTCAATGGTTCTTCGTTGTTTCTGTATCTGGTATTTTCCTTCACCCATTGAGTCAGTCTGTATTCAATGGTCATATCCAGTAGAATATTTCCCCAAAGTTCCTCTCCACCTTTCACTGTCATTTCTTCCCAACTATTTCCTTTGAGTTAAAGTCACCCATAATTACTGTTTCCTCCTTTCAATAATTTAATTAATGCATTCTTTGTATCTTCCAGTATTTTCGAATGATCACTATCAGTCCAAGCCTGTGTTTTGGGGGACATATATTACAATAAAATTTCTACTTTTCAAATTTGTTTTCAACTTTAATCATAATCACTTCCATGTTTTTTCCTTCTGTTATCTTCATCACATCTAAACCTTTTTTTTTGTAAAAAACATGACTTCTTCACCTCGTTTCTCCATTCTATTTTTTGCCCAATGGTTTTACCTTGTCCCACAGTAATGGTAGTGGACCTTTTGTCTCCACAATTCCCATTATGTCTGGTTTCTCTATTAACAGTTGTTTATTTTTAGTCCTGAAATCATACCATCTATGTATATGTTTTTAATTTTTTCTTTCTTCTCTTTTTTGAATTTTCTTTTTTTGATGTACCATTTTCTCACCCTCAGGTCCAGTACTCTCTCTCTCTCTCTCTCTCTCTCAAAAAAAAAAAAAAAAAAAAATCATTCTTTTCAGTTGGTTCTTCTCTCATTTTTCTCATTTGCTTAATTTCCAAGTGTTTTTTCTTTCTCTATTTCCTCATCACTCATTTCCTTTTTTATCCATACATTTTTTTTTTTATAATTTTCACTATTTGCTAGCTTTGATGCTTTTGATAGTACCTCTTCAACTATCATTTGAGTCCTTAGTTTGACTTTTAGTGGCCTATAGTGTGTTTCTCTAGAGTATTGTCCCATTCTATGCATATCAATTTTTGTCCAATTCTTGTCCCTCTTTCAGAATTTCCTTTGCAATTTTTCTCTTTTGTATTTGTATACATTAAGTTTTTCTTTAATACTATAAACTATGATGCACTTTTTTTATATCCACTGTGCCTCTTACCCAGTTTTCCTTTTCTTTAATTACTTTACCATTTCTTTAGCATTTTTCTCTACCTGCTATTGTACTATTTCTTTAAATTTTATTTTCTGATTTTGTTGCTCTTGTTTCCATTTTTTTTATTTTTTATTTCTAGGAGATCCATTTCTTTGATTCTCCAACTTTTTCAGCAACTACTTGTATTTGTTCTTTGATCTCTTTTTTTTCAGTTCCTCGTTTTTGTTTCTGTCTTCATTTTTCTTTCTTTCGTTATCATTTCTGATCATACTTAATTTACTTTTTAGATCATTAAGCACTCTGCTCATTTCTTCATTAGCTTTTCATAGATTGGTTATCTCTCTGTACATTGTTCTACAATAAATTCTTAATTCTATTAGTTCCAAGTTGTTAATGTCTCAATTCCTCAGTACATTGCTATACCTAGTTTCTCTTTCTACATCTAACCCTTTACCTAATTGTCCTTTCTCTTTGAAACCCTGAAAAAACATTGTTCCACCTTTGAGTTGACTTTGGGGTATCATTCAAACAAGTTTTCTATGGTATCACTCCTAGTGGTGATTCGACTCTGCTCATGTCCAATCCTCTCTTTGTTGATTCATTATTCATTTTTTCTTCTTTTCCTTCCTCCATTTTGTACATTAATACACTATATCAAACTGGATACTTATACCATAGCGGTCATTCATAAAACACAACTTCTTTTTTGTAAGCACAGAGGTGTTTCCTTGTTCTCATGTATAGATTTATAAAGCTGCACACCTCCAATTCCTACACTGAATGAGAACTGATCATCTGCTGAAATAATGAAAAATATGACAACACAGCCATACAAATCATTGCCTGAGGTCCTTGAATGTATATGTTAACTTTTCTATAGTAACCAATTACTTTTATTTACTTTAATACATAATTAAATTTGTAACCTTTTCAGAAAGTTACTTTGTTATTTGTGTAAAAGTAACTAATGGAAAAACATACAAAAAATGGAAAAATAGATAGCATGAAAATTAGAGCTGATCAAAGAAAACTGATTTCAGATTTGAATTCAGCACATTTATTTTACTAGGAATCAGTCAAGAAAATCCTGACAACAAAAATGATGCAGACCAGTGTTATAATTTTTTTTTTTTTTTTCTCCCACATCCAACCTAGTTATGGACCAAAAACATCCTGTTGGCATGCTCTTTGTAATCCTTTTTAATTAAGAGGAAGGGGCTGCTGTATAAAATTATCTGGCATGTTACAATACTGTATATACTTTTGAGTTAGGACTAACGATGGGTACCTGCTTCAGGTAGTCCCGCCCATTTTCAAAGCCTGTCAACCCCCTTACTACCTTCAAGGGGATGCAGCCCTGATGGGCTGACTCTTAGTGTCTGGAATAGGCCCCAAATCTATTTTCAATTGTATGTCTTGCATCTTGTTACAAATGGAGAGCTGGCAATTGCTCCCTTTCTACTACTTTCAGCTGGTGAGACAAAAACAGTCCCACACTAATAGAACACAAATAACAGTCTGCAGTTTCTTCCCAGAGATCTGTGAGAAGACCTAATGGTAACTGCCACCTGCTGAGGCTGCAGGTTTTAGCCAATGAAACTCATGGCAACAATTATTACTTTTAAGTATCTGGATTGTATGCTGATGGTGTGGATTCGTCAGTGTTGCTTAATGACCTCATCTTCAAGCTGTCCTATGTTGTAGATACAAATAAACATAAAAAAAGTCCTAATTCAAATCACTTATGGTCCCAAGCTTTTTAGATAAAGGTATATTGACCTGTAAAAAGTGCAATACTATACTAATAATTAATTAGGGCCTGTAGTGTAACTGCATTGAAGAAATATAGATAAAAGGTATATTGTATATCATCAGAAAGACATTCCTTTCCTATTGAAAGGAATTGAGAGCACAAGAAGAAAGTTGCTTTTGGTAGAAAAGTTGACAGACAATATTCAAGATGAAGACACATAGAGTCATACTTCTACTATGCCAACCAATAAGGAAATACCAAAACCTGTAGACTGACAGACACAGTAAACAAATAATAAATGATTGGAGGAATGATATTTAGGTTGAATGTTTAAATATGTGAAGAAAATATTGTACCTGACTTTTGGGGAGTGATCAGGTATTAAGCATGGTTGGCTTTCAATGTTTGACTGTACATACATATACCAAAGGCTTCCCTTACAAGGGAGGTAGCCAAAAAACAAAGGCATAAAATCCACTCCTATCCATTCCATCTCCGCATACTCCACTCCCATTCACCCCCTCCCTACCTCTTGGCTCCTCCTGGATGATGGCTCATCCCTGCATCTTGCCCACAGCCCTGGGTCAGCAGGGTTGCAAGACAGCACATCCACAGCAAGGCTGCTTCATTAAATCGGTGACCTCTATCCCCTCATGAAGAAAAAGAGAAGATGGGAAGAAATCCCTTCAGGCTGCATCAAATAATTTTTTCATTCCCTCACCACTCATCCCCCATCCACTCCCTTTCATGCATTACAGCATCATCAATACACAACCATTCTCCATTCACTCCTATCTTCTGTCCTTGTCCATCCTTCCTCAACAGACATTCCCCTCTTTCCCAATGCCCCTTTCACCCCATCCATCCATCTCGTCCTTGGTCACCCCTTCATGTTCACTCCTTCCACCTGCATTCCACACCTCTTTTACTAATCTTTCATCACTCATTCTTTCCATGTGTCCAAACCATCCCAATACTCTTTCATCAACCCTACCTCTCAACTTCCTTTCCAGGTAGGGTTGATGGTCCTGGAGCCGCAGCGTCTACGTCGTGGGACCACCCCCCAACCCCAAGAGTTGGGGGCCAAACGGCGGCAACCAGCCCTGGCCACCGACTCTACGCAGGTGGCACCGATCCCCAAGAGGAGCTACGACTGCCTTGGGGTGTACCACAATCCTTTTTCTCAACATGCAATGTTAAATTTTTTCTGCACCGAGGGGTGATTTTCCGGCAATCACCCCTCTTCTACTTTTAGCCAGAGATGTAGAGAGCAATCCTGGGCCCACCACAAAATACACATGCCCAACATGCTCTAAACCCATTACTTCGAGCAGACAGACAAAGGGCTCAGTTCAGTGCAATATGTGCAAAAACTGGGCCCGCCTCACTTGTACAACACTTGCTGACACAAACCAATACACAAACACTCGGACATGTTCTACCTGCCCTCCAGTAACCCCACTCCCACCTCCCCAACCACAGCAAACACCCTTACCCACTCCCAATTTCCCTTTGCCTTTATCCCCAATCAGTACTCCCCTTCCTTTGTCCCCAATCTCTCCTTTCACGCCCTCTAACCCAGATCTTATACCTTCCCCATTAACACTCCAACCTCAACCCCAAACAGCAACATACAACACATACAGAACACACAACATCAACATATTACAACACAACATTGACGGTATTAACACGAAAAAACATGAACTCAAATACTTTCTTAAACAACACAACATACACATTGCAATTATACAAGAAACAAAACTAAGACACTCACACAAAACACCATCATTTCATAATTACACCACCATCAGACAAGACTGGACCGACGGCAATGGCGGTGGACTCATCACCCTGATCCACCACTCCATCTGTTTTGTGGACACAAGTGCCACAACCAAAATTCTCCTCCCTACCACAGATAACACTACAGAAATCCAATCCATTCCAATCCGCACAGGCAACAAATCAACACTGACAATAGTTAACATGTACATTCCCTCCCAATCATCCCCCACAGCTCCAAACACCTTCGGGCCTCAATTTAGCCAACTAGCCTCAATTCCCAACCTGATCATGGGTGGTGACTTCAACGCCAAGTCGTCTGCCTGGTATGTCGACAACCCTGACAGACAGAGGGCTTGATATACAGACGACTCAGTTTGACCCATTGACTATCATGAACAACACACATAATCATACACATATCCCACACCAAGCCCTCTACACTCCCTCCACTCCTGATATCACCTTTTGCTCCCCCTGCCTAACCCCAACAACATCATGGAGAGTGGTCGGAACCCTTGGTTCTAACCACCTTCCAATCATCATCACCACCAAAACAAGATGCACCCCAGTTGGCCACAGACACACATACACCAATTACAAGAGAGCTAACTGGGAAGCTTTTACTGAAGAGACAGAACAACATTTTGAAACACTTAACAGTACACCAATCACAAACATAAACAATGCTGTGCACACTTTTAATACAATCATACAAAATGCAGACAAGAGATACATCCCTAGAGGCAACAGAAAATCACACAACCCCAACTTCACACCAGAAATCCAAGGCCTCATCAGACAACGAGACACACTTAAACACAATACCCCCACACCTATCCCTCAAAACATAGCAGACCAAATACAAACACTAAACACTGTGATTGCCAATAAAATACACGAACAAAAAACACAAAATTGGCAAAACTTTATCAATACACTTGATCACAAAACAAACACCAGCAAATTGCACAAAACACTGAACAGCATTACACTATCCAACAGTAACACAACACGCTCTCACACAGCAATAATCACAACAACAGACAATCTACCCTCAAACAGACAACAAGCAAACACACTCATAAATCATTTCGCACAGACAAGCCATCTCACTTCTCACCCTGACGACCGACGCACTATTCGACGTAAGAAAGACTTTCCCACAGACTCAGACTATACACCATTCATAGACAGTCAGACAAAACACTCATCTGCCTGTGGCCCTGATAACACAAGTAACATCCACCTAAAACACATTGGACCACAAGGTATACACGCACTCACAAACATTGCATACTACAGCTATTCACACGACACTATACCCGACATCTGGAAGCATGGTAAAATAATCACCATTCCAAAACCGAACAAAGACCCAACAATCCCAACATCGCACCGCCCAATCACACTTCTCTGCACCCCCTCTAAAGTCATTGAACGCCTAATACTTAAACTTGTCACACCACATATTCCCCTTGCTGACTCACAACACGGTTTTAGGCCACTACACTCCACAAACACTCTTCTAATAAACCTCACACAAAGAATTTTAGATGGCATCAATTCAGATAGGCCCCACCACAGAACACTTCTTATAACATTAGACATTAGTAAAGCTTTTGATGCTATCCCCCGCCACAACCTAACAAATAAGATATATAACACAGACATGCACAATAACACCAAAAGATGGCTGGCCAATTATCTGGTAGGTAGGAATGCTTATGTGTCATATAATGGCCAATCATTGCACATCAGAAACATTAAGAATGGAGTACCACAGGGCTCTGTTCTATCCCCCACGCTCTTTAATCTATACATGCATGACTTACCCACACCAGACACCTCAGAAATACAAATCTCTTCCTATGCAGATGACATAACAATCACATGCACACATTGTAACACAGACAAAGCTGCAGAAATAATCCAGCCATACCTTGATACACTCAACACATGGTTCATCACAAACAGACTCAAATTAGCTCCAACCAAATCTACAGCAACACTTCTCACCAACTGGACAAAAGAACACAAATACATACCTCATCTCTACATCAACAACACTCTAATACCACACACAAACACACCGAAAATTCTTGGTGTAACATACGATACATCCATGTCTTTCAAACAACACATCACAAACATAAAAAACAAATGCACACCTAGACTTAATGCACCAAAGTCAATCACTGGAACAACATTTGGACAAAACAAAGAAATTAATACAACATTATACAAACAATGCATACGCTCAGTGATGAATTATGCAAGTCCTGCATGGGCTCCTAATCTCAGTGACACACACCACAACACCCTTCAAATCATACAAAACAAAGCCCTAAAAACAATTACAGGCTGCACAAATACAACACCTACAGACCATTTACACCATGAAACAAAAGTCCTCAAAGTCAAGGACCACCTCGACATGAGAGGCACACAAACACTTGCTGCAGCCACCACAAACACATCACACCCGCTACACTACATAGAACACCCACACACACCAAGAAACATTAAAACAACACCCAAAGACCTGTATCACACACAGATACTCTCTTCTCTTCCTCCACAACCACCAAATACCAGCCTCCGGAAACATATTCATAATCATATCACTCACCGCTCCATTAACACACTGAGAGACAACACCCTGCTGCATGCCAGACCCCCTGATATCCACCCTTCTGAATCCTCTCTCCCACGAAAGGACAGAGTCCACCTGGCCAGACTGCGGTGCGGCCACCACCCAGCACTTCTAAGCTACCAGAAGAGGCTGGATGACCGCATTGTAAACAGCTGCCCAGGATGTAACACTTCACCCCATACCATACAACACATAATGGAAGACTGCATTATACACAATCATGCACGCAAACAACACAACATACACTCTATAAAGGATTTGTGGGAAAACCCAGTTTCGGCTGTGGCATTCCTTGGGGAGACGGGACTGCTCGGACAGACAGTCTAGGGAACGACAACAACAACAACAACAACAACTTCCTTTCCACCCCCATTCTCCTCATTTCATCATTTCACCGTCCAGCTTAGTAACCTCTATCATACTTCTCAGGGACCTCATCTCAAACACTACACACATCATTCATCATAGTGACAACACTCATATACTGGTGCTCCTGAAAAAATTAATGAAACATCTTAACAGTGATACAATTATAGAATACCTAGGGTGTGATATATTGGAAAGGGGAGTGCTTGTGGATACCCAGAATGATTAATTTACAACAGTGTGTAATTGAAGTGAAATGGAAGGAAACGATGACAGGGCAGAGAGACCACAAGATGGCAGTCCGTTACTTTACAATGTAAACATGTACCCAGAGCCACCTACCAGCACAAGGGCAAAACAAATTATAAACACAAGTTTTAGATCTCCAAGAGGCACAAAGGTTTCCACTTGATAATGATGATGAGGATAATTTCTCTGGATTTAGTGGGTATGACAGAAGGCTCTTTAGTAGAGTTATAGACACAGAGGGACGTAAGAAATATGAATGATTCATGGAGGTGGGAAACTGAGGATCTATGAAAGACAAACAAAGACTTAAACAAGGAAATTGCTTAAACACAGAAATAAAAGAAAAGTTAAATGCACACAAAAAAAAGATTAACGGAGTTTGAAGTTGAAAACGAGAGGTTGAAAAATAATGAAAACACAAATAACAAGACCATAGGAAAAGAGGTGAATGAAAGGATAAAAGTAATGGCCATGGAAGTAGAAAAAAGCATAAGAGAAGACAATTAGTAACAACTCGGAAATGATTAGAAAAAAGACAAAGAAGATAAAATAATTTTAAGGAAACAGTTCATCAGCAAATGCAGAAGGCTGAAGATGCTGTCATTTAGGTAATTAAGGAAAAAAGAGAACTTAGAGATATAGTAGAGAAAAAAAAGTGTAGTAATATATGGTCTAAAGGAAAAATATACTGGTAACCCAAATTGGTTCCTGAAAGATAAAGAGGAAAAAGAATTGTCAAGAAATGTTCTAAAAGTAGTACAAGATAAAGAAGAATTAGAAAAGGAAATAGAGGAATTGCACAGAATTGGTAAACATGCATAAGGAAAAGGAAAGTAGACCACTAAAGATTAAATTAAGGTCACAAATGGCAGCAGAAATCTTAGCAAGAACAAGAAAATTAGCAATTAAAAACTATAAGAATATATGGATAAAAAGAGACATGAATGATGAGGAAAGAAAAAATTAAGACATTCATATAAAAAAAAGAGACAAAGTTCTATTGGAGTGTGTTAATTATGAGACTGAAAATAGTATATATAAATTGTATAGACACGGTAAAGGAAACATGGACTAGAGGTGAAGCTTTTATTCCTGACGTTTCGTCTATCGACTTTGAGAAAGTCGATAAAAGCTTCACCTCCAGTCCATGTTTTCTTTACTGTGTCTATACAACTTGTTCACATGGATTTTCATCTGTCTTCATACAGTATATATAAAAAAAAAATTAAAGGTTCAGAGAACAAGATGGAGAGAACAGGAAATTAAAATTGGCTTATACCAACATAGATGTATTAATCTCAGGATTCTATGAACTAAATGATTACCTGTCAAAAGCAAAACCAGACATAATGGGAATTGTGGATTATATAATCAGTGGCTTAGAAATAGGGAGGAGAAACAAGGTGATGTTATGTTCCTGGTTAAGAAAAATTTAAATGTGACAAAAGTTACATATGGAGAGAACAGGGTAGAAATGATCTCAATAAGAGTTGAAGATAGCAACATGAAAAGCAGAAAGTTTGCAGTGATTTATGTGCCCCCAAAAATGAGGTCTTGGAGAGATAGAGATTATTCCAAAATATTTGAGAAAACAAAATCTTCATTAAACAAGATGCTAAAGAATGGAAATAAAGCGGTACTCATGGGAGACTTAACTGAAAAAAAAAAAAAAAAAATGTTGGTAAGAGATGACAGTGAAAGGTGGAGAGGATCAATGGGGAAATGTATTACACAATATGACTATAGAATATACACTGACACAATGGGTAAAAGAAAACACTAGATCTATAGATAATGAAGAACCATCAAAACTAGATTTGTCAGAACCTGAAATAATAGAAAAAATTGAATACAAGACCAACTGCAGAGTGATCACGTACTACTCGAGTTAGAACTAAAGGAGGAAATATATATAAAGAGAAATGAGAAACACAGAAAGGGAAGACTGATGTATAGTAAAACAGACTTTGAGAATCTTAGGAAATTTCTTCTTAAAGCGAACTGGGAAAAATTCTACAAGAAACACAAGTGGAAGAAAATTGGATGATTCTGATGAAAATCTACAAAGGAGTGCATAAATATGTCCCAAAGCAAAAACAGGAATTTTTTTATATTAAGTGCTGGTTTAATAAAAGGTCTAGCAAAGTGAAAAACAGATATAAAGCTTGGAAAAGAGGGAGAAAAGAAAAAAAAAAACTTGAAAGTGGCAAATACATCTTAATCAAAGGAATGAATATGTAAATATATGCAGGGAAGAAAAAAGACTGCGAAAAAGACATAACAGAAAAATGTAAGGATCAGCCAAAACTATCTTATATGTAAGCTAAAAAATAAACAGGAAATAGTGAAACTCTGTTAAGGGAATGGGGGAATACACAGAAGATACAGAAATGGAGGAAGTTATGAGCAAACACTTCAAGTCGGTTTTCACTAGAGAAAAAGTGCAACATCAGGATGACGGGAGAGAAATTAAATCCCCCCATGAGGGAAATAGGAGTAACACATATAATGAACCCTGATGTCAGGAAATCCCATGGCCCAGATGGAATAGCAAATTGGATATTAAAAGAATGTAAAAAAACTAACAGACAAAATATATAACATGATAAGTTGTTCACTCAAGGAAAAATACCAGATGAATGGAAAAAATGTGATATTGTACCACTTTATAAAAGAGGAAATAAGGAAACCCAACAAATCACAGACAAGTTTCCCCTCACAAGCACGGTAGCTAAATTATGTGAAGTAGATGGAAAAAACATCTGGAGAACAAGATCCTCAATCCAAGACATGTACCACAAATCTGATCCGTTTTTACTAGACATAATACAAGAAAGGGATGGATGGACTGATTGTGCATTCTTAAATCTACAAAAAGCTTTTGATAAAGCCCCTCACAAAAAAACTATCAAGATAATTGGAAACCATAGGAGGGATACAAAGAAAACTACTGAAATGGATGGACGACTTTTTGCATGGAAGAAAAATGAGAGTAGTGCTCAGAGATATGAGTTCTACTTGGGAAGAGGTAATTAGTGGAGTTCCACAAGGATCAGTATTGGCTCAAATATTTGCTATGGTATGTGAATGACATGGATAATGGTGTGGAATGTTACATGACCTTTTTGGATGATGCAAAATTGTTAAAGAGAGTGAGTACTGAAACAGACTGTGACAGGCTACAAAGAAATCTGAACAGGGTCTGAGAATGGACTCAGAAGTGGACTTCAACATAAAAAATGTAGCATAATGGAATTTGGAAAAAGTAAAAAAAAAGAAGTAACAAAAGTGGGATCTGAAAAAGATCTGGGAGTCAACATCACAAAAGATATGTCCCCTGACAAGCAGATAAACAAAATTATCAGCTAAACCTATAATTTGCTAAGATCAATAAAAGTGGCTTTTACTTGGAAGAAGAAATGGTACCATACCATATACCAAAGGCTTTTTCCCCCTTACACAGGGGTAGCCAAAAAGAAAAAGGCATAGAAACCACTCCCACCCATTCCATTCCCTACATATTCCACTCCCCTCCAGCCTCCCTCTTTTCTTGGCACCTCGTGGATGATGGGTCATCCCTGCATCCTGTCCACTGCCCTGGTCAGAATGAGTGTCGCAAGACATAGCACATCCACAGCAAGGCCGCTTCATAAATTCAGCGACCCCCCCCTCTACGTCCCCTCATGCAGAAAAGGAGAATATGGGGAGAAAACCCTTCAGGCTGCATCAAATTTTTTCTCATACATACTTCCTCACCCCCCATCCCCCACCCACTCCCCCTCATGCATCACAGCATCATCCATACACAACCATTCTCCATTCACCCCCTATCTTCTGTCCTCTCCCGTCCTTCCTCAACAGACATTCCTCTCTTTTGTAATGCCCCTTTCACCCCATCACTCCATCTCATCCTAGGATGTCCCCTCATATTCACTCCTTCCACCTCTGCCTTCCACGCCTCTTTTACTAATCTATCTTCACACATTCTTTCCATGTGTCCAAACCATCCTGATACTCTTTCATCAACCCTATCTCCCAACTCCCTTTCCACCCCTGTTCTCCTCCTCACCTCATTTCTTACTCTATCTACCCCTATCATACTTCTCAGACATTTCATCTCAAACACATTCAAACTCCTCTCTTATGTTCCATGTTTCTGCCCCATACAGTGCTATTGGTACAATCACTCCTTCATATAACCTCCTCTTAGCATCCATTCCTAGATATCTATTTCTCATTACACTTTTTAATCCACCAAGGCATTTACTCACTTCTCTCAATCTACATTCTACCTCCACCCCCATTCCTCCCTTTCCTGCCACATTTGCACCCAAGTATCTAAAACTATCCACTTCCTC
This sequence comes from Oratosquilla oratoria, assembly GCF_046742065.1. Lineage (NCBI taxonomy): Eukaryota > Metazoa > Arthropoda > Malacostraca > Stomatopoda > Squillidae > Oratosquilla > Oratosquilla oratoria. Next base: position 85,517,514 of record NC_134777.1, read on the forward strand.
CAGTCTCTCACATTTAATCCTCACTTCCAGTCTGCTGTCACTCTCTCCCTTTGTACATCTCATCACCTTACTTTTGCCCATATTCATCTTCAGCTTCCTTCTTTCACACACCTTCTAAAACTCTGTCACTAACTTCCTCAATCCCTCCTCTGATCCTGCTACAAGTGCAGTGTCATAAGCAAACAACAGCTGGCTTATTTTCCACTTCTCCACTTTCTTTAACTATCTCTAACCCCTGACCCACTACCCTTGCATTCACCTCTCGCACCACCCCATCCATGTATAGATTGAACAGCCAGGGCAACATAACACATCCCTGATGAAGACCCACCTTTACCTCAAACCATTCACTTTCTCCATTTCTAATCCTAACACAAGCTCTATTACTCTCGTAAAAACCCTTGACTGCTCTTAACAGCTTTCCTCCTATCCCATATATCTGCAGTACCTCCCACAGTGCCTTCCTGTCTACTCTGTCGTAAGGCTTTTCCAGATCCATAAAAGCTAAAAAAATATCTTTACCTTTTCCTATAGCTTTCTCACATATGTCTTACCACAAAAATCTGATCTACACAACCCCTACCTGTCCTAAATCCACACTGTTACTCACCAATTACTCCCTCTGTTCCTCTCCTAATCCTCTCAATCAAGACCCTCCCATAAGCCTTCCCAATTACACTCAACAAGTTGATCCCTCTGAAACTACTACACTCACACTTGTCCCCCTTTCCCTTGTAAAGCGGAACTATACAGGCACTCCTCCAGTCCTCCGGCACTTTACCCTCTCTTAAACAAACATTAAATAACCTCACCAGCCAGTCCACCATAACTGTACCTCCCTTCTTCACACACACTGCATGGCATCCATCCAACCTAGGTGCCTTACCTGCTCTCATCATCTTAACAGCTGCTTTCACTTCATCTTTCCCTATTTCTCCTCCATTTTCCTCACTCATCACTCTCATTTTCTTAGTGCTTCCCACTGCAACTACCTTTCCCTCCCTATCCTTCACATTTAGCAACTCCCTAAAATACTCTGCCCACCTTCCTCTCACTGCCTTCTCTTCCATTATCATCTCTCCATCTGCACCTTTTATCTTTTCTTCTCTACTTGATTCTCCTCCTCTTCCTCTTTTAATTTCTTTCCAAAACATCTTTTTATTACTTTCAAAATGTTCTGTCATACTCTTACCCCATTTCACTTCTGCTCTCCTCTTTGCTTCCTTTATCTTATGCTTAACTTCCCTTCTCTTTACTTTGTACCTCTCATACGATTCCCTCATCCTAATTTGTAGCCAATCTATGAATGCTTGTTTCTCCTCTTCTACACCCTTCTTTGCTTCCTCATCCCACCACTCACTACCCTTCCTTCTATTTCCTCCCGCCCTCCTTGTTCCACACACCATCTTTGCACACCTTATGACTCCCTCATTGAACCATCCCCATTCCTCCTCCACTCCTAGTTCTACTCTATCCTTAACTCCCTCCCACTCCTTTCCCCCTAGGGGCCCAGTACTTTGATGTAGTGGGGGGGCTTGCATGTAGCAAGGATGGGTTGAGCTGTGCCAGCCAGGTGCAACCATACTGGAGAGGTCAACTCTAAGCTACCAGACAAAATCTGAGCCAATGGACTTTTGTTGATGACCCTAGCTTGTCTTTGACTATGGACTGGAATGCTCATAGGATTTGCCACCCTCACCCTCTGACAGTTGTTTTAGGATGAGGTTCTTGGGGTAGTGAATAGATAAGGGGTCCCTCACCCTTTTCCTTTGTGAATTCCCCTATCCCTATCCTTCATATTTGCTACTCTGCTCTCCTTTTTTCACCATCTTTCTCCAATACTTGTTAAGGAAGGTTCTGGTATCTTGGTGCCTCCCAAACTACATGTCTGAATCCAGTCAAGTGGGGATGTATACCGCAAGGTCACTACTCCCTGTGAGGGCTGAAAGCTGGGGAATGCATGTTTGCGAGGCAGGTACTAGGCTGCTGACTTCCTTTCTCTCTATCCAGTGCACATGCAGAGTGACTACGCCGGCCCCATCCTAAATGGGACAAAACTAAAGAGGACAAATCTCCGGGTTGACAAAGTCTCTAACTCACCTCCGAGGCCCTGCATGTGTAAATAGTCATTTCTGGAACTTCCCGACTCTGCAGAGACTTTTCTTTTATTGCTTGAGGCATCAGGCAACTGCAGTATCTTCTATGTATTGATCTCTCTTTCTTGATATATGGTGTGGCCCTATAAATATACATGATCATGGCAGCTGCTCAAACTGTATATTCTAAACCTCCACCACTACCTGATCCTCCTCATAAACCTTGCGATCCCTCGGCAAAAGTAAACTCCCAGTTGTTGACTCCGGCTTGAAAAAGGATTTTGTTAATGATACTGAGACTTCATTGACAGATAATTCTGTTGTCCAGAAAATTATAATTGAAATGGATTCTGGAGTGACAAAATCATCTTTAGATACTCAGAAGCCTATAAATAGCTCAAGTATTGCTCCTAATTATCAGTCTTACATTTAAAATATCTCTCTCTTGATAAAGAGTTATGTTGACTTACATGAAGAAATTTGGACCAATTAAAGAGATCAGGGTTAAACTGACTGACAACTTTAAGGCTTGGCTAGTCTGGATCTCGTTTCTTTCTAATCAGGATGCAGCTGCTGCCTGGATTATAATTCCAAAGGAACTGAATCTTTGGCCCAACTTGTTGCTGGAGCGCCACCTAACCTGGATATCTTTTATCCAGAAAACCCAGTAGAGGAAAGGAAGGAAAATGTGCAGAGGCCTCCCAATCCAGCTAAGTGGCTTATTATCACTTATCCAAAGGAACATACTAACTTGTTCGAGTTTAGAAGATTCTTGAAGAGTCACTTTGGCTCTGGCAGTTTGACTATTTCACAGGTATCACGATTTGGAAGAAATTCCTTCTTAATTCATGTAGTCTTATGAGCAAGCTGCCATGGTGCTTGAGTCAGAAATCAGACATTAAGGAAATTAAACCCCACTATACCTTTAGTTATGCCAAAGGGGTAATTTTTAATAGAGATCTCTATGACTTTGAGGAAGATGAAATTTTAGAAATGTGCCCAACTAATGTTTGGAAGGTTTTTAAAATCCTTCGTTCTTCTATGATTATCCTAACTTTTTCTGGTGAAGATCTACCTCATTATGTAGAGATAGAAAAAGAGATTTTTCATGTGAAGCCTCGTCCCCTTCAGTGCTCTAACTGCTATGGTTTTGGCCATCCTTTCCTGCCGATGTGCAAGGGATAAACTGTGTTTGATATGTGCTCAGCCTGAGCATGGGGATTGTTCCTGCCCAAATGCTTGTATAAATTGTAAAGGAGAGAATAATGTCAGTGATAAGAACTGCATAATTTATAAGAAGGAACAGGATGCACTACTAAAAGCCCATGCAGAACATATTAGTGTTGGTCTTGCTAAAAGACTACTAATTCCAAAAGACACAGTGATGTTGTTAAAACAAATAGTAAAGTGGATCAGCCAACTGTAGAACCCAATAAAAATAAAAATGGCAATATGAATTCTTCTGTTAACACTGAACCCAAGCCTCAGTGTAAAAGTGTTACTATCAAATCTAATCGTCTTTTTTCTTCTCAACTTGGAAGTTAATACTTCTCAATCCTCCTCAGCGGAGGTTTCCTCACCCCCAATGAGGGGGTGTCTCCTGCCCCATCTGGAGGGGCACCAAAGGTCTCTATTGCTGAAACCTCACAGGTTTCTTCCAATGAAGCCTCCTCTCAGGCAATCTCTCCTCCAGACTTGGGGGACTCCTCAGTAGAGGGATTGCTGACTGGTGTGCCTCACTCAGTTGAGGTGCACAGAAACAATGAGGATCAACCAACTCTAGAATCTAATAGAAAAACAAATGCTAATACGAATTCTTCTGTTAATGCTGAACCCAAGCCTCAGCATGAAAGAGTCACTATTAGACCTAATCATTCTTCTCCACAACTTGGAAATTCTAGTACTCCTCAATCCTCCTCTGCAGAGGTTCTCTCATCCCCTGTTGAGGGAATGTCTCCTGCCCCATCTAGAGAAGCACCTAAGGTCTCCATTGCTGAAACCTTGCAGGGTTCCTTCAATAAAGCCTCCTCTCAGACAATCTTTCTCCCAAACTTGGGGGGCTCCCCAGTACAGGGATCACTGACTGGTGTACCTCACTCGGTTGAGGTGCACAGAAGCACTATGGAGTCTGAAGCTGTGCACAGTAAAAGACTCCACAGTCCACCCTCATCTCCAACTTCTTCCCCATATTGTGATATGCAATCTAATAAAGGAACTAGTAATTCAGACTCTACATCAACATCTGTCGGACCATTGTCAGAGAAGAGGATGCCACCCTCGAAAACAAAGAAATTAGAAAAGAACCCATCTTGTAAACCCTCTCTCTCCCAACCTTCTCTTCCCAGGCCAGAACCAAAAAAGAAAAAGAAAACTGTATAATGTCTATAATTCTGTGGAATATTCAAGGTTTTAACTCTCATATAGAGGAGGTTTGGATTCTCTTTAAAGAACATGATGTGTCTGCTATTTGTCTCCAGGAGACTATGCTTGGTGATTTATCCCATAGTATTGGACTTAGTTATTTTTATAGATCTCCTCCTATGATTGGGGGTTGTGCTCATGGAGGTACTGGTATCATTGTTAACAAGTCTGTAAATCACAGAAGTGTTCACCTACATTCAGTGTTGCAGGCTTGTGCAGTACAATTTTTTTACCACTATATGGATCACTTTATATTCTTTGTGTTTGGAGCCTGAACTGGAAGATCGACTTCTAGACATATTCAACCACTTCCGTCAGTTTGAGTTAAATGACCTACAATCTTTGGTCAACCAGCTTCCTCAGCCTTTTATTTTAATGGGTGACTTTAATGCCAAGCATCCTCTATGGGGTGAATCAAGGTGTGACCCCTGGGGTAATATAATTGAAGAATTGATTGATAATAACGATGTCATTTTGATGAATGACAGTTCAAAAACTAGGTTTGATGTCTTTCACAACTCAAGTTCTGCTATAGACCTATTTGTTCATCATCCTTAAGATTAGACTACAGTTGGTCAATAGATGAAGATCTACATGGTAGTAACCACTGGCCTATCCATATCAAATATTTAAGGAACATTCCCTCCTCTTGCTTACCTAAATGGAAAACAACAGAGGCTGATTGGGAATTATTTAGGAGATCCACAGACATTGATTATAAGACTAGTGATTTTTGTAGTAACTCTGATGCATATTATCTGGTAGGCATCATACTTTCTGGTGCTTTTTCAACCATTCCTAGGACAGCTGGTAAACCTCGATGCCCAGTAGTCCCCTGGTGGAACGATGAATGTGCTTTGAGCAGAAAGATTACAAGAACTTCCTATAAGAGATATTTGAGATATCCTTGTTTAGCAAATAGGATAACATACAGAACAGCTCAAGCAAAGCAGAAGAAAATCTTAAGAAAGCAAGGAGGGAATCCTTCATTAAATTTATTAGCGAGTTGAAATATGACTCTCCCCCCACCTTAGTATGGAATAGGATACAAAAATTACAGGGAAAGCTTACTCCATCTCCTTTGCCCATTCTCAAGATTAATGACTCTTTTATATCAGATACGAGAGAAGTAGCAGAGGCTTTTGGAAGACACTGTGGTGATATTTCAAGTCCACTTCATTATTCACCTAACTTCAGAAGAATTAGAAACAGGACCAGGATTGTTCCTCCTACCAATACAAACTCAGAGGCATATAATCTTCTTTATACCTTGGATGAATTGGATCATGCTTTATTCTCCCCAACCTCCCCTGGAGAGGATGACATTCTTTATTTCATGGTTGCTCATTTATCCATATCCTTGAAGAAATTCCTTTTTATATGTGCTGAACAAATTTTGATCTTCTGGGTCTTCTAAATCTTGGAAGACTTCAACTATCATAGTATCTTTAAAGGCAGGAAAAGACTCTAATCTCCCACAAAGTTACAGACCTATTGCTCTCACTAGCTGCATTTGTAAGATCTATGAAAGAATGGTTACTATGCATTTAGTTTGGCTTTTGGAGTCTAAAAATCTTCTATCTAACCGACAGTTTGGATTTAGAAGAAATAAGTGCACTCTGGACCTCTTACTTTTTATCACTCGTGAGATTCAGAATGCCTTTGCAATTCAGAATCCAAGCATTGCTGTGTTTTTTGACTTGAAAAATGCCTACAATACAACCTGGCAGGGAGGTATTCTGAAGCAACTTGCAGAGTGGGATATCGGGGGTAATATATTCAATTGTGTAAAGGATTTCTTGTCTGACTGTTACCTAAAAGTCAGAGTGGGCTCTTCTTTCTCTTCTGCATATCTTCAAAAGGAAGGGATTCCCCAAGGAAGTGTTCTGAGTCCTACACTCTTCAGCATAGCCATTAATAGTTTGTTAGAACAAGTTCCTACTGGAGTTCATGGATTGGCTTATGCTGATGACTTTGCTATTGTGTGCAGCAGATCGACAACATTAGAAACAGGCCAAAAGATTCAAGATGTTATTAACTTAGTAATAGAATGGGCTAATTGCAGGGTCTTCAGATTCTCTGCTGAAAAAACAAAAGCCATTAGGTTCTTTAGACTGAGACACAAGGAAGAGATACCAACAACATTCTTAGAGGGTGTTATATTACCATATGAAGATCAGGTGAAATACTTGGGTCTGTTTTTTGACAAAAGATTGACATTCACTCATCACATAAATGTCATATGCACTGTTAAGCAGCAACTTAATATACTAAAGATAGTGTCTCACTTCAACTGGGGAGCAGATCGTATAACTCTAATAAGGTTTTACCAAGCATTGTGCCTTAGCAAAATCGATTATGGATGTCAAATTTATGGATCGGCATGTAAAACTTTATTAAAGAAGCTTGATGTAGTCCACAATATGGCTTTGCGGATTTGTTTGAGAGCTTATAGAACATCTCCAGTGGATAGCTTGTATGCGGACACAGGACTTCCTCCCCTTTATATTCGCAAGGAGGAATTATGCCGTAGATATATATCTCATGTGTTATCATCAAAACAAAATCCAAACTTCAAATATGTAAAGCAGCCGGTAGACAGAGCTCCAAGAAAAGGTACTCTGCCGAAACCTTTAGAAGTGAGATGTGAAGTTGGGGCAGAGGAGGTAGGACTTCTTCCTATTACAATTGCTGAGGTTATGCCTCCCAAATTCCCTCTTTGAATATGATGTTCCATTGTAACTTGTCCTTTTAAAAACAAGAAAAATAGAACTGCTGTAGAGCTAAGGAGTGAATTTTTAGAACATTTATCACTACATGCTGATTCAGTTTTTATTTATACTGATGGATCAAAATCCCAAGATGGTGTTGGTTGTGCTGTTGTATCTAATACCATGGTTTTAAAGAGGAAGTTGCCTTATTTTAGCTCTGTTTTTACTGCTGAACTGCTGGCAGTCAACAATGCCCTGAAATTTGTTTTTAATTCTGTTTCATCTAATAAGAATGTTTTTATTTTTACAGATTCTATGAGCATTCTATCCTCTCTAAGTAAATCATTGCCTCTTCATCAGTTAGTCCAAGAAATACAGGACTTGTTGATTCTTATTAACAGCAGAAAGAAAATAAAAGTAAACTTATGCTGGGTGCTGTCCCATGTGGGTATCATTGGAAATGAGCAGGCCGATGTTGCAGCCAAAGCCGCTACTAGGCTCAGCCACATAACAGACACAAAAATCCCACTCTTACAGACTTCAAGCAAGTAATTCATTGTTATACCATGGAGAAGTGGCAGGAGCAATGGACAAGACTGGATGGCAGTTACAAGTTAAGAGATTCACCCCTTGGTGAGCACTTGGAAGTCTCATTCTTTGGACAGGAGATCAAGTATTGTTTTAACAAGGTTAAGAATTGGCCATTCCTACATTACCCATAAATCATTGATGGCAAATGGAGCAGAAAGGCTGGCCCCCCAATGCCCCACTTGCCAAGTGGTTTTTACAATTAAACACATTTTAATTCAATGCCCTGCATACTCTAATAAGTGCAGGGCAAACTTTTTAACAAATTTATCTCTTGAAGAAGTTTTAGGGGAGGAGGCTCACGTGAAGAATGTTTTAAAGTTTTTAAAAGACGTCAATTTATTTTATGAAATCTAAAATTGTGTATATGATTGCTCGTATGTGTATCTTGTTTTGATGTTTTTTTGTAAGTGCTTATGGTTTTTACCATTTTACTTGAATTCTTTATTTGATTTGTATATGATAAATATGCGCTGAATGGCCTACCGGCTCTGGCGCTTGGCTTTCAAGCCAAAAATTCCATAAATCAATCAACCTTCCACTCCTCTCTCAGCTTCTTCTTATACTCATTCTCCTTTTCTTTCTCATTTAAGCAGTTCATTCTAAGTACCTCCCTACTTTCTGCCCTTTTCCTCTTTCTCCACCTATTCTCCAATCTCAATTTACCTTCCACCACAATATGATCTGAATATGTACATCCTTAACTCTTCCTACCATACTCCTGGTCACCACTATATAATTCATTAACCACTTCCATACGGTGATGCCTATGTAGGCGGCATGAGGAGCAAGTGGGTACGCGATGATGCCAACGTCGGCATCTTGATTGTATTTATTGTAGTCGTACCTATGTAACCTCCATTCTCTCTAAACTGGCTTCATCATATTTTCTATGGTTATCAAAATTCACAGGTGAAAGAGAACGAACGATTGAGCACTGAGTTTAATTTTTATAATGCGATTATTATGACGCAACATCGCACGTCGGGCAGCTAATGCTGCCAGACGTGCGATGTGCCCCGGAGTGAAGAGGTTAATGCTCTATCTGCCACCCTTCCATCCACCACCCTCTCCCATGTGTACTTATGCTTGACTTTCTTCCTAAACACTGTATTTGCTATCATCAACTCTCAAGACACATCTCCACCATCAATTCTCCACTACGATTTTTACCTGGAACTCCATACTTCCCAATCACTCCGTCTATTGGTTCATTTCCTACCCTAGCATTAAGGTCTCCCAATACAACTACATTGACATTTCTCCCTAATCCCTCTATGTACTCAATTATATCTACCCAAGAAGCCTCCTTTTCCTCTACGCTCTTCTCACTACCAGGCCCATACGCACTTACAAAAACCCACATCTCCCTTCCCAGCTTCACCTTCATCTACATCAACCTTGATGAAACCTCCTTCCACTCCACTACACACTTATCTCTTCACTTACAAGTATAGTGACCCCTTCTCTCCCTCATCCCCTCTTCACTCCTGAGTACCTCCCAGTTACACTCCCAAACTCACACTCACCCTTCCCTTTCATTTTAGTTTCAAAGCCAGCACATCCATCTTTCTTCTCACAAACATACTGCCTATCTCTATCTCATCTGTACTACATCCACGCACATTAAAAGACCCAAATTTAGGATACTGGTTGGAAAACTCCTAGACCCTCTTATGCCTTTACTTTTTTTTGGAATGTCCCCTTTTAGTAGGACTCCTAATCCCATCCCCCCATCCCATTTTTTGTCGCCTCTTACGACTCAAGTGGAAAAACTTGGTGGTAGCATTCTCTTTCCCCCACCACAGGGTAGGCAAAAAAAGGAAATGAATATTCAGAGAAATGGTACAGCACAGTAACAAGGGGTTGGGGGACAGCATAACAGAGAGACAGTCGTAGTATAAGTGTTATTTCTCTATGAACAGAGTTTTCCTCTATCACAGACAAAATGATGTGTGGCTCTGGTCCGTAGGGGTGCCCCATATAGATCCTAGAATATCAACTGCATGCTACTCTCCCACAATAACATGCAGCCAATACCCCAGACAGGGTATTGGCTGCATGGTAAAGAAAATAAGTCACACTGATAAGGCCCAAATTGGAGTATGCAGCAACACTATGGTAACCCAGTATTAAAAAGTATATAAAGAAAATTGAGATAATCCAGAGTGCAACTATGAAGATGGCCCTAACACTACCAAAAATGTCATATGAATAAAGATTGTCAAAACTAGAGCAACAGACTCTGGAACAAAGAAGAGAAAGTGGTGACTTGTTGACCATCTACAGAATTATGAAAAGTGTAGAAATCCTTGATAGAGATGATTTACTATATTGGGATAAGAGAAACATAAGAGGACATGGAAAGAAACTCAAAAAGGACAGTTATAGAAGAGACATGAAAAAAAAAAAGCGTGGTGGATATATGGAACTAGATGAAACAATAGTGTGTGCAAAAACAATACAAGAATTTAAGAGCAAATTAGATATGGTGAGATACAGAGACGGGACAAATGACTTGTCCCCTGATAAACATACATACATACATATACCAAGGCTTTTTCCCCCTTTCAAGGGAGGTAGCCAAAAAGGGAAAGGCATAAAAATACTCCCACCCATTTCATCCCTAAATACACTCCACACCCCTCCCACCCTCCCTCTCATCTGAGCACCTCCTGGATGACGGGCCCCTGGTAAACAAATAAAGGGCCCCTGATAAACAAATAAACAAAATTGTCGGAGAATTGTACAACTTGCTAAGATCAATAAAGGTGGCTTTTACCTATTTAGACAAAGAAATGGTTATAAAAAGTCACTAATAAGGCCGAGACTGGAGTATACTGTGACACTATGGTCACCCAGTACCAAAAAGAATATAAAGAAAATTGAAAGAATCCAGAGAGCAACCATGAAAATGGTACCAGTACTTTCAAACCTGTCATATGAGGAGATACTGGCTAAATTGAAATTACCAACTTTGGAACAAAGAAGAGAATCATGAAAGGCACAGTCTTTGACAGAGAGGACTTACTAAATTTGGACAAGAGAAACTAAAGAGGACATGAAAAAAACTCAAAAAGGATAGTTATAGAAGAGACCTGGAAAAAAAGAAAAGAAAAAAAAATTTCCACAGAGTGGTAGACATCTGAAACAAACTGGATAAAAAAATAGTGTGTGCAAAAACCATACACAAATAACTAGACACTGCAAGATACAGAGACGGGACACCATGAGTATAGCTCCTCCTCCCATAAGATACAACTAGGTATACAAGCATAGCTCCCCTTTCCATATGATACTAGTTAAAAACATTCAAACTCCTCTCTTATGTTCCATGTTTCTGCCCCAATACAGTCCTGTCAGCACAATCACTCCTTCATACTTTGCAAAACTAAAGACGTTCTTCCAGAATGCAAACTGGGAAAAATTCTATATGGAAGAGACAACAGTGGAAGAGAAATGGAACATACTGTTGGATAATTACAATGAAGGGGTAAACAGGCATGTACCAAGACAAAAGCGAGAGAGAGAGTACATTAAATGTTGGTTCAACAAAAGATGCAGTGAGGCAAAAGACAGAAGGGACAAAGCTTGGAAAAGGTGGAGAAAAGACAAAAAACAAAGCAAATGGCAAATTTATATAAACTATAGAAATGAGTATGTTAATGTGAGAAGAGAGGAGAAAAGGAACCATGAGAAGGATATTATAGATAAATGCAAAGATCAGCCCAAACTATTCTACCGGTATGTAAATGGTAAACTTAAAACCAAACAGGAATTAGTGAAACTACGCCAAGGAAATATAGAATACACAGAAGAATTAGAGATGGCCGAAATCATGAACAACCACTTTAAATCTGTCTTCACCAGAGAGAAAATACAAAATTGGGACGTAGATAATAACAAACATTCTCCCCACATGAGTGAATTTACAACATCACAAAAAGAAATATCAGAACATCTAGCAAAATTGGACGTCAGAAAATCACATGGCCCGGATGGAATTGCAAATTGGATTCTAAAAGAATGCAAAGAAGAGCTAACGGACGAAATACACATCATAATAAATAGCTCACTCAAGGAAGGAAAGATACCTAATGACTGGAAAAATGCTAACATTGTACCAATATATAAAGGAGGAAACAAGAAAGAACCCACCAACTATAGACCAGTATCACTAACAAGCACTATAGCCAAAATTTGTGAGAAAATCATCAAGAATAGATTGGTAAAACACCTGGAAGATAACAACATATTAACCCCTTCCATACGGTGCCGCACACGTAGGCGTCATGAGGAGCAAGTGGATTCACGGCGCTACCATATCGGCGTCTTGATTATATTTATTGTAGTCGCCCCTGTGTTTTTACATTCTCTCTGATCTGCTCTTAATCCCATTCTCTGTGGTTTTCAAAATTCACGGGTGAAAGAGAGAATGATCGATATAAGCCGTGACTATATTTTATGATGCGAGCATTATTATGACACGTCGTACGGCTGGCATTGGCTGCTGCCCGCGAGATTTAAGTCCCGTAGTGAAGTGATTAAACACAAGACAATTCGGGTTCAGACAAGGTAGATCATGCACCACAAACTTGATATGCTTCTACTCAAGACTAATAGACATAGTGCAAGAAAGAAACGGATGGGCTGATTGTGCATTCCTAGACTTGCAAAAAGCATTTGACAAAGTACCACACAGAAAACTACTAAAAAAACTGGAACACATAGGAGGAATACGAGGGAACCAACTAAAATGGATGGAGGACTTCCTGACTGGAAGAAAGATGAGAGTAGTACTCAGAGAAAAATATTCAGATTGGAAAGAGGTGATCAGTGGAGTACCACAAGGATCTGTACTGGCTCCAATAATGTTTGCTATCTATATGAATGATATGGACGAGGGCGTGAACTGTTACATGAGCTTCTTTGCTGATGATGCCAAACTGTTAAGGAAAGTAGAAACTGATAAGGACTGTGAAGCACTGCAAGAAGATCTGAATAGGGTATGGAACTGGAGTCAGAAATGGGAAGTGGATTTTAATACTAAGAAGTGTAGCATAATGGAGTTTGGAAAAAGCAAAAACAGAATATCAAGAAAATATACAATTGGAACCAAGGAAGTAAAGAAAGTAGGATCAGAAAAAGACTTGGGAGTTATTATCACAAACGACTTGTCCTATGATACACAGATTAACAAAATTGTCGGGGAGACTTACAACTTGCTAAGATCAATAAAAGTGGCTTTTGCTTACCTTGACGAAGACATGATAAAAAAAATATTGGTTACATTGATAAGGCCTAGACTAGAGTATGCGGCGACATTGTGGTCCCCCAGTACCAAAAAGAACATATAGAAAATAGAAAGAATCCAAAGAGCAGCTACAAAAATGGCACCTGCACTTGCAAACCTATCATACGAGGAGAGATTGGCTAAACTGGAGCTACCGACACTGGAGCAAAGAAGAGAGAGAGGAGACCTACTGACCATCTACAGAATCATGAAAGGCACAGAGATACTTGATAGAGAAGAATTACTAAACTGAGACAAGAGAAACACAAGAGGACATGGAAGGAAATTAAGAAAACATAGCTATAGAAGAGAACTGAAGAAAAACAGTTTTCCACATAGAGTTTTAGACACTTGGAACAAACTGGATAATGAAATAGTAAGCACAAAAACCATTCACGAGTTTAAAAGCAAACTAGACACCGAGAGATACAATGGCGGGACAACACGAGCATAGCTCCCCTTCCCGCAAAATGCAACTAGGTAAATACTAGGTAAATACAATCTCCTCTTAGCATCCATCCCCCAAATGTCTATTTCTCATTACACTTTTTAATCCACCAAGGCATTTATTAGCTTCTCTCAATCTACATTGTACCTCCACCTCCACTCCTCACTTTCCCACCACATTCGCACCCAAGTATCTAAAACTACCCATTTCCTCCAGTCTCTCTCCCTTAATACTCACTTCCAGTCTGCTGCCACCTTCTCCATTGTAAATCTCATTACCCTATATTTACCCACATTTATCTTCAACTTTCTTCTTTCGCACACCTTCCTAAACTCTGTCACTAACTTCCTCAATCCTTCCTCTGATCCTACTACAAGCATAGTGTCATCCACTTCCTGTAACTATCTCCAATCCCACACCCATTATCCTTGCATTTACCTCTTGCACCACTCCATCCATGTATAAACTAAACAGCCAAAGTGACAAAACACATTCCTGGCAAAATCCCACTTTTATTTCTAACCAATCCCTCCATTTTTTATTATAACACAACCTCTATTACTCTTGCAAAAACCCGACTGCTCTTAACCTCTTCACTCCGGGGCATATCGCACGTCTGGCAGCATTAGCTGCCCGACATACGATGTTGCGTCATAATAATCACATTATAAAAAATAAAGTCGGTGCTCAATCATTCGTTCTCTTTCACCCATGAATTTTGATAACCATAGAAAATATGATGAAGCCATTTTAGAGAGAATGGAGGTTACGTAGGTATGACTACAATAAATATAATAAAGACGCCGACGTCGGCATCATCGCGTACCCATTTGCTCCTCATGACGCCTACGTAGGCGTCATTGTATGGAAGTGGTTAAAAGCTTTCTTCTATCCCATATATCTGCAATACTCCCAACAGTGCCTTCCTGTCTACCCTGTCATAAGCCTTTTCCAGATCCAAAAAGGCCCAAAAAACATCATTCCCTTTTCCTAAAGCTTTCTCACATATCTGCCTTACCACAAAAATCTGATTCACATAAGCCCTACCTGTCCAAAATCATCACTGTTCCTCACCAATTACTACCTCTGTTCCTTTCCTAATCCTCTCAATCAAAACCCTCCCATAAGCCTTCCCAACTGTACTTAACAAACTGATCCCTCTGAAACTACTTAATATGCTTTTATTTGAGATTAATAGAAATAATTCAGGAAAGGGATGGATGAGCAGATGGTGCCTTCTTAGATTTACAAAAGGCATTTGACAAAGTACTGCACAAAAAGCTACTAAGAAAAATTGAAACAATAGGTGGAATACAAGAAAAATTATTGGAATGGACAAAATATTTCTTGAATGGGAGAAAAATGAGAGTGGTACTCAGAGACAGGAACTCAAATTGGGAAGAAATGATCAGTGGAGTCCCAGAAGGCTCTGTATTGGCTTCGATAATGTTTGCCATATATAAATGACATGGATGAAGGTGTGAAATGTTATATGAATTTCTTTGCAGATGATGCAAAACTACTAAAGAGAGTAAGTACAGAAGAAGATTGCAAATCATTTCAGGAAGACCTGGACAAAATCTGAAAATGGAGTCAGAAATGTATAATGGAATTTGGAAAAAGCAAAAACAGAATATCAGGACATTACAAAATTGGTACAAAGGAAGTTAAAAAAGTCAACTCAGAAACGGACCTAGGAGTAACTATCACCAATAACATGACACCAGACAAACATATCAAGAAATTATTCGGAGAAACTTTCAATTTATTAAGATCAATGGAAGTGGCTTTTGACTACATGAAGAAATGGTAAAGAAAATTATAGTTGCATTGATGAGACCAAAATTGGAGTACACTACGACACTGTGGACAACTAGTACTAAAAAGAACATGAAGAAATTAGAAAGAATTCAAAGAGCAACGACAAAGTTGGCACCGACACTCTCCAATTTGACATACGAACAAAGATTGGATAAGCTTGAACTACCTACCCTGGAACAAAGATGGGAAAAAGGAGACCTGCTAACCATATACATAATTATGAAAGGGATGGAAGTCCTTGATAGAAATGACTTATTAAAGTGGGATAAAAGAAAAACCAGAGGACACAAAAAGAAACTTAAAAAGGATAGTTACAGAAGAGATCTGAAAAAGAATAGCTTCCCACACAGAGTGATAGATATCTGGAACAAACTGAATGAAGAAACAGTGAGTGCAAAAACTATACAAGAATTTAAGATCAAACTGGATGCTGAAAGATACAAAAGCGGGTCACCACAAGCATAGCTCTCTTCCCATAAAATACAACTAGGTAAATACTAGATAAATATTAACATTTGTCCCTTTTCCCTTGTAAAGTGGAACTATACAGGAACTCCTCCAGCATTCTACATACATACATACATATACCAAGGCATTTTCCCCCTTATAAGGGAGGTAGCCAAAAAGGAAAAGGCATAAAATCATTCCCACCCATTCCATCCCTGAATACACTCCACACCCCTCCACCCTCCCTCTTATCTTAGCACCTCCTGGATGATGGGTCATCCCTGCACCTTGTCCACTGCCCATCCACAGCAAGGCCACTTCATTAAATCGGCGACCCCCCCTCTCCATCCCCCCATGCATAAAAGGAGAAGACGGGGAGAAATCCCTTCGGGCTGCGTCAAATTTTGCTCACACATACTACCTCATCCCCCATCCCCCGCCCATTCCACCTCATGCATCACAACATCATCCATATACAACCATTCTCCATTCACCCCTGTCTTCTGTCATCTCCCGACCTTCCTCAACAGACATTCCCCTCTTCCCCAAAGCCCCCTTCACCCCATCCATACACCTCATCCTAGGACGTTCCCTCATGTTCACTCCCTCCACATCTGCCTTCCATACCTCTTTTACTAGTCTTTCTTCACTCATTCTTTCCATGTGTCCAAACCATCCTAATACTCTTTCATCAACCCTATCTCCCAACTCCCTTTCCACCCCTGTTCTCCTCCTCACCTCCTCATTTCTCACTCTATCTAGCCTAGTAACCCCCATCATACTTCTCAGACACCTCATCTCAAACACATTCAAACTCCATCTCTCTTCCTCTCTTATGTTCCATGTTTCTGCCCCATACAGTGCTGTTGGCACAATCACTCCTTCATACAGTCTCCTCTTAGCATCCATTCCCAAATGTCTATTCCTCATTACACTCTTCAATCCACCAAGGCATTTACTCGCTTCTCTCAATCTACATTCTACCTCCACCTTCACTCCACCTTTTCCTGCCACATTTGCACCCAAGTATCTAAAACTATCCACTTCCTCCAGTCGCTCTCCCTTAATGCTCACTTCCAGTCTACTGCCACTTTCACTCCTTGTACATCTCATCACCTTACTTTTACTCACATTTATCTTTAGCTTTCTTCTATCACATACTCTCACAAACTCTGTCACCAACTTCCTCAGTCCCTCCTCCAATCCTGCCACAAGCGCAGTGTCGTCAGCAAACAACAGCTGGCTCACCTCCCACTTTTCTCCATTTTCTTTAAACATCTCCAATTCCTGACCCACTACCCTTGCATTTACCTCTCGCACTACCCCATCCATGTACAAGTTGAACAGCCAGGGTGACATAACGCATCCTTGACGAAGTCCCACCTTTACCTCGAACCACTCACTCTCTCCATTTCTAATCCTGACACAAGCTCTACTACTCTCATAAAACACTTGACAGCTCCTAGCTTTCCTCCTATCCCATATATCTGCAGTACCTTCCTGTCTACCCTATCGTAAGCCTTTTCCAGATCCATAAAAGCCCAAAAAACGTCCTTCCCCTTTCCTATAGCTTTCTCACATATTTGTCTTACCACAAGCGATCTACACCTCTCCAATCCTACCATCCACACTCCTAACTCCACACTGTTCCTCACCAATTACTCCCTCTGTTCCTCTCTTAATCCTCTCAATCAAGATCCTCCCTTAACAAGCTAATCCCTCTGAAACTACTACATTCACACTTGTCCCCTTTTCCCTTGTAAAGTGGAACTATACAGGCACTCCTCCAGTCCTCCGGCACTCTACCCTCTCTCCAGCAAACATTAAATAACCTCACCAACATGTTCACCATCACTGTACCTCCTTTTTTTAGACATTCTGCATGGCATCCATCCAGACCAGGTGCCTTACCTGCTTTCATCATCTTAACCTCTTCAGTACGGACCAAAATCTCGCAGGCAGCATTAGCTGCCAGACGTACGATGTGTCGTGTAATAATACTCGCATCATAAAATATAGTCACCGCTTATATCGATCGTTCTCTCTTTCACCCGTGAATTTTGATAACCATAGAAAATGTGATGAAGACAGTTTAGAGAGTATGTCATTACGCAGGGGCAACTACAATAAATATAATCATGACGCCGATATGGCAGCCTCGCGTATCCACTTGCTCCTCATGCCGCCTACGTATGCGGCACCATATGGAAGGGGTTAACAACTGCCTTCACTTCATCCTTCCTTATTTCTCCTCCATTTTCCTCACTCATCACTCTCATTTTCTTAACATTTCCCACTGCAACTATCTTTCCCTCCCTATCCTCCTTCACATTTAGCAACTCCCTAAAATACTCTGCCCATCTTCCCCTTACTGCCTTCTCTTCCATTATCATCTCTCCATCTGCACCTTTTACCTTTTCTTCTCTACTTGATTCGCCTCCTCTTCCTCTCTTAATTTCTTTCCAAAACATCTTTTTATTACTTTCAAAATTTTCTGTCATACTCTTACCCCATTTCACATCTGCTCTCCTCTTTGCCTCCTTTACCTTTTGCTTTACTTCTCTTTTCTTTTCTTTGTACCTCTCATATGACTCCCTCGTCCTATTTTGTAACCAATCTGTGAAAGCTCGCTTCTTCTCTTCTACAACCTTCACTGTTTCCTCATCCCACCATTCACTACCCTTCCTTCTATTTCCTCCTGTCCTTCTTGTTCCACACACCATCCTTGCACACTTTGTGACTCCCTCTTTGAACCATCCCCATTCCTCCTCCACACCTAGCTCTACTCTATCCTTCACTCTCTCCCACTCCTCCTTCAGCTTCTTCTTGTACTCCTTCTCCTTTTCATTTAAAGAGTTCACTCTAAGCACCTCCCTACCTTTTGTCCCTTTCCTCTTTCTCCATCTATCCTCCACTCTCAACTTACCTTCCACCAAAAAATGATCTGATATTTATTCCCCCACCCTCTCCCCTTAGCACATGTACATCCTTAACTCTTCCCATCCTACCCTTTCTTAAACAAACATTAAATAACCTCACCAGCCAATCTACTATCACTGTATTTTTTTTTTTTTTTTTTTTACCTTCTACATGACACCCAACCAACCCAGGTGCCTCACCTGCTCTCATCATGACAACCTTCACCTCACTTTTCCTTATTTCTCCTCATCACAGTCATTTTCTTAGAGCTACCCACTACAACTACCTTTCCCTCCCTATCCTCTTTCACATTTAGCAACTCCCTAAAATACTCTGCCCATCTTCCTCTTATTGCCATCTCTTCCATTATCATCTCTCCATCTGCACCTTTCACCTTTTCTTCTCTATTTGATTCGCATCCTCTAACTCTTTTAATTTCTTTCCAAAACATCTTTTTATTACTCTCAAAATGTTGTCATACTCTTACCCCATTTCACATCTGCTCTCCTCTTTGCCTCCTTTATCTTATGCTTTATTTCTCTTTTCTTTGTACCTCTCATTTTTCTCGTCCTATTTTGTAACCAATCTATGAATACTTTCTACTTCTCTTCTACAACCTTCTTGGTTTCCTCATCCCACCACTCGCTACCCTTCCTCCTATTCCCTACTGTCATCCTTGTTTCAAACACCATCTTTGCACACCTTGTGACTCCCTCCTTCAACCATCCCCATTCCTCTTCTATTCCTAGTTCTACTTTGTCCTTCACTCCCTCCCACTCCTCTCTCAACTTCTTCTTGTACTCCTACTTGTCTTTCTCATTTAAGCAGTTTCCTTTAAGCACTTCCCTACCTTCTGTCCTTTTTCCTCTTTCTCCATCTATCCTTCACTCTGAACTCACCCTCCACTAAAAAATTATCTGATATCCCCTCACTCTCTCCCCTTAGAACATGAATATCCTTAACTCTTCCTACTATTCTCCTGGTTACCACTATATATTCCATTAATGCCCTATCTACCACTTTTCTATCCACCACCCTCTCCCATGTGTACTTATGCTTGACTTTCTTCCTAAACACTGTATTTGCTATCATCAACTCTCTAGGCACATCACCATCAACTCTCCATGATTTTTTTCCTGGAACTCCACACTTCCCAACCACTCTGTCTCTTGGTTCATTTCCTACCACAGCATTAAGGTCTCCCAATATAACTACATTGACATTTCTTCCTAAACTCTTTATGCACTCATTTAAATCTATCCAAAAAGCTGCCCTTTCTTCTACACTCATCTTACTACCAGGCCCATATGTATTCACAAAAACCCACATCTCCCTTCCCAGTTTTACCTTCATCCATATTACCCTTGAAGAAACCTCCTCCCACTCTACTACATGCTTACCTATCTCTTCACTTACTAGTATAGCAACCCCTTCTCTGCCTTGTCCTCTCTTCATTCCTGACACCCTCCCAACTACACTCCCAAACTCAAATTCATCCCTTCCTTTCAACTTTGTTTCACTTAATGCCAACACATCCTTCTTCTCACTGCTTATTTCTTCCTTTTTACTCTCATCTGTATCACATCCATGCACATTAAGATCCAAACCTTAGGGTTCTAGTTGTAAAACTCCTCCTGGACTCTCTTATGCCTTTGCTTTTTTTTAGGAATGTCCCCTTTGGGGCTAGAGGGCAAAGGGTGCCTAGTCTTATCCCCGTCCCGTTTTTGTAAACTGACTGTAATCAGAAAAAAAAGTAAATCCTCACAAAATAAAAAGTATAAAACAAAAGACTAATGAGTAATTGAGGTACATTTTGTATTTTCACGAATGGAAGAAAAGGGTGTGACCAAAGTTATCACACAAACCTTTAAATACATACAGTTCAATTTCATAACTAGCAAAAATGTTTTTGCACAGAACTCAAGAAAATAACACATTCTTGATAAGCATTGATTTAAGACACAGTAAATAAGAAAGAACTGTATGTTTACTTTGTGATACATATGTTGGTAAAAATACACATAGGAGTGCTATGGTGATGATTATGGCATTTTGAGAACTGCACAAATTTAAACACACCAAAGTATGTCAACTGGATGGATTTGTTTGACGAAAAGGCTCTCTTGGTAAAAGAATCAAGTTACCTTTTCCAAGCACATTCTAGTCTACATTATAGTCTAAGCATGCACTTCAACTGAATAGAATGTTAAATTTGCAATCTTGAAGGTGAAATATATTTGGAAAAAAAAAAAAAAAAAAAAAAAAAAAAAAATCATTATGCTGAAATATACATAATCCATCTGATAGCACTAGCACTTTCCTTACTGTGGTGCACCAGAGGTGATCTGATGAAAGAATCAGTCTAAAAAAGAAGGGGAAAAATGAATAAATAAAATAAATCCCATAACCCTTCTTATTTCCCATCTGTCTACACACATCCCTTTACACTTTTATTTATTTCACTTTCTGGAATTGGTTAAACAAAACTGACAGCACCTAATACAGTACACGAGAGGCTATCCACTATATACAGATAACCATATCTAAAGCTATGTATGAGAAGAGATGAACCCCATGAAGATAACTTTCCTGTATATTACAATTCAGTAAATGCATCAAACAGAGCCCAGAATACTACTAAAATGCAATATACCACCCCCTAATTAAGAACACATATATGTCTTCACAGATAAGAGCTTTAGCTAACATAGAGCCTCACAGGATTCTTGATCCATCCCTCTCCCTCACCATCACATGTGAACAAATCCAAAATTAAGCTAAACAGAACAAAAAGTAGTTCACCTAAGCAGAATGCAACAACACAGGCAACACATGACCACAGAACCAGGGTTCCTCACATGATTAAGTACATTTTTACAGAATGTTAAGCAACAGCAGCACACTGATACAATCATAATATATCTGGGTTGCATGGTCTTTGGCAAGAACCAAAGAGGATAATCAGTTTCATCCACAACTGTGGTGTCAAAATCCAGTGATAGTGTTGCCTAATCAACAACAGCAACATATATGCTGTGAGACATGTATACTTTTTCTTGCACTTCTCTATTTACCCCCCATACCCATTCACTTCTATTGCTCCTCTTATTATCCATCCAGATTTTATTCAAATACCCTCTATGTCTTCAACTCACACTTTTCCTCTGTCTACGCAATGTTTCTATCCAGATCTACTGATCTGTGGAAAAACTTGGACAATAAGAGTCCAGTCACACATACATATATCAAAGGATTTTTCCCCCCCTTACAAGGGAAGTAGCCAAAAAACAAAGGCACAAAATCCATTCCCACCCATTTCATCCTCACATACTCCATTCCCATCCACCCCATCCCTCCCTCTTATACAAAATAGATTAATTCAAGGCTAAGGTCAACTGGTCGACACAAGAGATATAGGATCCCACAAGCATAGCTCTTTTTCTGCATACTACAATTTGGTAAATACATACAGTGCTCAACAATAAAGTGTGCACCCCTTCCTATCCTATGGGGAGCACATTATTATGGCAGAAAAAGGGAGACCTTGAACTAGTCTTGATTTCAGTCATAGAAGTCTGCACCTTTCATGTTTTCTGTGACAAACACCCAATATTTGGCAACACTGTATATAAATCAGCTGCATGCATTCATTAGAGGTTTGTGCTTGACAGGATACACTCCTCTTTGCTCCAGAGCACTCCTGCTGTTGCATCACTTTTCTAAATTTGGTGGTAGTCTTATTTTTTTATGGGAAATTATAAGCACTTGAGTCCTAAAACCATTGCAGGAATAATTGGGCTTTGCAAAGCTAACAAAGATGTAATAGAAACTGTTAAACAAATTGGGATATCAAGACATTCAGTGTTCACATGGTACAAGCATTTCAAGGAGGGTGGTGGTGTTGATACACCACATGACAAAGTGCCTTAGTAGGCCTAAAAAAGGTGGAAATAGATGCTCTATTGTCCTAAAGAGAACTTTGGAGTCAAATCCTTGTCTCACAACTAGCCAAGTGAAGAAACAAAATCCTGGAATGCAGGAGGAGTGTTCTGTGTGAACAGTAAGCCACTATATTCATAGTTATAAAAGTCATAGGTCTGGTTGGAAAAAAATAAAATAAAAATAAATAAATAAATATATATATATATCATGCATACAAAAGCAATGCACTTTTGGACAGGATGAAATTTTACCTTTTAACCACATTTACCTTTAACTTTCTCCTATCACCTTCTCAAATTCCACCCCCACATATACCAAAGGCTTTTTCCCCCTTACAAAGGAGGTAGCCAAAAAACAAAGGCATAAAAACCACTCCCACCCATTTCATCCCCACATACTCCACCCCTATCCATCCTCCCTCCCTCTTTTCTTGGCTCCTCCTGGATAATGGATCATCCCTGCATCTTGCCCACATGTACATGCAAGAGACCATAAGGCCTACACTAGGCAGCTCCATATCCATCACCACCTGTCATCCACATCCATAAAGTTGTCTAATCGTTTCTTAAAATAACTGATAGTTTCAGCGCTTACTACATGGTTATTAAGTTTATTTCATTCGTCGACCACTCTATTAGTAAATCAATTCTTGCATATTTCCTTCTTAAATATAAATTAGTCCAGTTTATAGCTATGAATATATGAGATACACTGGATCCATTATTTATCTTGGAGGGATTTGCCCTTTTATTTTTCATCTCCAAAGAAAGAAGTAACTTGTCAAATTGTGAGCTAAACAAATCTGAATTTAGAAAATAATGAATATAAACAAATTATAGCCATGAAGTAAATGATAGTTAACTTATCTGTGGGTACTAAAGAAACTAGCAAATGTAATGCACTGTTACATGGTGCTGACCCTTAAATTACCTCACTGCTCTTTCTTTTCTTTACTATTTTGCTGACTAGGGATACTGGGTGTGTCAACTGTACATAGATTCTACATAAAAATGGATTACAAGCAGTACCTGACCTGACATTTCTTGAAATCATATAAAATTAATATTCTACACCTACATCAATATCAAATTGATTCAAGCATGATGAAATCTTGGATAAGTGTTGAAAATAATATCTATAATAATAACAACAGTAATACATACATACATATACCAAGGCTTTTTTCCCCTTACAAGGGAGGTAGCCAAAAAGAAAAAAACATAAAAACCATTCCCACCCATTCCATCCCTAAATACACTCCACTCTCCTCCCTCTTATTCTGGCACCTCCTGGATGACGGGTCATCACTGCATCTTGTCCACTACCCTGGGTCAGAGGCAGTGTCGCAAGGCACAGCATATCTACAGCAAGGCTGCTTCGTTAAATCAGCCCATGCAGAAAAGAAGACGGGGAGAAATCCCTTCAGGCTGCGTCAAATTTTTCTCACACATACTACCTCACCCCCCATTCCACCTCATGCATCACAACATCATCCATATGCAACCATTCTCCATTCACCTCTGTCTTCTGTCCTCTCCCGACCTTCCTCAACAGACATTCCTCTCTTCCCCAAAGCCCCCTTCACCCCATCCATCCATCTCATTCTAGGACGCCTCATGTTCACTCTCTCCACATCTGCCTTCCATACCACTTTTACTAGTCTTTCTTCACTCATTCTTTCCATATGTCCAAACCATCCTAATACTCTTTCATCAACCCTATCTCCCAACTCCCTTACCACCCATGTTCTCCTCCTCACCTCCTCATTTCTCAATCTATCCAGCCTAGTAACCTCCATCATACTTCTCAGACACCTCATCTCAAACACATTCAAACTCCTTCTCTCTTCCTCGCTTATGTTCCATGTTTCTGCCCCATACAGTGCTGTTGGCACAATCACTCCTTCATACAGTCTCCTCTTAGCATCCATTCCCAAATGTCTATTCCTCATAACACTTTTTAATCCACCAAGGCATTTACTCGCTTCTCTCAATCTACATTCTACCTCCACCTTCACTCCACCCTTTCCTGCCACATTTGCACCCAAGTATCTAAAACTATCCACTTCCTCCAGTCGCTCTCCCTTAATGCTCACTTCCAGTCTGCTGCCACTTTCACCCCTTGTACATCTCATCACCTTACTTTTACCCACATTTATCTTTACCTTTCTTCTTTCACACACTCTCCCAAACTCTGTCAACAACTTCCTCAATCCCTCCTCTGATCCTGCTACAAGTGCAGTGTCGTCCGCAAACAACAGCTGGCTCACCTCCCACTTTTCTCCATTTTCTTTAAACATCTCCTTGCATTTACCTCTCGCACCACCCCATCCATGTATAAGTTGAACAGCCAGGGCAACATAACACATCCTTGACGAAGTCCCACCTTTACCTCAAACCACTCACTCTCTCCATTTCTAATCCTGACACATGCTCTACTACTCTCGTAAAAACTCTTGACAGCTCCTAGAAGCTTTCCTCCTATCCCATATATCTGCAGTACCTCCCACAGTCTTCCTGTCTATCCTGTCATAAGCCTTTTCCAGATCCATAAAAGCCCAAAAACATCCTTACCTTTTCCTATAGCTTTCTCACATATGTCTTACAACAAAAATCTGATCTACACAACCTCTACCTGTCCTAAATCCACACTGTTCCTTGCCAATTACTCCCTCTGTTCCTCTCCTAATTCTCTCAATCAAGATCCTCCCATAAGCCTTCCCAACTACACTTAACAAGCTAATCCCTCTGAAACTACTACATTCACACTTGTCCCCTTTTCCCTTGTAAAGTGGAACTATACACGCACTCTTCCAATCCTCCAGCACTGTACCCTCTCTCCAGCAAACATTAAATAACCTCACCAACATGTTCATCACTGTACCTCCTTTTTTTTTTAGACATTCTGCATGGTATCCATCCAGACTAGGTGCCTTACCTGCTTTCATCATCTTAACAGCTGTCTTCACTTCATCCTTACTTATTTCTCCTCCATTTTCCTCACTCATCTCTGTCATTTTCTTAGCACTTCCCACTGCAACTATCTTTCCTTTCCTATCCTCCTTCACATTTAGCAACTCCCTAAAATACTCTGCCCATCTTCCCCTTACTGCCTTCTCTTCCATTATCATCTCTCCATCTGCACCTTTTATCTTTTCTTCTCTACTTGATTTGCCTCCTTTTCCTCTCTTAATTTCTTTCCAAAACATCTTTTTATTACTTTCAAAATTTTCTGTCATACTCATACCCCATTTCACATCTGCTCTCCTCTTTGCCTCCTTTACCTTTTGCTTTACTTCTCTTTTCTTTTCTTTGTACCTCTCATATGACTCCCTCGTCCTATTTTGTAACCAATCTGTGAAAGCTTGCTTCTCTTCTACAACCTTCTTTGTTTCCTCATCCCACCACTCACTACCCTTCCTTCTATTTCCTCCTCTCCTTTGTGTTCCACACACCATCCTTGCACACTTTGTGACTCCCTCCTTGAACCATCCCCATTCTTCCTCCACTCCTAGTTCTACTCTATCCTTCACTCCCTCCCACTCCTCTGTCAGCTTCTTCTTGTACTCCTTCTCCTTTTCCTTTAAAGAGTTCACTCTAAGCACCTCCCTACCTTTTGTCCTTTTCCTCTTTCTCCATCTATCCTCCACTCTGAACTTACCTTCCACCAAAAAATTATCTGATATTCCTCCACTCTCTTCTCTTAGCACATGTACATCCTTAACTCTTCCTATTATACTCCTATCTACCACCACATAGTCCATAAACAATATATCTACCACCCTTCCATCCACCACTCTCTCCCATGTGTACTTATGCTTGACTTTCTTCCAAAACACTGTATTTGCTATCATCAACTCTCTAAACACATCTCCACCATCAACTCTCCACTACGATTCTTTCCTGGAATTCCACATTTCCCATCCACTCAATCAATTGGTTCATTTCCTACCCTATCATTAAGGTCTTCCAATACTACCACATTGACATTCCTCCCTAATCCCTCTATGCACTCATTTAAATCTATCCAAAAAGCTTCCCTTTCTTCTACACTCTTCTCACTACCAGGCCCATATACACTTACAAAAACCCACATCTGCTTTCCCAATTTCACCTTCATCCACATTATCCTTGAGGAAACCTTCCACTCCACTACATATTTACCTATCTCTTCACTTACTAGTATAGCCACCCCTTCTCTCCCTTGCCTTCTCTTCACTCCTGAGAACCTCCCACTTTCACTCCCAAACTCACACTCTTAACTTAGTTTCACTCAAAGCCAACACATCTATCTTCTCACAAACATACTATCTCTTCCCTTTTACCCTCATCTGTGCCACATCCACGTACATTAAAAGACCCTAATCTTAGGGTGCTGGTTGGAAAATTCCCAGACCCTCTTATGCCTTTACTTTTTTTAGGAATGTCCTCTGTGGGGTTACAGGGAGAAGGATGCCTGGTCCCAATCCCCGTCCTGTTTTTCTTGGCTCTTATGATCCAAGTGGAAATACTTGGTGGCAGTATTCTTTTCCCCCACCACAGGGTAGGCAAAACAAGGAAATGAAATTCAAGAGAAATGGTACAGGACAGCAACAAGGGGTTGGGGGACAGCATAATGGAGGGACAGTAGCAGTATAATAAAAGTTTCATCATTTCTCTGTGAGCAGAGTCCTCCTCTATCACAGACAAAATTGTGTGTGGCTCTGGTCCATAGAGGTGCCCCATATAGACCCTACAGTATCAACAGCATGCTACTTTGCCAAAACAACATGCAGCCAATACCCCAGAAATAATGGATCAAATAATGAACTTTGATGTCAGGAAATCGCACAACCTGGATGTAATAGCAAATTGGGTATTAAAAGAATGTAAAGAAGAACTAACAGACAAAATATATAACATAATAAGTTTCTCACTCAAAGAAGGAAAAATACCAGAAGAATGGAAAAATGCTGATATCATACCAATTTATAAAAGAGGAAATAAGACCTAACAAATTACAGACCAGTTTCCCTTACAAGCACAGTAGCCAAAATTTGTGAAAAACTAATAAAAAGTAGATCAATAAAACATCTGGTGGAGAACAAGATCCTAAATCCGAGAAAATTCAGATTTTGACAGGGAAGATCATGTACCACAAATTTGATGTTTTTACTCAAGACTACTAGACTTAATACAAGGGATGGATGGGCTGATTGTGCATTCCTAGATCTACAAAAAGTTTTTGATAAAGTCCCTCACAAAAAACTATTAAGAAAACTGGAGATCGCACTTCACTTCCTTCGTCCCAATGCTGTACTTTTTCTTTAGTGAAAACCGACTTTAAGTGATTGCTCATGACTTTGGCCATTTCTAGATCTTCTGCATATTCTATATTTCCTTGGTGTATTTTCACCATTTCCTGTTTGTTTTTGAGTTTACCATTCACATATCTATAGAATGCAGTAAAATTCCTTTTATCCAACCTTCGAGCACCCGACTTTTTTCTTCAATGTCCCAAGTCGTATAAAAGTTGAATTTCTCCAAACTTCCAACCGTCGAGTGATTGTTTAGTTGTTGCTCTCGCAGCTACTGGCTCATGGCACTCAGGTTGGCTGTTATTTTTGCGGGCATTTCAGCATTTTTTATGTTTGGCCTTTGATGGTTATTTCTCCTCAACTCTGCTGTGTTGTTTATTATGTTTTATTGTACTGTAAATAAGTGAAAATGTCTCAAACCAATGATTTTTTTTTTTTTTTTTTTTTTTTTTTTTTTTTAAGTGCATGTCCAAATATCTGACTTTTCCAAACATCCAATCTAGGGTAGGTCCCACCAAGGTTATATAAAAGGAATTTTACTGTAGTTTGGGATGATCTTTGCAGTTTTCTATGATGTCTTTTTCATAGTTTCTTTTTTTTCTCTCTGCACACTTTCACATATTTATTTCTATAGTTTATATATTTGCCATTTTCCAGTTTTTTTTTCTCCGTCTTTTCCAAGCTTTGTCTCTTTCGTCTTTTGCCTCACTGCATCTTCTATTGAACCTCTCTTGTTTTTGTCTTGGTACATACCTTTTCACTACTTCATTATAGATTTCCATCAAGATTGCCCATTCTTCTTCCACTTTTGTCTCTTCAATGTAATTTTTCCGAATTTGCATTTTGAAAGAATTTCTTTAGTTTTCCAAAGTCTGTTTTGTTGTACATCAATCTTCTTTTTCTGTACTTTTCATTTCTCTCCATATATATTTCTTCCATTAGTTCAGCCTCTATTAGTATGTGGTCACTCTTTCCACATGGTGTTTTGCATTCAATTTTATCTACATTTCTAGGTTCTGTTGTATATATTAAATCCAGTCTCGATGGTTCTTCATTGCTTATGTATCTGGTATTTTCATTGACCCATTGTGTCACTGTATGCTCCATGGTCATATCCAGTAATACATTTCCCTTGTATCTTCTAACATTTTTGAAGGCTTGTTCTCTTTCCAAGAGCCTATTTTTGGGGGCACATAAGTCACCACAAACTTTTAACTTTTCTATATTTCTATATATTTTGTCTATCTGCTTGTCTGGGGACATGTTTTTCATGATTACTCCTAGGTGGTCCTTTTTGGAACCAACTTTCTTTAATTCCTTTGAAATGAATTTATATTGTCCTGATATTTTTTCCCCCCTCCAAATTCCATTATACTACATTTCTTACTGTGTAAGTTCACTTCCCACTTCTGACTCCATTCACAGACCTTGTACAGATCTCTCTGTTGTGATTCACAATCTTTTTCCAAACTTTAATTAGTAGTTTTGCTTCATCTGCAAAGAAGTTCTTGTAACATTCTATATCTTCATCCATGTCAATTACATAGCAAACATTATCGGAGCCAGTAGTGAACCATGTGGGACTCCACTTATCATTTCTTCCAAAATAGAATTTTTATTTCTGAGTACCACTCTCATTTTTCTTCCATGCAAGAAATCTTCCACCCATTTCAATAGTTTTCCTTGTATACCTCCTGTTGTTTTGATTTTTTTTTTAATGATCTTTTGAGTGATACTTTATCATATGCCTTTTGTAAGTCTAGGAAAACACAGTCTACCCATCCATCCCTTTCTTGTATTATATCTATTAACCTTGAATAGAAACGGGTCAAATTTGTGGCACATGATCTTCCCTATCTAAACCCAAATTGTCTCAGATTTAGTATATTGTTCTCCTCCAGATGTTTAGTTTGCAATTCTATCTGGGCCGTGTGATTTTCTGACATAAAGGTTCATTAATTGGTCCCCTATTTCTTTCTGTGTCACAGTTAGTTTTCTCATGCGGGGGAATCTTTCTCCCCTTCCTTCATCCTAATTGTGTAGGTTTTCTTTAGTGAACACAGATTTTAAATGTTTGTTAATAATTTCAGCAATTTCTATATCCTCTGTGTATTCCATGTTTCCTTGATAGAATAATTTAGGTTGGTTTTTACATTTGTCTATTATGCGTTTTTCAGTTTCTTTTTTCTTCCCTGTGTATTTTTATATATCTATTTCTTGGGCTGATATATATTTGCCACTTTCCAGGTTTTTTCTTTTTTCCATTTTTTCCAATTTTTGTCTCTATCTTTTGCCTCACTACACTTTTTGTTATACCAGCACTTAATGTACACCTTTTCCTATTTTTGTTTTGGTATGTATTTATCCACTCCTTCATTATTGATTTCCTTTAAAATCGTCCATTTCTCTTCCACCTGTGCTTCATTACAGAAATTTTCCCAATTCACTTTTTGAAAGAACTTTCTAAGTTTCCCAAAGTCCATTTTGTTATACATCAGTTTTCCTTTTATGTGTTTCTCATTTCTCCTCATATATATTTCCTCTTTTAGTTCAAGCTCTTGTAGTATGTGATCACTCTTCCCAGTAGGTGTTTTGCATTAAAATTTATCTACAATTTCAGGCTCTGATGTAAATATCAAATCTAGTCTCAACAGTTCTTCATTATTTCTATATCTGGTATTTTCTTTTACTCTTTGAGTCATTGTGTATTCAATGGTCATGAGATAGGGATGAGTGTGAGTGTGTATGGATGATACTGTTGTGCAAGGGGGGGATGGGGATTTCTCCTTGTCTTCTCTTTTTCTACGTGAGGAGATGGAGGGGGGTCACTGATTAAGTGAAGCGGCCTTGCTGTGGATGTACTGTGTCTTGCTACATTGCGTTTGCCCCAGGGCAATTGGTGGATGCTGGGATAATCCATCATCCATGAGTAGCTGAGATTGGAGGGGGTAGTGGAAGAGAGCAAAATGGGTGCAACTTGGCTACCTTCCTTGTAAGGGGAGAAAAGCTCTCAGTATATAGACAAAGTCATGGCATAAGAGGATCAGGAGGGATGACTCCAATTCCCTAGTAATTTGGTAATCTATAACAATACAATAGTAATAATAATATCAATAATGATAACAATAATAAGTAAAATCCAAATTATCTTCCTCATTATTGGAGAATTTCATTACACGGAAGCAAGGAAGGCACTTCAACTGGGTACTTCAGCAACATTGCAGCATAAGCATTACAATAAATGAGAAAAGCCACACATACTAAAGTGCATAAAATACCCAGTCACCTTATGAAGTATGGAATGCCAAGATGACTCCAGGGCAACTATACACCATGATGCACTTGAGCAATTATTTTCTTTTTAATTAATTTGGGTTTCAGTGCATGGGGTTGGTAACTATACATGATTTTGAATGCAATTCTCAAAAGGTCTCATTATCAACACCATCACTCCTTTTTGCTGGCTGAACAATATTCCAATAAAATATGTGAGAGCAGCTTTGCATCAACATCCGATGATACTACAAAATATTATCATACTTGATCATGCAGAGCTTGACATTTCAACAGTTTTACAATACACATAACAAGTCTGCTCTTGCCTATGCACAGCTAAGAGAATGGACACTATACAAAATACATCATATAAAATCACATCAAATTCTAATTATTAATATACAAAACTTTAGTTATCCTCAACAATTGTCTTAATGTAATGTGAAATATAATGTATATTGTAAATGATGGATGTGACTATGAGTCTGCAGTTAATTTCAAGGCTGACAGTTGATGTTCAACTAAAACATGATTTATCTCTCACAGCATGTTATGTTGGAAAAAACACAACATTCTTTGAGAGTGGAAGAAAAGTAATTTTCTTTTCCTGAAATTGATTACACACTCTTGTGGATACCAGTCCCACCCATCACAATCTGCATCAAACTCAAATGATGGAATATTGCAAGACAAATGTTACCACTATGTACAACACAACCACAACTTGGTAGGCTCAACTTTCAAATCATATAAACAAATCACAGTTTGTCTGTTTACTAATCACATTTCATTTAGTTCAATTTATCCATTTTTTCATCTGTCATTTCTAGAAATTGAAGATAGATTTCTGGACGAGGCTCTCCCTTGCCATTGATGACAAACTTGTAGTAGTTACCATCAGCACATATTGCTGCAAAGCAAAAACATCAGTTTAGAATATAAACTCTGAAATAGTGACTGAAAATTATAGTTGAAAGGCAATGAACACAATTAAATCCATAGAGAGAGGTGGATGAAAGAAAGAAAAAAAAAAGAGAGAGAGAGAGAGAGAGATAGAGAGAAGGGGAGAATGGTATAGCTAGCTGCAGAATGTTGCAGGTGTGAACTTTTGGTTTTAGTTTACAGGCTGTAACTTATGAGCTGAAATGAGTGTGAGGACTTGGAAGTTCTGATGTAGAACCAAATTTCTATAATTTTCATATACTATTCAATGGATAGTATTTAGGTTGCAGCATACAAATGACTGATGGGTACAGTTTGGGTACAACCTGTTATTGTTCATACAGCACTATGGATTACTTATAGTTTTCCCTTGTTGTTCTTGATCATGGCGGGGTAAATGACCAATACCTATGAGTGAAAATCCTGTAAGACAAATATAATTGAGGGCCATTCCCCTACCACCTGTCTTCAAAATTAAGGTTGTCAGACAAGCAAGATCCAACCCAAAGGGCTTCTTTCATCTCTACAGAACAAAAAATAAGGAAAGGGTAGGGCTAATTAAGAACAACAAAGATGTCATGATAGAATCTGAGGAAAAAATGAGCGAGGCATTTAACAAATATTTTCTCTCAGTCTTTACTTAGGAGAGGTTAGATAAGGTCCCTGATGTGATCTGATTTTCTGTGGGGATGAAGAAAGTAGACTAATATGAGCATTAGCAAGGTAGAAGTAGTAAAACAGAAAGACTTACAAGGTCTGT
The DNA here is from genome assembly GCF_046742065.1 of Oratosquilla oratoria. Lineage (NCBI taxonomy): Eukaryota > Metazoa > Arthropoda > Malacostraca > Stomatopoda > Squillidae > Oratosquilla > Oratosquilla oratoria. Next base: position 85,550,474 of record NC_134777.1, read on the forward strand.
TAAAAAATACGCAGACTGTTTGAATTGCGAGGCTCCAGTTGGTTCCAGGGGAATCCACTTGGTGTCGCTAGGTTTGAACAGATCAGCTGATTACAACACCATTTCCCGATTGCAGATATCTTTATTTGTGTATTAGCTATGCAGTTTTTAGTGAAGTGTGATTTCTTCGTTTGGCAGATTTCAGAATGATGTGAAGGCACAATGACTTGCTGTGAAATTTTGTGTTAAACTTGGAAAATCTGCGACTGAAACTTTTCTATGCTTAACATAGCTTAAGGTGATATTGCTGTGAAGCGTATGGCCTGTTTCAAGTGACATGAGCGTTTTAAGGATGGTCGACAGTCTATTAAAGGTGATGAGCATCCTGGACATCCTTCCACATCAACCGATGACCCATGCGTCGACAAAATCAACACCCTGGTGTGGGTAAATCGAAGTATGACTGTCAGGGAGCTTGCTGAAGAGTGTGGGATATCGGTTGGATCTTGTTATGAGATTTTGACATAAAGATTGAAGATGCACCACATTGCTGCAAAAATTGTGTCACGCCTGATGACGGACGAACAAAAAGCCCATCACGTCCAGGTTTGTCAGGAACTGCTTGATCATTCAGAAGATGAAAACTTCTTCTTCAGGATCATAACAGGTGATGAATCGTGGGTTTATGGTTTTGACATTGAAATGAAGGTCCAATTGTCCCAGTGGATGAGTGAAACATCCTCCAGACCAAAAAAAAAAAAAAAAAAAAAAAAAAAAGCTTGCCAAGTTCGATCCAAGGTCAAGGTGATCCTGACAGTTTTCTTTGATGCTAAGGGTATTGTTAACCACGAGTGCCTCCCTGAAGGCTCCACAGTGAACCAGACTTACTACACTGAAGTTCTGAAACGTCTGAAGGATGCTATCCATTGCAAAAGGCCAGAAATGTGGAGGAGTGGCAACTGGTTTTTCCATCATGACAACACTCCAGCCCATTTAGCCCTCAGAACTTGTGAGTTTTTAGCCAAACACTCAATCACTTTTCTTCCCCACTCCCCCTACTCACCTGGCATTGCTCCTTGCAATTTTTTCTTGTTCCCTAAACTCAAAAGACCCTTGAAAGGAAGAAGATTTGAGATGATTCCCGAGATTAAGGCAAATGCGATGAAGGAGCTGAAGGACATTACAAAAGAAGTGTACCAGGACTGTTTCAACAAGTGGAAACACTGTTGGGATAAATGCGTGCATTGGGGAGGAGAGTACTTTGGAGGGGACCCAGATCTGTAACTTCTCAATAAAGTACATTTTGCTTTATGACGTCAGTCCGCATATTTTTTTAACAAACCTCGTAAAGCTACAAAATCACTGGGTCCAGACCAAAAAAATTCAAGTGCTTAAAGAGTGTAAATTATCTGTGACTAGTTAACACAAATATTTAATAAGTCGGTAGACACTGGTTTTGTGCCTATTGCCTGGAGGCAGGCAAACATTGTTCCTGTTTTCAAAAAGGGAGACAAATCATCTATCTGCAACTACAGGTCAATCAGTTTGACATCAAATTATAGGTAAAATGCTTGTTAATAGTTAACCCCTTCCATACGGTGCCGCACACGTAGGCGTCATGGACTTAGATCTCGGTGGCAGTAGCCAATGCCAGCCGTACGACGTGTCGTAATAATACTCGCATCATAAAATATAGTCACCGCTTATATCGATCGTTCTCTCTTCACCCGTGAATTTTGATAACCATAGAAAATGCGATTACAAAAGAATTAGAAAGAATGTCATTATGGAGGGGCGACTACAATAAATATAATCAAGACGCCGATATGGCAGCCTCGCGAATACACTCGCTCCCCATGACGCCTACGTGTGCGGCACCGTATGGAAGGGGTTAATAGAATCAGAGATCACATTGAGAGACACAATTTGATTCATGACTCACAGAATGGTTTCTCCAAGGATATGTTATGTGTGACTAATCTTCTATCTTTTTACACTAAAGTATACAAGGTGTCAGATAACAATGATAGTTATGATGTTATTTACTTTGATTTCAGAAAAGCATTCAACATGCCCACCAGAGACTAAATAAAATCAAAGCCCATGGCTTAGGAGGAAAAGTGTTAGAATGGATTAGAGCTTGGATCAGTGATAGAAAACAGCGGGTCACCATAAATGGTGTAAAATCAAAACGGGGGAATGTTATTAGTGGAGTTCACCAGGGCTTGGTTTTGGGTCCCTTATTGTTCATTATGTACATAAATGCATCTTTACCTAGTTGTTTCTTACTGGAAAGGGAGCTATGCTTGTAATGTCCAGACTCTGTACCTCGCAGTGTCTAGTTTGCTCTTAAATTCGTGTATGGTTTTTGCACACACTATTGTTTCACCCAGTTTGTTCCATACATCCACCACTCTGTGGGGAAAGCTGTTCTTTTTCAGGTCTCTTCTATAACTGTCCTTTTTGAGCTTCCTTTCAAGTCCCCTTGTATTTCTCTTATCCCAATTTAGTAATTCTTCTCAAGGACTTCCATGCCGCTCATGATTTTATAGATGGTCAACAAGTCACCTCTTTCTCTTCTTTGTTCCAGAGTCAGTAATTCCAGTTTTGACAATCTCTTCTCATATGGATTCTTTCAATTTTATTACAATTATTTTAGTATTGGGTGACCATAGTGTCACTGTGTACTCCAATTTTGGCCTTACTAGTGTGACTAGCAATTTCTTAACCATTTCTTCGTCCAAGTAGGTAAAAGCCACCTTTATTGATCTTAGCAAGTTGTAGGTTTCTCCGACAAATTTGTTTATCTGTTTATCAGGGGTCATGTCCTTTGTGATAATTACTCCCAGGTCTTTTTCAGATACCACTTTATTTCCTTTGTACTGATTTTATATTATCTTTATTTTTTATTTTATTTTTTTTTTAATTTTATTTTTTCAAATCCCATTATACTACATTTCTTAATATTTAAGTCCACTTCTCACTTCTGACTATTCCCAAACCCTGTTCAGATCTGCAGCAACTCACAATCTGTTTCAGTACTCACTTTCCTCAGCAATTTTGCATCATCTGCAAAGAAGCTCATGTAATATTCCTCACCCTCTCCTGTCATTTACATAAATAGCAAACATTATTGGAGCTAATACTGATCCCTGTGAAACTCCACTAATCACCTCTTCCCAACTAGAACTCTTATCTCTAAGTAATACTCTCATTTTTCTTCCATGCAACAAATCCTCCATCCATTTCAGCACTTTACCTTGTATCCCTCCTATGGTTTCCAGTTTTCTTAATAGTTTTTTGTGTGGTACTTTATCAAAAGCGTTTTGTAAATCTATGAAAGCACAATCAGCCCATCCATCCCTTTCTTGTATTATATCTATTAATCTTGAGTAGAAACAGATCAAATTTGTGGCATATGATCTTCCCTGTCTAAATCTGAATTGTCTCTGGTTTAGTATACTATTCTCTTCCAGATGTTTTGCCCATTTATTTTTGATAACTTTTTCACAAATTTTGGCTACAGTGCTTGAAGGGAGACCAGTCTGTGTGTTTATGCATTTATGTACATAATGAACAATAAGGGACCCAAAACCAAGAATCAATGTGACCTATGCAACCATGACTGTCACTCTCGCATCGGTCAATACAGTCACAAGAGGTACTGCTCAAGCCAAGTAGATAGTCTGGAAAACTAACAGATGGATATACTTGCCCATGGTCAGTCATGACCAATGGAGGCCGATATGACATAAACGATTTGGACAATGGTATTAACAGTGATGTTAGTAGTAAGTTTGCAGAAAACACTAAACCAGGACACCTAATTAGGTCAGGAGACGACACCAAGATTCTGCAGGATGATCTTAACAAATAGTTCACATGGTCAGTAAAATGGCAAATGGACTTCAACATCTCAAAGTGCAGCATGTTAACCACTTCAGTACGGGACTTAAATCTCGCGGGCAGCAGCCAATGCCAGCCGTATGACGTGTCGTAATAATACTCGCATCATAAAATATAGTCACCGCTTATATCGATCGTTCTCTCTTTCACCCGCGAATTTTTGAAAACCACAGAGAATGGGATTCAGGGCGCATTTGGGAGAATGTAAAAACACAGGGGCGACTACAATAAATATAATCAAGACGCCGATATGGCAGCGTCGCGAATCCACTTGCTCCTCATGACGCCTACGTGTGCGGCACCGTATGGAAGGGGTTAAATGTAGGGCTACACAACCCTGAAAGCAGATGTAGCTTAAATAACATGTTTTTAGAGAAAACTGAATGCAAGAGAGACTTGGGAGTTCTAGTGAGTCCTGACCTGAAATCCTGGAAACAGTGCATTAGGTTTCATTGCTAGGACAGTTACGAATAGAAGTGCAGAAGTAATTATCAAACTCTAACATTAGTTAAACCCATCCTTGACTATGTGGTACAGTTCTGGTCTCTGTCCTATAGAATGGACATCAATTCACTAAAGTCAGTACAGAGGAGAATGACCATAATGACACATAGGCTCAGAAATCTACCTATGTGGAGAGGCTTAGGCACCTCAATCTACACTCTCTGGAAAGACACAGAGTGTAGGGTGATCTAATAGAGGTGTTCAAGTCGATCAAGGGTGATGCAAACAAGGTCATCATATTACGACAACAGGGCAGACTTGCAGTAATGAATTTTGATTAGACAGATTTAGATTTAAGAAGGAAATAGGCAAGAACTGGTTTACTAACAATGTGGTCAATGAATGAAATAGACTTAGTAACCATGTAGTGAGTGCTGAAACTATCAGTTGTTTTAAGAAACAGATAATTTTATGAATGGGGATGATAGGTGGTAATGAACATGGAACTGCCTAGTGTAGGCCTTATGGTCTCTTGCAGTCTCCTTCACTCTTATGTTCTTATCATCACATCCAGGGGGAGGCCACTCATGACTAGATTAAGTAGCACTGGTGATAGTGTTGCTCTTTGGGGGTACTTCACTGTACTCTTGGTTCCTGATCAGTGAATGTTCTATGATATGCACTCTGCCAGCCAGGAGATCTATCAGCTATTTCTTGTCTTTATTGTAAATGTCAAATTTCTGTACTGGGGTAATGAATGCATGGTAACATGCAACCAATGATTCAGGGACTGTTTTTGGGCACCCCTATGGACCAGAGCAACATATCATTTGTCTATGTTAAAATATGTTTGTTGGGGAAGGAAGGGTGAAGAAAGAAGATAAAGGTAAATGGAGAATGGTTTTGTATGGATGATGCTGTGATGCATGGAAGGGAGTAGGTGGGGGATGGGGGGGAGGTGAGGGAGTATTTACCTAGTTGTAATATACGGGAGGGGAGCTTTGCTCGTGGTGACCCGTCTTTGTATCTCTCCGCATCAAGTTATATCTTAAAATCTTGTATAGTGTTTGCACATACTGTTTTGTTGTCTAATTTGTTCCATGTATTAATTGCTCTGTGTGGGAAACTGTTCCTTTTCAAGTTTTTTCTATAGCTATCTTTTTTTTTTCAGTTTTTTTTCCGTGTCCTCTCGTTTTACCATTGTCCCACACTAACAGGTCGTTCCTGTCTAAAACTTCCATTCCTTTCATTATTCTGTAGATAGTCAGCAAATCTCCTCTTTCTCTTCTTTGTTCCAGTGTTGGTAGGTTCAGTTTCGAAAGTCTTTGCTCATATGTTAGTTCGGCGAGAGTCGGTGCTAGTTTGGTTGTCGCTCTTTGTAATCTTTCTAGTTTCTTAATATTCTTTTTGGTGCTAGGTGTCCAAAGTGATGCTGCATACTCAAGTTTTGGTCTTATTAGTGTAGTTAGTATTTTCTTTATCATTTCTTCATCCATATAAGTAAATGCCACTTTGATTGACCTCAATAAGTGGTTATGTATGAATGATATTTTGATGAGGCCCTATAGGATTTCTCCCCATCTTCTCTTTTTCTGCACAAGGGGATGGAGGGGGATGTTTGCCAATTATATGAAGCAGCCTTGATGTGGATGTGCTGTGTCTTGCTGCAGTGTTTCTGATCCAGGACAATGGGCAAGATGCAGGGATAACCTGTCTTCCAGGAGGAACCAAAAAAAGAGGGAGGGAGGGGTGGTGAGTGGGAGTGGAGTGGGTGGGGATGTGTGAGGCAGTTGCCCTTGCTAGTGACACATACATTGGCATCAGTGCCTCCAAAGGTCCCCAGAGACTGAACACCTAGCAGTCACTGGCTGCCCTGAAGTCACTAACCAACTGCATCAGGTCAGACAAGTGGTTCCCCGAGGGCTGACCCACGGCATTGAGTCAGACAAAATGAGTTTCCTGGAACACCTGCAGCCCCCAACTGTGCTGAGCATCTCCAAAGTGACAGTTAATGCAAGGGTCATGACCTGATCCCGGTGAATATGTGGGGTCATCCAGAGTTCACCAAAGACAGACCACCTTGGGAACCAAGGAGGGATTTCCCACCACCTTCCCCACCATGACAGACAACCTCAGAAACTGAGAAAGCTATCTCTAGCCACCTCCCACACCAAGATTTTATTGTCAAGGACAGACACTATCTCCTCCTTCTCCCCCATCCCCCAACTCCCCTCACAGCCAATGAAAACTTATTTACCTGTTCATAGGTGCCCAACTTTATAAATAAACTAACAAAAATTTTCAGTTTGCCTTCAGCCAAAGGGCGGAGTAATATTTGTGGTAAGAAGTGACATACAGGTGGAAGAAGCAAATCTGAGTGAAGGCAGGGCTCAAACAATTCACCTAAAGATCAGTGCTAAATGACACAATAGAACAGATTTCATAGTGGTATATGTTCCCCCCAAGACAAGAGCTTGGGATGAAACTGAAGTATCAAGAAATATTAAAGGATACAACTCTTAAATATATATATATATATATATATATATATACATATATATATATATATATATATATATATATATATATATATATATATATGTATGTACAACACTGAATGGGTCCCAGTGATTAGAGACACGTTTTAACAACCACAATGCACTTTAATTCTAAGCCATCAACATTGGGAGACCCAATGGAGGCCACAACAGAAATTGAAATGTGGTACTGTTGAGGACTCAAAATCAGCTATCACATGACAAGTGACGCAGTGACTTACCAACTTGATAGCGTAGTTGGTAAGTCACTGTATCACTTGTCATGTAATAGTTGAGTTCGGATCCTCGGCAGTACCACATTTCAATTTCTGTTGTGGCCTCCATTGGGTCTCCCAATGTTGATGGCTTAGAATTAAAGTGCATTGTGGTTGTTAAAATGTGTGTATATATATATATAGTCCTTATTGGAGATTTTAATTGTGGTGACATGAACTGGAAGGAATACAAAGCAGGCAGCAAAGCAGATTCCTGGGGAAATACACTGTTGAGTGTAGCAATGGAGAACACAATGACCCAGTGGGTAAAGGAAATGACCCAGGTAAGAAGAGATGTCACTTCCACAAAATTAGATGCTACTATCCAAAGAGCCAGAAATCATCAACTCCTTGAACTACCTTTGCCCAATAGAAAAAAGTGACCATGTTACAATTGAATTTCAATTGGAGAATGAGGAAATAAACCTAAGGTATCACACAGGCCAGGGAGACTCAATTTTAGGAAAGCAGATTACTTCTTTGAAGAGACAAACTTGGAGGAATTGTATGAATACCGGAGGAATTCATGAATACCATAAGGAATAAGGAGGAAATGGGAAATCTTTCTTTACATTTACAACCTAGGAGTGAACAGACATGTGCCAAAGACTAGAGAAAGGAAGAAGCAAAAACAGGATTGGTTTGACAAAAAGTGTGAATTGCGAAAAATTAACCAAAACAGGTTCATAATTAGTAAATTGAGACACAGGAAAGAAATCACCAAGATAATAACAGATGGTGAGGTCTTTGAGAAGGCCTCAGCTCAAGCAGAAATAATGAAGGTTTCCAGTCTTCACTAAAGACTGCAACTTTTTGGAGAAAAGTGAGGGGAGCAAAAAACCAGGTTTAGCAGATGTAAATGTAAAAGTGAAGGAAGTGCTCAATCTCCTGGAGACATTGAATGTGATCTCAAATTGGATACTTAAAGAATGTTGGGTACAACTAGCAGACAAGATCCACAGTCCTATTACATGTTTATTGAAAAAAGGTATTGTGCCACTTGATTTAAAAAGGGCAAATGTGGTGCCATTTCACCAAGGTGGAAAGGATTGTAAAAGATCAATAGACCAAATATCTTGAAAAGATGAAAATTCTAACAGAGAGTCAGTTTGGCTTTAGATATGGAAGGTCACTTGTGTCTAACCTTTTAAGCTTTTACTCAAGAGTGACTGATGTGCTGCAAGAGAGAGAGAGAGGGGTGGGTGGTCTACATGTATCTGGACCTAGAGGAGGCATTTGATAAAGTACCTCACAGTCAAGTTATGTGGAAATTGGAGCATGATGGAGGACTGAGAGAGAAATTATTAGAATGGATTAAAGACTTTTTGAAGGAAAGATACATGAGGACAGTATTAAAGGACAAGATGTCAAGCTGGAGAACAGTAACAAGCAGAGCTCCACAAGGTTCAGTGCTTGCACCAACAATGTTTCTTGTCTATGTTAATGACATGGTGGAAGGAACAATACACTATGCCAACATGTTTGCAGATGATGCAAAAATCATGAGAAGAGTGAAAAATGAGGAGGATGGGAGAATATTGCAAAAAGATCCACATACTATTTTTGCATGGAACCAAGAATGAGAAATGAAGTTCAATATAAAAAAATGTAAAGTACTGGAAATGAGCAATAGCAGCAAAAGGCCCTTAAACTATTCCTAGGGAAGTGAACACATTACAAAAACAAAAGAGGTGAAAGACTTGGGAGTGTTGATAAAAGACCTGTCACCTGACAGACATATTAGCAGGATTGTGTGAGAGACATATTGTGTGAGAGACATATGGACTACTGCAGTGGTGTTCCATTATATGGATGAAGAGGTGATGAAAAAAATCCTCAAAACCCTGATACATATGTGTCAGTAGTACGGTCCCCACAGAGAATACAAAGGGCAGCAACCAAATTGGTTCCCAGCCTGGCAGATAAACCATATGAGGAAAGACTAAAAATACTGGGTCAACCAATTTTGAAAGATCAAAGAGAAAGAGGTGACATGATTACAGTGTTTAGGTCACTAAAGGAGGTAGATTGTACTGATAGAAGAGATCTCTTGATTAAAAATGTGAAGGCTTTAAGAGGTCATGGATATAAATCAAGAAAGACCACAAGTCAAAAGGATGCGAAGAAATACAATTTCCCATACAGATGTATAAATATGTGGAATAGCTTAAGTGATATAGCTCAAGCTCAAACAATACATGAGTTCAAATCTAAATATGAACTGGAAATCAAAAATATATATCAAGTTGGAACTATACATGAATTTGAGAATAGGAGATGGAACCCAACGAGCATAGCCCCTTTCCTTATACTACAATTACGTAAATAAATACATCCCTACATTCCTGACATCTGGCTGCCCAAAGCCAGCTCTGCTGACAGCCTGCTGCCTGACTACCATCAGCTCAATTGCCTGCCTGCTTGCCTACCTGCCTGCCAACCAGTTTTCCAGTTTGCCTGCCTGCCTGCCAGCCTACCTACTAGCCAGCTACCAGCTCATTATTTTGCCTGCCTACCTGCCACCCTGCTTGCCTGTCTGCCTGCCTGTAAGAGGCCGGTAGATGAAAGTAGAAAAGTAGGTAGATGGAGAACGCATGCTAATCCAAGATCAGTTGTTATGAAAACAATGGCCGACAAGCGACAGGGAATAGCTGAGTCAGACTCGTGCCTTGTACAGTATATATAATAAAATGCTGAGTGTCGCCTGGTGGTTGCAATATTGTTTTATACGGAGGTGACTGTTGTAATTGTAAGTGGACAAGCCATTTTTGTTGCGACATAATGTTTATGTGGTGGTATCGTTTGGAAGAGTATAACAGCCTCTCTGATTGGGGAAAAAGGTGGAGGAGAAAAATTATTGGCGCAGAGAGGAAAAGTCATGCCCTTAAGGTGTGGCACTTGTTTGAGAAGTAAAAGACTATTGGATAAATGAAAGAGTGATGTCAGAACGAAGGTGGCTTGACGTAATGTAGAGGGTTCCGAGCGGGACTCTCGGGGTGTACATACCAAGACCAAGAAGCATATTTAAAATACACCCTCATTTTTATTCACCCCTCAAGCTACAGAAGGAAAAATGCAAGGGGCCTTAAGAACCAATTGCAAGAACAACTCTAGAGAATTATGAAAACTTATAGACAGAGAGGACAGTGGGGTGACAAAGGATGATCTCTTTGAAATGTTTGAGTGTGTAAATAACAGTTAAAGCTTCTACGTCTGTGACTAATTTTGTTCGGGTTTGTTGAGTGTGTGGCTAGTATAGGCAATTGGTCTGATTTTTGTGCCATGTTGTTGCTTGAGGACTGTGCCAAGTCTGGTGTAGGATGCATTTGTGTATATTGTGAAAGGAAGCTTATGGTTTGGGAATGCAAGGACAGGTGCTGTGGTTAACCACTTCATTCCGGACTTAAATCTCGCGGGCAGCAGCCAATGCCAGCCGTACGACGTGTCGTAATAATACTCGCATCATAAAATATAGTCACCGCTTATATCGATCGTTCTCTCTTTCACCCGCGAATTTTGAAAACCATAGAGAATGGGATTCAGGGCACATTTGGAAGAATGTAAAAACACAGGGGCGACTACAATAAATATAATCAAGACGCCGATATGGCAGCGTCGCGAATCCACTTGCTCCTCATGACGCCTACGTGTGCGGCACCATATGGAAGGGGTTAAGGCTTTCTTTAAGTCATTAAAGGCTTCCTCTTGGTCAGGTGTCCAAATGAAGGGGGTGTCCTTAAGTAGTGAAGTTAATGGTGCTGCTATACCAGCATAACCTTGAATGTTACATCTGTAAAATCCTGATAGACAACATAAGTAAGGCATGGAAAATCAATGACTGCCTTGACTTTGTCCTGCGAGGTTAAAATTCCTCATGAATTAAGGACATGCCCTAAGAAGCATATTTCTTTTTGAAGGAAGGAGCATGTAAATGTTTGCTAACAGATTTGGAAGCGATGATCACGTCATCAAGGTACATAAACATTGAATGGCCTGAGACCTACAAGGACTGTGTGCATAAGTCACATGAACACTGAAGGAGCTGAAAGGAGACCTATGGCTACTCGTTTGAAGTGATAATGACATGTGGGCATGCTAAAGGCTGTCAAGAGGCCTAGACTCTGGAGCAAGGGGGATCTGGAAATATCCTGACATAAGGTCCAAGGTCATCAACACTATGTTGTTTTCACCGACAAAGTGCAAGATATCTTGTAATACAGGTATGGGGTGTCTCCAGCCTAGTAACCCATCATACTTCTCAGGCACCTCTCATATACCACCAAGTAGTCAACAGCATCAACTAGAGCTCTGTAGGCTACCTAATAAGAAAATTCTCAATAGTGCAAGGAGAGCAGGAGGCCTGGGTTGTATTGAGTGGGAGGGGGAGCAATTGTGGTTGCCCAAAATGGTCTCTGTGCAGTGCTAGTAGTGTATCAAGAGAAAATGCAACGAAATCAAGAAGGATTGAGTGAAATGGCAACAATTTTTAACTGAACATCAACATGAATGCAGAGCCCTCTGGTGGCACTATACCAAAACTTAATGTAAACACAGGCCTAGAGATGCCTAAGGGACCACTAAAGCACTGATGATCCTTTTTCTGGATTTGGAAGTACAAAAGAAGAAATTTGAGTCGAATCATAGACATGAAAAGGGAGAGGAGTTTTAATAGAAACTCATGGGAGAGGGAATTCATAGAAGTAAAGAAAGAAATTATGAATCTAAGACTACTTCGATGTAAACAGAGGTGTGTGATATAAAGAAAAAGAATGCCGATATAAATAATGAAGTGAGTAAATTAAAAAAAGAACTAATTGAGGTTAAATGTGAAAATGAAAGGATGAAAATCAAAGATACCACCAATAGTGAAAACAAAAGTAAATTAAAGAAAATTTAGGAGAGGAAAATTTGTACAACAACAAATGCAGGAGAATACAAAGGACGCAATTATTCAAGTAATCAAGGGGAAAACAAATTGTGTCAGTGATACAGTGCATAAGAAAAAAGTGTATTGTTGTATATGAACGAAAGGAAAAACATGGCACAGTTAGGTACTTGAGGGAAAAAGCAGAAAAAGAAATGGCAAAAACAATTCTAAAAGAAATTCAAGACAGAGACCAAGAAATAGAAAAGGAAATAGAAATATATTAAATGGAACAATATTCAAAAGATAAAATTACAGCCACAAATGGTAGTAGAAGACATATTGACAAAATCAGGAAAGTTAGCAAAGAGTGAACACCACAAAAATATATGGATAAGAAGAGAAATGAATGTTGAGGAAAGAGAAAGAAGACACTAAGAGATGGAGCTAAAGAAAAAAATGTGAAGAGAATGGAGTCCGAAAAAAAAGGAGAGTCTTTGACATAAGGCTGAGAAAATGGTATGCTCGGGTAAGTAAAACAAAAGGAACAGAAAATGAGATGGAAAAGTAAAAACATTAAAAGTGGCAGATACTAACCCAGATTGATCTCAGGATTAAGTGAACTAAATGATTACTTGTCAGAAGAAAAACCAGATATAATGGGAATTGCAGAAATGAAATTAAGGGGTCCACTACCATCTAAGTGTTGGACATGGATTACATAATCATTGGATCAAAAATAGAGACAAGAAACAGGGCAGAGGAGTCATGTTTCTGGCCAAGAAAAACTTGAATGTGATGAAGGTTATAGAGGGTATAAACAGTGTGGAAATGATCATGATGAAAGCTGAAGATAGTGACATGAAAAGTAGAAAGTTTGTAGTGATTTATGTGCCTCCAAAAATGGGTTCTTGGAAAGAGGGCAAGCATTAAATTTTTTTAGAAGATACAAGGCATTTATTAAATGAGATGCTGAAGGATGGAGGTAACCTGGTACTTATGGGAGATTTTAACTGCAAAGAAATCTGTTGGGTAGAGATGACTGTGAAAGGTGGAGAGGATCTATGGGGAAATATATTAATTGACATAACTATAGAACATACAAATGCCAGATATAGAATGAAGAACTATCGAGACTTGATTGAATATTTACAAGAAAATCTGAAATTGTGGATAAAATTGTGTACAAGACACCATTTGGGAAGAGTGATCACATATTAATAGAGTTTGAACTAAATGAGGAATTATAGAGAGAAATGAGAAATACACAAAAGGAAGACTGATGTACAACAAAATGGACTTTGGCAAACTTAAGAAATTCTTTCAAAATTGAAATTGGGAAAAATACTATATTGAAGATACACAAAGTGGAAGAGAAATGGATGATTTTGATGGAAATTTATAATGAAGGTGTGGATAAATACATACCAAGACAGGAACAGGAAAAGGTGTATAATAAGTGCTGCTTCAACAGAAGATGCAGTGAGGTGGAAGATAGATGATATAAAGCTTGGAAAAGATGAAAAAAAAATAAAATAAAATGGAATGTGGCAAATATACATCAAAGAAATGAACATGTAAAAGTGTGCAGAAAAAAAATAGAAAAATGTAAAGATCAACCTAAGCTATTCTACAGATATGTGAATGGTAAATTTAACCCCTTCCATACGGTGCCGCACACGTAGGCGTCATGGGGAGCGAGTGTATTCGCGAGGCTGCCATATCGGCGTCTTGATTATATTTATTGTAGTCGCCCCTCCATAATGACATTCTTTCTAATTCTTTTGTAATCGCATTTTCTATGGTTATCAAAATTCACGGGTGAAGAGAGAACGATCGATATAAGCGGTGACTATATTTTATGATGCGAGTATTATTACAACACGTCGTACGGCTGGCATTGGCTGCTGCCACCGAGATCTAAGTCCATGACGCCTACGTGTGCGGCACCGTATGGAAGGGGTTAAAAATAAACAGGAAATGGTGAAACTATGTCATGGAAAAACATAATACACAGAAGATTTGGAAATGGCTTGAGTCATGAACAATCACTTAAGTTGGTTTGCAGTAGAGAAAAAATAGAGCATTAGGATGAAGGGAACAAAGTGCAACCCCCCCCCCCCCCGAGGGAAATAAAAATAGCACAAAAAGAAATAATGGATCAGTTAATGACCCTTGAAAGGAAATCACATGGCCCAGACTACATAGCACATTGGATACTAAAAGAATGTGAAGAAGAATTAATAGACAAAATATATAACATAATAAGTTATTCACTCAAAGAAGGAAAAATACCAAATGACTGGAAAAATGCCAATACATACATACATATACCAAAGGCTTTTTCCCCCTTACATGGGGGTAGCCAAAAAGAAAAAGGCATAGAAACCACTCCCACCCATTCCATTCCCTACATATTCCACTCCCCTCCACCCTCTCCCTCCCTCTTATCTTGGCACCTCCTGGATGATGGGTCATCCCTGTATCCTGTCCATCTCAATGATCCTTTTGAATAGCATGTGTCTATGGACCTTGTCAAAATCCTTGTCTATGAGAATGGCTACCATAACCATTCCTTTTAGTCAATGGCTATCATAACCATTCCTTCTGGTGGGTCATTTTCTATTGAATCTTTCCAGTGCCTGTTGTGTGATGATTATGAGCAGTGGGGGAGATGGGTATTTGTTTTGATTCTTGCTGCTATCAGCTTTTCCATCGCTGTAGATGGTATTGAGACTGGTCTTGTATGATGCAGATTTTTCAGGATGTTTGTTTGGTTTCACAATAGGTATTATGTGAACTCTTTTCCTGATCTTTGGGATTTTGTTCTGTAATCACAGTTAAAACATCAGCTAAGGCTCCCATGGCTGTCTGGCCAAGGTGTTTCTGGTGGATGATTGAGATTCTATATGGGCCTTCAGCTTGGGAATTTTTAAATTTCTTAATAGCCCCTTTGACAACTTTACATGTGAATGGGGGGGGGAGGCTTCAGTGTCTGGTTTGAAGAAAAACAAAACAAAATGTGAGGTGTGAGAAACAGAGAAAAGGAATGTAAAATTTGGCAATTCACTGGTATCCTCACCCCCTGTACATCTCATCTTACTTTAACCTACATTCAATTTCCACTTCCTACTATCATACACCCTCACAACTCTGCCACTAACTGCCTTGTACCCTCTACTGACCCAACCACTGTTGTGTCATCAGCAAATACCAACATCCTCACTTCCCACTTCTCTTTACTCTCTCTAACCATCTACAGTCCCATGCCCATTATCCTCACATTTACCTCCTATACCACCCCATTTATGTACACATAGAACCACAGCACATCCCCATTTTCATCTCACACCATTTCCAATATTAAAACAAGCTATACTACTCATGTAAAAGCTTTTTATTCTCCTTAACAGCTTTCCCCCATCACATTTACCTCCCACAATACCTTCCTGTCAACCCTGTTAAAAAAGCTTTCTCTAGATCCACGAGGGAAAAAAAAATCACATATCTGCTTTACTACAAAAATGTTATCTGTGCATCCTTTACTTTTTCTAAACCCACACTGTTCCTCACCAATTCCCTTTGTGCCTCTACTGATCCTCTTAATCAGCACCCTCCCATATGACTTTCCAATTACACTCATCAAATTGTTCCCTCTAAAACAACTACATTCATATTTGTTTCACTTTCCTATGTAATGCATCCCCACAATCCTCTGGCACATTTTCTTCCCTTAGGAAAATATTGAACATCACTTTTTGGCAAAAGGTAAAGATGTTCTTTGGGTTTTCATGGATCTAGAAGGCTTTTTTGACAGGGTCAACAGGAAAGCATTGTGGAAGGTGTTGCAGATTACTTTCCCTTTATCTTAGTTCCTTGTGAATGAAGGGCCATCCTTGCCACCTGCCCAGTACCTGGATCAGAAGAAATAGAGCAAGACAAAGTACCTCCATACCCTTGGAATACAAGGATAAAATTTCAAATAACTGACTAAACTGGTATGCATTATTTTCCTGTTATTTATGAATCAACTTTGAAAACTTTTACATTCTTTTCATTTTTTTTCACTGATCTTAACAGTATACTGAACACTGTATTTCACATTCTAATTTGTTGCATAATGGAGAAACTTGACAACTCACCTATAACTGAATTATTAGCAGGTCCAAAGGCACATATACATTGGGAGCCACCAGGAACCTCAAATTTACAGAAACTCCATTTGCTGCTGAAGTACTTTGGCAGGAATGATGCTGATGCCAGACTAGAAAAAAAGATGAATTTTCTTTTTTTAGAAAATTATTTATTGGCATATTTCATGTATCATATTGTACTAGACAAGGTAGTATAATGCTTCCTGCCAGTTACTACAAAGAATAAAAAAGAAAACTATAGATAAAACTGAGTGAACACAACACTGACCTTTGACACCGGATAAGCATATTAATAAAACAGTCAGAGAAACCTACAATTTATTGAGGTCAATAAAAGTGGTATTTGCCCATTTGGACGAGGATATGATAAAAAAAAAAAAACTACACTAATAAGACCAATTCTTCAGTATGCAGCAACACTATGGACACCCAGTACCAAAAAGAATATAAAAAAATTAGAAAGAATGCAAAGAGCAACAATAAAACTGGCACCAACTCTTTCCAAAATGACATATGAACAAAGACTGTCCAAATTAGAATTACCAACTCTGGAACAAAGAAGGGAAAGAGGAGACCTACTAAACTATCTATAGAATTATGAAGGGAATGGAAATCTTAGATAAGAATGATTTATTGGAATGGGACAACAGAAAAACAAGAGGACATGAAAAGAAACTAAAAAAAGATAATTACAGAAGAGATCTGAAAAAAATAGCTTCCCACACAGAGTGATAGATACTTGGAACAAATTAGACAAAGAAACAGCATGTGCAAACACTATTCAAGATTTTAAGAAAAAACTTGATGCTGAGAGATGCAAAGATGGGTCACCACGAGCATAGCTCCCTTCCCGTATAATACAACTAGGTAAATACAGTATTACCAACACTAGTAAGACATGTTAAGGGTGAACACCTCCAAATTTGAATGTAGCCAACATTATTCACAAGGATGTGAGGAAAAGGACTAGAAAGGCAGTAGAGGGTGCATCCATCATCACCCAATCCACCACAGGGCAGATTTACTTGGGCCAGGATAACAAAAGGCATTGTGGCATGTGACTGGACAAGCAGGTGGCTGAAGAAGATTGGATCATCACTATATATTTACCTAGTTGTATTATACGGGAAGAGGAGCTTTGTCGTGGTGACCCGTTTTTTGTATCTCGCAAAATCAAGTTTGATCTTAAATTCTTGTATTGTGTTTGCATACACTATCCCATCCCCCGTCCCATTTTTTGTTGCCTCTTATGACTGAAGTGGAAAGACTTGGTGGTAGCATTCTCTTCCCCCACCACAGGGTAGGCAAAAAAAAAGGAAATGAATATTCAGAGACATGGTACAGGACAGTAACAAGGGGTTGGGGGGCAGCATAACAGAGGGACAGTCATGGTATATAAGTGTCATCATTTCTCTATGAACAGAGTCTTCCTTTATCAGACAAAATGATGTGTGGCTCTGATCTGTAGGGATGCCCCATATAGACCCTAAAGTATCAACTGCATGCTACTTTGCCACAATAACATGCAGCCAATACCCCAGATGGGGTACATACCCAAAAGAAAAGAAAAAAAACAGACAATTGAAAATCAAACTAAGAACACAAATGATAGCAGTACTATAAAAAATGACAAAACTAGCAAACAGTGAAAAATACAAAAATGTATTGATAAAAAAGGAAATGAATGTAGAGGAATTAGAGAAAGGTTGGGAACTGAGAAGTGAAGCCAAAGAAAATGAGAAAAGAATGGAGACGGAAAAAAATGAGCTTTTTTGGAGAGTGCTGGATCTGAGACTGAGAAAATGGTACATCAGAAAAATGGAAACTTAAACCAAAAAAGAGAAGAGAAAAAATGAAAAGTGGCATATACAAATATGGACAGTATGAGTTCAGGATTAAATGAATTGAATGACTATCTGTCAATAGAGAAACCTGACATAATGGAAATTGCAGATACAAAACTGAAATGTCCAATACAATCAAGTACGGTGGGACAAGGATTATACAACCTTTGGCTGAAAAATAGGATAGACAAACAAGGGTCAGTAGTCATGATATTGACTAGAAAGGACCTAAACATAATAAAGGGAACAGAAGGAAAAGAGAATGTGGAATTAATCACAGTTAAAGTAGAAAACAGCAGTATGAAATATAGAAGGCTTATAGTTGTATATGTACCATAAACTAAGACTTGGATTGACAGCGAACGCTCTAAATTAGAAGACACAAAGAATGAAATAACCGAGACACTGAAATATGGAGAAAATATAGTAATTATGGGTGACTTTAACACAAAGGAAATAAATTGGGAAGAATTGACAATGGGAGGTGGAGACAAACTCTGGGGCAATGTCCTACTGGATATGACCATAGATTACACATTGACGCTATGGGTTAAAGAAAATACTAGATTTAGACAAAACGAAGAACCATCAAGACTAGATTTGATATTCACCTCTGAACCAGAAATACTGGAAGAAATAAACTATAAAACATCAGTTGGAAATAGTGACCACATAGTAATAGAGATTGAACTTAACCCCTTCGATACAATGACACCTACGTAGGTGTCATGAGGAGCAAGTGGGTACGCGAGGATGCTGATGTCGGCGTCTTGATTATATTTATTGAAGTTGTACCTGCGTGACCCCCATACCTGTAAACTGGCTTCATCATATTTTCTATGGTTATCAAAATTCACGGGTGAGAGAATGAGCAATACAGCGGTGACTTTATTTCTTATAATGCGAGTATTATGACGCAACATCACACGTCTGGCAGCTAATGCTGCCCGCGAGATTTTGGCCCAGAGCGAAGGGGTTAAGGAACAAAATGTGGTAAGAAGGAATGAGAAACATAGAGAAGGACGATTGATGAACAAAACTGATTTTGTAAAACTTAGAAAAAAAAATCAAAATGCCTGTTGGGATAAATTTGAAAATGATGAAACAAAGATAGAAGAGAAATGGAACATTTTCAAAGAAATATATAAAGAGGGAACAAACAAATATGTGCCTAAGCAGAAACCAATAAGGGAGTACATAAAGTGCTGGTATATTAAAAAATGTAGCAATGCTAAAGATAGAAGAGACAAAGCTTGCAAAAAATGGAAAAAGAGAAAAAAATAAATAAATAAATAAGAGATTAAATGGCAAACATACATCAAACTGAGAAATGAATGCGTAGACATACGAAGAGAGGAAAAAAGAAACTATGAAAAAGATATAATAGCAAAATGCAAAGATCAACCTAAACTATAAACTAAAAGACATACACGAAATAGTGAAACTACGTGAAGGAAGTCAAAAATACACAGAAGATGTAGAAATGGCTGAAGTTATGATCAGACACTTTGAGTCTGTTTTTACAATTGAAAGCTCACAATTGTGGATTGATAGTCACCAGGAAGGATCACCTAAAATGAAAGAAATAATGGTGACACAGAAAGAAATAAGGGATCAAATAAGGAAACTCAATGTCTGAAAGTCATATGGGCCTGACGGAATAGTGAATTGGATATTAAAAGAATATATAGATGAACTCACAGATAATATACACAAGATAATTGACTTCTCACTCAAAGAAGGATAAGTACCCCAAGATTGGAAAAATGCTAATATTGTACCAATATATAAGGGAGGAGATAAAGAAAATCCAACAAATTATAGACCGGTATCCCTTACAAGCACAATTGCAAAAATATGCAAAAATTATTAAAAATAAATGGATTAAACACTTGGAAAAGAACAAAATATTAAACCCCAACCAATTTGGATTTAGAAGTGGAAGATCATGTACTACAAATTCAATATGCTTTTACTCAAGATTGCTAGACATAATACAAGAAAGAGATGGCTGGACAGAATGTGCCTTCCTGGACCTACAAAAGGCTTTGACAAAGTGCCACACAAAAAACTACTAAGAAAAATTGAAACAATAGGTGGAATACAAGGAAAATTATTAGAATGGATGAAAAACTTCTTGGAAGAAAAATGAGAGTGAAACTTAGAGAAAAGAACTCAAAATGGGTATATATGGTAAGTGGAGTACCCCAAGGCTCTGTGTTGGCTCCGATAATGTTTGCTATTTATATGACATGGATGAATGCAAAACTATTGAAGAGAGTAACGAAGAAGATTGCAAATCTTTTCAGGGAGATCTGGACAAAGTCTGGAATTGGAGTAAAAAGAATGAACTGAATTTCAACATTAAAAATGTAGTATATTGGAATTTGAAGAAAAAAAAATAGAATATCTGGTCAATACAAAATTGGAACAAATGAAGTTACAAAAGTAAACTAAGAAAGAGACCTAGGAGTAATCATTTCAAATGACATGACACCAGACAAACATGTAAACAAAATAGTTGGAGAAACCTACAACTTAATATCAATGAAAGTGGCCCTTGACTACATGGACGAGGAAATGGTGAAGAAAATACTAGTTACACTGATACAACCAAAATTAAAGTATGCAGCATCACTATGGACACCCAGTACAACAAAAAACATAAAGAAACTAGAAAGAATTCAAAGAGCAATGATAAAGATGGCACCAACACTTAGCATGTTGACATGCGAACAAAGATTGGACAAACTAAACTCTGGAGCAAAGAAGAGAAAGAGGCAACTTGATAACTATCTATAGAATTATGAAAGGGATAGAAATCCTTGACAGGGATGATCTACTTGAATGGGACAGAAGAAACTTAAGGACAGTTACAGAAGAGATCTGAAAAAGAATAGCTTTCTACATAGAGTGACAGATACATGGAATAAATTGAAAGAGATAACAGTGAGTGCTAAAACTATACATGACTTTAAGAAAGAACTGGATGCAGAAAGATACTACTGCGGGTCTCTACGAGCATAACTCTTCTCCCACAGAATACAACTAGGTAAATACTGGGGGTGATACCTAAAAACACTTGAGTGATACCCCAAAACCAACTCAAAGGTGCGACAACAATGCTTTTTCAGGGTTTCCAAGAGAAAAAGGACTCTTAGGTAAAGAGTTAGATGTAGAAAGAGAAACTAGGTATAACAATGTACTAAGAAATAGGGATACTAACGACTTGGAGGAACTGGTAGATTTAAAAAATTATCATAGAGCAATGCAGAGAGATAAGCTATCTATGAAAAGCTAATGAAGAGATGAACACAGAGCTTAATGATCTAAAAAATGAATTATGGTCAGAAGTGATAATGAAAGAATGAAAAATGAAGATAAAAACAAAAATGAAGCATTGAAAAAAGAGGTAAAAGAACAAATACTAGTGACTGAAAAAGTTGGAGAATCAATTAAGGAGATGGATCTTCTAGAAATAAAAAACTAATGGAAACTAGAATAATAAAATCAGAAAATAACATTTAAAGAAATAATACAAGAGCAGGTAGAGGAAAATGCTAAAGAAACGGTAATTAAAGTAATTAAATAAAAGGAAATCTGGGTAAGACACACAGTGGGTAAAAAAAAAAAGTGCATTGTAGTTTATTGTATTAACCACTTCCATACGGTGATGCCTACGTAGGCGGCATGAGGAGCAAGTGGGTACTCGATGATGCCGACGTCGGCATCTTGATTATATTTATTGTAGTCGTACCTACGTAATTTCCATTCTCTCTAAACTGGCTTCATTAATTTTCTATGGTTTTCAAAATACATGGGTGAAAGAGAACGAACGATTGAGCACTGACTTATTTTTTGTGATTATTATGACGCAACATCACACGTCGGGCAGCTAATGCTGCCAGACGTGCGATGTGCCCCAGAGTGAAGAGCTTAAAGAAAAACAAAGAATACAACTACCAAAGAGAAAAAGAAATTGCAAAGGCAATTCTGTAAAAGGTTTAAGAGGAGGGACAGAAATTAGACAAAGAGATTGACGAAGTGCATAGGATAGAACAATACTCTAGAAAAATACAGCGTAGTCACTAAAAATCAAACTAAGGTTTCAAATAATAGCTGAAGAAGTACAATCAAAAGCAGCAAAGCTGGAAATATTGAAAATTACAAAAAATGTATGGATAAAAACGGAAATGAGCGATGAGGAAAGAGAAAAAAAAACACTTAAAATGAAGCAAATAAAAAAACAAAACAAGAGAAGAGCAGACTGAAATGAATGAGTTTTTTTTTTTTTAGAGTACTGGATCTGAGGCTGAGAACATGGTACATCAAAAAAGGGAAACAAACCAAAAAAGAGAGAAAAAATAATAATAATAACATATACTAACATAGATGGTATGATTTCAGGACAAAAAATAAAATTACTGTCAATAGAGAAACCAGACATAATGGGAATTGTGGAGACAAAATTGAGAGGTCCACTACCATCAAATGCTGTGGGACAAGGTCTATACAACCATTGGGTGAAAAATAGAATGGAGAAACAGGGTGGAGGAGTCATGTTTTTGACTAAGAAAGGTCAAAGATAACAGAAGGGAAAAATAATGTGGAATTTATTAAGATTGAAGTTGAAAACAGAAACATGAAAAATAGATTATTTATAGTAATATATATGCCCTCAAAAACACAGGCTTGGACAGATCTGAAAAAGAATAGCTTCCCTCACAGAGTGGTAGATATCTGGAACATGCTGAATGAGGAAACAGTGAGTGCAAAAACTATACAAGAATTGAAGATCAAATTGGATACTGAAAGATACAAAATTGGGTCACTATAAGTACAGCTCTCTTCCCATAAAATACAACTAGGTAAATACACATAAGTAGTTGTAACACTGCCTATCATTTAGCACAAAATCCACTAAAGTAATAAATGATGTTGGTGAAAACTTTATTGGCAACAGTTTCATTACTGTTATGAAGACACCCAAATGACAATTCAAATTTTTTTAAAACTAATAATACATATATACATATACCAAAGGCTTTTCCCCTTACAAGGCAGGTAGCCAAAATACAAAGTCATACCTATTCCATCCCCATATACTCCACTCCCTCCCTCCCTCTTATCTTGGTTCCTCCTGGATGATGGGTCATCCTTGCATCTTGCCCACTGTCCTGGGTCAGAAGCAGTGTTGCAATACACAGCACATCCACAGCAAGGCCATTTCATTAAATTAGTGACCCCCACCCCCCTCTGTCCCCTCATGCAGAAATGGAGAAGACAGGGAGAATCACATTTACATAATATATATATATATATATATATATATATATATATATATATATATATTCTGTTAACCACGCTTCTAGCAAAACTTGAAACAGAATTTTCATGGTTGTAGCCTATGCACTGGCTCAAAATATTTATATAGCCTAACCACACATGCAAATATGTAAAGAATAAGCGAAGAACGACTAGCTTTAAAAAGGGTGTGGAAAGCACAGGTGGATGTAGAGAACTTAAGGAAAAGACCAAGAATAAGATGGGAGAATTGGGTGATGGGGGCTTTGGTTAATGGAGAAATCCGTTGAGTAGAGAAGGGAAAGGATAGGAGACATATGCGAGTGGAGAATGGTTGTAAATGAATGGTAATGTGTACCAAAGGGATTTCTCCTTTTTTTTTCTTCTATTTACTCATGAGAGGATGAGGAGGAAAGGTCACCATGTAAATGAAACAGTGGGGGCAAGCCAGCTTTGGTTGTTGAACCCTGGTGTGGAGGTGCTGCACTGCTTCTGACCCAGGGAGTGAGCATGGGGCAAGGATGGCCCATCTTCATTCACAAGAAGCCAAGAGATTCTAAAAGGGAAGAAAATGGGTGTTGGATGGGTGGAGGATGGGTGCATGCCTTAGCTGGCTCCCTTATCAGGAGAAGGATCCTTTTGGTAAACAGAACCACACACATTACACTTTCAACCATAGGCTAACCTTATGTATATGTATGTATATGTATATATATATATATATATATATTATATATATATATATATATATATATATATATATGACTGATATGACTGAGAAAATGGTACATCAGAAAAATGGAAACAAACCAAAAAAAAAGAGGGAAAAAATTAAAAGTGGCATATACAAACATGGACGTATGATTTCTGGAATAAATCAATTAAACGACTATTTGTCAATAGAGAAACCAGACACAATGGGTATTGCAGACACAAAACTGAAAGGTCTTATACAACCAAATATGGTGGGCCAAGGTTACAACCTTTGGTCGAAAAATAGAAATGGATAAACAGGGGGGAGGAATCATGTTATTGACTAGAAAGAGCTTAAATGTAATTAAGATAGGAGAAGGTAAAGAAAATGTGGAATTGATCACAATTAAAGTCGAAAATAGCAGTATGAAAAGAGGAAAGTTCATAGTTGCATAGGTGCCCCCAAAAATTAAGACTTGGTCTGATAGTGAACACTCAAAATTACTGGAAGACACAAAGAATGAATTAACTGAGACACTGAAATATGGAGAGAACATAGTAATTATGGGCGACTTTAATGCAAAGGAAATGGTCAAAGAAATGCAATTTAATGCAAAGGAAAGGGTCAAAGAAAATACTAGATATAGACACAATGAAGAACCATTGACACTAGACTTGATATTCACTTCTGAGCCTGAAATTGTAGACGAAATGAATTATAAGACACCAATTGGGAAGAGTGACCACATACTAATAGATTTCGAGCAGGCAGTGTCACATTGCTTTAAAGAGTAGGTGAAATTAAATTTTCAAATATGTATTTAATGAACTTAGGTATAATTACCCCTTACATTAGTGCATAATTCCTCAGGGTACTGTATTCCTCCCATGTATATATAAAGCATAGTGAAGATATAATGAAGCTCTAGTGAAACTCTAGTGAAACTCTACTTAAAGGAAAATCCTTCCACATCATTCAGCTTGGTATGAAATGAAAGCCTAGTCTGGGGAACAAAAGTTATTGAATACATTTTATCAAACTAATACCCCTGATTTTTTATTTTGTTTCTCTTAATAATTAAAAAATGTTGCAAATTTCAGGTTTCATAAATAAGAATAAACTCAAATTTCTTTTATTTTTACTGTAGAAAATAAAGAGCATGATGTTTTCTTTCAAATGAAACAAAAATTACAAAAATCCA
Organism: Oratosquilla oratoria; assembly: GCF_046742065.1. Lineage (NCBI taxonomy): Eukaryota > Metazoa > Arthropoda > Malacostraca > Stomatopoda > Squillidae > Oratosquilla > Oratosquilla oratoria. Next base: position 85,575,676 of record NC_134777.1, read on the forward strand.
TAAAGAATAACCAAATATATTACAACAGAAAGAACAACATAAACTTTATTGGAAGGCAGATTTAAATTTTCACAACCATTTGTTTGATGGTTCCAATATATAGCATATCTCTAATTTCCTCTTCTTTGCTGACGAGGTGTGACGTGAGGGTGGGTGGTGTGGCATGGGTGGAGGTGTAAAGTGAGTGTGGCTAGTAGATGCTTGCAGTGTGTTGGGTGCAGCTGTGATGCTTTTCTCCCCTCTTTTTTTCTTCTTGTTTCTATTTCAGGCACTCATGGATCACCATGTTAATTTTCCCATGATCCCATGATACAGGGCGAGGAATCAAAATTGTGGCATACAGTGAGAGTGCCAGGAATGATGTTACCTTACTTTGACCTTTTCAAGAGTACTGATGCCCTGTCCACTGTCTTGATGGGGTATGCTGTTGGGAGTTGTCAAATATATCCATAAACACAATTCTGTAGCAAAAAATGAAATAGCTATAGAAATGTTGACACTATTTCAATATACTGAATTTTTTTTTTTTATGCAATGGGGTTGTCAGAGGTTGCCATTATTTTATCTATTTTATGCTGTGAAAAAATTGAAACAATATACAATTGTATAACTTTGTATGAGTGTTACCACCATCATAGAGATTCTTTTGAAATGTTTACCTAAAATTCGCTCATGTGCCAGAATTTTTCAAATGATCGCTGGCAACGCTCCCTTAAAGGAACAAAATGTTGTGAGAAGAAATGAGAAACACAGATAAGGAAGATTAATGTACAACAAAACTGACTTTGTAAAACTTAGAAAAAAAAAAAAAAATTCAAAACACTAGTTGGGAAAATTTTTTAAATGATGAAACAAAGATGGAAGAGAAATGGAACACTTTTAACCACTTCCATACGGTGACGCCTATGTAGGCGTCATGAGGAGCAAGTGGGTACGTGATGATGCCGACGTCGGCGTCTTGATTATATTTATTGTAGTCGTACCTACATAACCTCCATTCTCTTTAAACTGGCTTCATCATATTTTCTATGGTTATCAAAATTCACGGGTAAAAGAGAACGAACGATTGAGCTGACTTTATTTTCTATAATGCGATTATGCTGCCAGACGTGCGATGTGCCCCGGAGTGAAGAGGCTAAAGAAAAATACAAGGAGGGAACAGATAAACATGTAACTAAGCAGAAACATAAAAGGGTGTACATTAAGTGTTGGTATAATAAAAAAGACCCAAACCTTAGGGGCTGGTCCGAGGCCCTCCAGCACCCCTTATGCCTTCACTTTTCTTTTTGGATGTGGTACAGATGAGAGTAAAAGGGAAGAGATAGGTAGTATGTTTGTGAGAAGAAAGATGGATGTGTTGGCTTTGAGTGAAACTAAGTTGAAAGGGAAGGGTGAGTGTAAGTTTGGGAGTGTAAGTGGGAGGTTATCAGGACTGAAGAGAGGGCGAGGGAGGGAAGGGGTGGCTATTCTAGTAAGTGAGGAGATAGGTAAACAGGTAGTGGAGTGGAAGGAGGTTTCCTCAAGGATAATGTGGATGAAGGTGAAACTGGGAAAGGAGATGTGGGTCTTTGTAAGTGCATATGGGCCTGGCAGTGAGAAGAGCGTGAAAGAAAGGGAGGCCTTTTGGATAGATTTAAATGAGTGCATAGAGGGTTTAGGAAGAAATGTCAATGTAATAGTACTGGGAGACCTTAATGCTAGGGTGGGAAATGGTCCAATCGATGGAGTGGTTGGGAAGTGTGGAGTTCCAGGAAAGAATCGTACTGGAGAGTTGATGGTGGAAATGTGTCTAGAAAGAGAGTTGATGATAGCAAATACAGTGTTTCGGAAGAAAGTCAAGCATAAGTACACATGGGAGAGGGTGGTGGAGGGAAGGGTGGTAGATAGAGCGCTAATGGATTATGTAGTGGTAAATAGGATTATGATAGGAAGAGTACATGTGCTAAGGGGAGAGGGTGGGGGAATATCAGATCATTTTTTGGTGGAAGGTAAGCTGAGAGTGGAAGATAGATGGAGAAAGAGGAAAGGGACAAAAGGTAGGGAGGTTCTTAGAGTGAACTCCTTGAATGAAAAAGAAAAGGAGAAGGAGTACGAAAAGAAGCTGAAGGAGTGGGAGGGAGTAAAGGATGGAGCAGAGATGGGTGTGGAGGAGGAATGGGGATGGTTCAAGGAGGGAGTCTTAAAGTGTGCAAGGATGGTGTGTGGAACAAGAAGGACAGGGGGAAATAGAAGAAAGGGTAGTGAATGGTGGGATGAGGAAACAAAGAAGGTTGTAGAAGAGAAGAAGCGAGCATTCACAGATTGGTTACAAAAGAGGACGGGGGAGTCATATGAGACGTACAAAGAAAAGAAAAGAGAAGTAAAGCAAAAGGTAAAGAAGGCAAAGAGGAGAGCAGATGTGAAATGGGGTAAGAGTATGACAGAAAATTTTGAAAGTAATAAAAAGATGTTTTGGAAAGAAATTAAGAGAGGAAGAGGAGGCGAATCAAGTAGGGAAGTAAAGGTAAAAGGTACAGATGGAGAGATGATAATGGAAGAGATGGCAGTAAGGGGAAGATGGGCAGAATATTTTAGGGAGTTGCTAAATGTGAAGGAGGATAGGGAAGGAAAGATAGCTGCAGTGGGAAATGCGAAGAAAATGAGAGTGATGAGTGAGGAGAATGGAGGAGAAATAAGGAAGGATGAGGTGAAGGCAGTTGTAAAGATGATGAAAGCAGGTAAGGCACCTGGTCTGGATGGATGCCATGCAGAATGTCTGAAAAAAGGGAGGTTCAGTGATGGTGGACTGGTTGGTGAGGTTATTTAATGTTTGCTGGAGAGAGGGTAGAGTACCGGAGGACTGGAGAAGTGCCTGTATAGTTCCTCTTTACAAGGGAAAAGGGGACAAGTGTGAATGTAGTAGTTTCAGAGGGATTAGCCTGTTGAGTGTAGTAGGGAAGGCTTATGGGAGGATCTTGATTGAGAGGATTAGGAGAGGAACAGAAGGAGTAATTGGTGAGGAACAGTGTGGATTTAGGACAGGTAGAGGTTGTGTGGATTTAGGACAGGTAGAGGTTGTGTAGATCAGATCTTTGTGGTAAGACAGATATGTGAGAAAGCTATAGGAAAGGGGAAGGATGTTTTTTGGGCTTTTATGGATCTGGAAAAGGCTTATGATAGGGTAGACAGAAAGGCACTGTGGGAGGTTATGCAGATTTATGGGGTGGGAGGTTATGCAGATTTATGGGATAGGAGGAAAACTTTTGGGAGCTGTCAAGAGTTTTTATGAGAGTAGTAGAGCTTGTGTCAGGATTAGAAATGGAGAGAGAGAGTGGTTTGAAGTAAAGGTGGGACTTCGTCAAGGATGCGTTATGTCGCCCTGGCTGTTCAACTTATACATGGATGGGGTGGTGCGAGAGGTGAATGCTAGGGTATTGGGTCAGGGATTGGAGATGGTTAAAGAAAATGGAGAAAAGTGGGAGGTGAGCCAGCTGTTGTTTGCGGACGACACTGCGCTTGTGGCAGGGTCAGAGGAGGGATTGAGGAAGCTGGTGGCAGAGTTTGGGAGAGTATGTGATAGAAGAAAGCTAAAGATAAATGTGGGTAAAAGTAAGGTGATGAGATGTACAAGGGGTGAAAGTGGCAGTAGACTGGAAGTGAACATTAAGGGAGAGCGACTGGAGGAAGTGGATAGTTTTAGATACTTGGGTGCAAGTGTAGCAGGAAAAGGTGGAGTGAAGGTGGAGGTAGAATGTAGATTGAGAGAAGCGAGTAAATGCCTTGGTGGATTAAAGAGTGTAATCAGGAATAGACATTTAGGAATGGATGCTAAGAGGAGACTGTATGAAGGAGTGATTGTGCCAACAGCACTGTATGGGGCAGAAACGTGGAACATAAGAGAAGAAGAGAGGAGTTTGAATGTGTTTGAGATGAGGTGTCTGAGAAGTATGGTGGGGGTTACTAGGCTGGATAGAGTGAGAAATGAGGAGGTGAGGAGGAGAACAGGGGTGAAAAAGGATTTGGGAGATAGGGTTGATGAAAGAATATTAGGATGGTTTGGACACATGGAAAGAATGAGTGAAGAAAGACTAGTAAAAGAGGTATGGAAGGCAGATGTGGAGGGAGTGAACATGAGGGGACGTCCTATGATGAGGTGGATGGATGGGGTGAAGGGGGCTTTGGGGAAGAGGGGAATGTCTGTTGAGGAAGGAAGGGAGAGGACGGAAGACAGAGGTGAGTGGAGAATGGTTGTATATGGATGATGTTGTGATTGCATGAGGAGGAATGGGCAGGGGGGTGGGGGGTGGGGTAGTATGTGAGAGTAAATTTTGACGCAGCCCAAAGGGATTTCTCCCCGTCCTCTCCTTATATGCAAGGGGGGACAGAGAGGGGGGGTCGCCGATTAAATGAAGCGGCCTTGCTGTGGATGTGCTGTCTTGCGGCACTGCTTCTGACCTAGGGCGGTGGGCAGGGTGCAGGGATGACCCGTCATCCAGGAGGTGCTCAGATGAGAGGGAGGGTGGGAGGGGTGTGGAGTGTATTTAGGGATGAAATGGGTGGGAGTGTTTTTATGCCTTTCCCTTTTTGGCTACCTCCCTTGGAAGGGGGAAAAAGCCTTGGTATATGTATGTATAATAAAAAAAAGTAGCGATGCTACAGATAGCAAAAAAAAGACAAAAAAGTGAATAAATAGCAAACATACATCAAATTGAGAAATGAATATGTAGATATACTGTACATAGGGAGGAAAAAAGAAACTATGAAAAAGATATAATAGACACATGCAAAGACCAACCTAAACTATTTTACAGATATGTAAATGATAAACTAAAAGACAAACATGAAATAGTGAAACTGTGTGACGGAAACAAAGAATATATAGATGATGTAGAAATGGCTGAAGTAATGACCAGACACTTTAGGTCTGTATTTACAATTGAAAGCTCACAAATGTGGGATGAAGGACAGAGAGAAGGATCCCCCAAAATGAAAGAAATAACAGTAACACAGAAAGAAATAAGGGACCAAATAAAGAAACAATGTGACATCAGAAAGTCATATGGGCCAGATGGAATAGGGAACTGGATATTGAAAGAATGTGTTAACTTACAGATAAAATACACAAGATAATTGACTTCTCACTCAAAGAAGGAAAAGTACCACAAGATTGGAAAAATGCAAATATTGTACCAATATATAAGGGAGGAGATAAAGAAAATCCAACAAACTATAGACCGATATCCCTTATAAGCACAATTGCAAAAATATGCAAAAGTTATTAAAAAGAAATGGATTATACACCTGGAAGAGAACAACATACTAAACCCTAACCAATTTGGATTTAGAAGTGGAAGATCATGTACTACAAACTTAATATGCTTTTACATACATATACATACATATACCAAGGCTTTTTCCCCCTTACAAGGGAGGTAGCCAAAAAGGAAAAGGCATAAAATCATTCCCACCCATTCCATCCCTGAATACACTCCACACCCCTCCACCCTCCCTCTTATCTTAGCACCTCCTGGATGACGGGTCATCCCTGCACCTTGTCCACTGCCCTGGGTCAGAAGCAGTGTCACAAGACACAGCACATCCACAGCAAGGCCGCTTCATTAAATCGGCGCCCCCCCCCCTCCATGCATAAAACGAGAAGACGGGGAGAAATCCCTTCGGGCTGCGTCAAATTTTGCTCACACATACTACCTCACCCCCCATCCCCCAGCCTATTCCACCTCATGCATCACAACATCATCCATATACAACCATTCTCCATTCACCCCTGTCTTCTGTCCTCTCCCGTCCTTCCTCAACAGACATTCCCCTCTTCCCCAAAGCCCCCTTCACCACATCCATCCACCTCATCATAGGACGTCCCCTCATGTTCACTCCCTCCACATCTGCCTTCCATACCTCTTTTACTAGTCTTTCTTCACTCATTCTTTCCATGTGTCCAAACCATCCTAATACTCTTTCATCAACCCTATTTCCCAACTCCCTTTCCACCCCCGTTCTTCTTCTCACCTCCTCATTTCTCACTTTATCTAGCTTAGTAACCCCCATCATACTTCTCAGACACCTCATCTCAAACACATTCAAACTCCTTCTCTCTTCCTCTCTTATGTTCCATGTTTCTGCCCCATACAGTGCTGTTAGCACAATCACTCCTTCATACAGTCTCCTCTTAGCATCCATTCCCAAATGTCTATTTCTCATTACACTCTTCAATCCACCAAGGCATTTACTTGCTTCTCTCAATCTACATTCTACCTCCACCTTCACTCCACCTTTTCCTGCCACATTTGCACCCAAGTATCTAAAACTATCCACTTCCTCCAGTCGCTCTCCCTTAATGCTCACTTCCAGACTACTGCCACTTTCACCCCTTGTACATCTCATCACCTTACTTTTACCCACATTTATCTTTAGCTTTCTTCTATCACATACTCTCACAAACTCTGTCACCAACTTCCTCAGTCCCTCCTCCGATCCTGCCACAAGCGCAGTGTTGTCCGCAAACAACAGCTGGCTCACCTCCCACTTTTCTCCATTTTCTTTAACCATCTCCAATCCCTGACCCACTACCCTTGCATTTACCTCTCGCACTACCCCATCCATGTATAAGTTGAACAGCCAGGGCGACATAACACATCCTTGACGAAGTCCCACCTTTACCTTGAACCACTCACTCTCTCCATTTCTAATCCTGACACAAGCTCTACTTCTCTCATAAAAACTCTTGACACCTCTTAGAAGCTTTCCTCCTATCTGCATAACCTCCCACAGTGCCTTTCTGTCTACCCTATCATAAGCCTTTTCCAGATCCATAAAAGCCCAAAAAACATCCTTCCCCTTTCCTATAGCTTTCTCACATATCTGTCTTACCACAAAGATCTGATCTACACAACCTCTACCCATCCTAAATCCACACTGTTCCTCACCAATTACTCCCTCTGTTCCTCTCCTAATCCTCTCAATCAAGATCCTCCCATAAGCCTTCCCAACTACACTTAACAAGCTAATCCCTCTGAAACTACTACATTCACACTTGTCCCCTTTTCCCTTGTAAAGTGGAACTATACAGGCACTCCTCCAGTCCTCCGGCACTCTGCCCTCTCTCCAGCAAACATTAAATAACCTCACCAGCCAGTTCACCATATCCTTTTACTAAAGATTAATAGAAATGATACAAGAAAGAGATGGTTGGGCAAACTGTGCCTTCTTGGACTTACAAAAGCCTTTTGACAAAGTACCACACAAAAAGAAAAATTGAAACAATAGGTGGAATACAAGGAAAATTATTGGAATGGATGAAAGACTTCTTGAAAGGAAGAAAAATGAGGGTGTTACTTAGAGAAATGATCTCAAACTGGGTAGCTATGATAAGCAGAGTCCCCCAAGGCTCTGTATTGGCTCCGATAATGTTTGCTATTTATATACATGGGAGAGGGTGGTGGAGGGAAGGGTGGTAATTAGAGTGCTAATGGATTATGTAGTGGTAAATAGGATTATGATAGGAAGAGTTAAGGATGTACATGTGCTAAGGGGAGAGGGTGGGGGAATATCAGATCATTTTTTGGTGGAAGGTAAGCTGAGAGTGGAGGATAGATGGAGAAGGAGGAAAGGGACAAAAGGTAGGGAGGTTCTTAGAGTGAACTCCTTGAATGAAAAGGAAAAGGAGAAGGAGTACGAAAAGAAGCTGAAGGAGGAGTGGGAGGGAGTAAAGGATAGAGCAGAGATGGGGGTGGAGGAGGAATGGGGATGGTTCAAGGAGGGAGTCTTAAAGTGTGCATGGATGGTGTGTGGAACAAGAAGGAAAGGGGAAAATAGAAGAAAGGGTAGTGAATGGTGGGATGAGGAAACAAAGAAGGTTGTAGAAGAGAAGAAGCGAGCATTCACAGATTGGTTACAAAAGAGGACAGGGGAGTCATATGAGACGTACAAAGAAAAGAAAAGAGAAGTAAAGCAAAAGGTAAAGGAGGCAAAGAGGAGAGCAGATGTGAAATGGGGTAGGAGTATGACAGAACATTTTGAAAGTAATAAAAAGATGTTTTGGAAAGAAATTAAGAGAGGAAGAGGAGGCGAATCAAGTAGGGAAGAAAAGGTAAAAGGTGCAGATGGAGAGTTGATAATGAAAGAGATGGCAGTGAGGGGAAGATGGGCAGAATATTTTAGGGAGTTGCTGAATGTGAAGGAGGATAGGGAAGGAAAGATAGCTGCAGTGGGAAATGCGAAGAAAATGAGAGTGATGAGTGAGGAGAATGGAGGAGAAATAAGGAAGGATGAGGTGAAGGCAGTTGTAAAGATGATGAAAGCAGGTAAGGCACCTGGTCTGGATGGATGTCATGCAGAATGTCTGAAAAAGGGAGGTTCAGTGATGGTGGACTGGTTGGTGAGGTTATTTAATGTTTGCTGGAGAGAGGGTAGAGTACCGGAGGACTGGAGTAGTGCCTGTATAGTTCCTCTTTACAAGGGAAAAGGGGACAAGTGTGAATGTAGTAGTTTCAGAGGGATTAGCCTGTTGAGTGTAGTAGGGAAGGCTTATGGGAGGATCTTAATTGAGAGGATTAGGAGAGGAACAGGAGTAATTGGTGAGGAACAGTGTGGATTTAGGACGGGTAGAGGTTGTGTAGATCAGATCTTTGTGGTAAGACAGATATGTGAGAAAGCTATAGGAAAGGGGAAGGATGTTTTTTGGGCTCTTATGGATCTGGAAAAGGCTTATGATAGGGTAGACAGAAAGGCACTGTGGGAGGTTATGCAGATTTATGGGATAGGAGGAAAGCTTTTGGGAGCTGTCAAGAGTTTTTATGAGAGTAGTAGAGCATGTGTTAGGATTAGAAATGGAGAGAGTGAGTGGTTTGAGGTAAAGGTGGGACTTCGTCAAGGATGCGTTATGTCGCCCTGGCTGTTCAACTTATACATGGATGGGGTGGTGCGAGAGGTGAATGCTAGGGTAGTGAGTCAGGGATTGGAGATGGTTAAAGAAAATGGAGAAAAGTGGGAGGTGAGCCAGCTGTTGTTTGCGGACGACACTGCGCTTGTGGCAGGGTCAGAGGAGGGATTGAGGAAGCTGGTGGCAGAGTTTGGGAGAGTATGTGATAGAAGAAAGCTAAAGATAAATGTGGGTAAAAGTAAGGTGATGAGATGTACAAGGGGTGAAAGTGGCAGTAGACTGGAAGTGAACATTAAGGGAGAGCGACTGGAGGAAGTGGATAGTTTTAGATACTTGGGTGCAAGTGTAGCAGGAAAAGGTGGAGTGAAGGTGGAGGTAGAATGTAGATTGAGAGAAGCGAGTAAATGCCTTGGTGGATTAAAGAGTGTAATCAGGAATAGACATTTGGGAATGGATGCGAAGAGGAGACTGTATGAAGGAGTGATTGTGCCAACAGCACTGTATGGGGCAGAAACGTGGAACATAAGAGAAGAAGAGAGAAGGAGTTTGAATGTGTTTGAGATGAGGTGTCTGAGAAGTATGGTGGGGGTTACTAGGCTGGATAGAGTGAGAAATGAGGAGGTGAGGAGGAGAACAGGGGTGAAAAAGGATTTGGGAGATAGGGTTGATGAAAGAATATTAGGATGATTTGGACACATGGAAAGAATGAGTGAAGAAAGACTAGTAAAAGAGGTATGGAAGGCAGATGTGGAGGGAGTGAACATGAGGGGACGTCCTAGGATGAGGTGGATGGATGGGGTGAAGGGGGCTTTGGGGAAGAGGGGAATGTCTGTTGAGGAAGGAAGGGAGAGGACGGAAGACAGAGGTGAGTGGAGAATGGTTGTATATGGATGATGTTGTGACTGCATGAGGAGGAATGGGCGGGGGGGTGGGGGTGGGGTAGTATGTGTGAGTTAATTTTGACGCAGCCCGAAGGGATTTCTCCCCGTCCTCGCCTTATATGCAAAGGGGGACGGAGAGGGGGGGTCGCCGATTAAATGAAGCGGCCTTGCTGTGGATGTACTGTGTCTTGCGACACTGCTTCTGACCCAGGGCGGTGGGCAGGGTGCAGGGATGACCCGTCATCCAGGAGGTGCTCAGATGAGAGGAAGGGTGGGAGGGGTGTGGAGTGTATTTAGGGATGAAATGGGTGGGAGTGTTTTTATGCCTTTCCCTTTTTGGCTACCTCCCTTGGAAGGGGGAAAAAGCCTTTCTATATGTATGTATGTATATTTATATAAATGACAAGGATTAAGGTGTGGAATATTATATTAACTTCTTTGCAGATGATGCGAAATTATTGAAGAGAGTAAGTAAAGAAGAAGATTGCAAATCTTCTCAAGAAGATCTGGAAATAAAGTATAAAGAATGAAGTGAATTTCAACATTAAGAAATGTTGTACAATGGAATTGGGAAAAAGCAAAAATAGAATATCTAGTCAATATAAAATTGGTACATAGGAAGTTACAAAAGTAAACTCAGAAAGAGACCTAGGAGTAATTATCTCAAATGGCATGACACCAGACAAACATGTAAACAAAATAGTTGGAGAACCTTACAACTTAATAAGATCAATGAAAGTAGCCTTTGACTATATGGATGAGGAAATGGTAAAGAAGATACTAGTTACACTGGTAAGACCAAAATTGGAATATGCAGCGTCTCTATGGACACCTAGTGAAAAAAAAAGATATACAGTGATCCCTCATTTTTCGTGGTTAATGGGGACCACAACCCTCTGCAAAAGGTGAAAAACTGCGAAGTAGGATTTGCCCCCCCCAGGAATTTTCGTGTATGTGGGTACCAGAATATTTAAAATATGTAAACAGTATTTATACTTTACATATTTGGGACAAAGATTATAACAGTACACATATTTACTTAAATCTTTAATTATAAAACCTTATACAGTAATTAACATTTATTATACAGTAATTAACATTAATCAACATTGCCTTCTGAGAGAGGCGAAGAGGCTTGTGTTGGCTCTCACTTGACTCATAGAGGCTTTAGGTTCACTCGGAGACTCTTCCACTGGAGGTGCTGATGGTGTAGCAAGGGTTTTTTCCTTGGAGAAAAACATGGTGATGGGTAGTTGTTGTCTGTGTTTTCTTTTGCTTCAAAATTCCAGTGTACAAGGACATAACCCCATCAACACGATTGCTTAAGTCGACAGCTCGAACCATATTGTTGTCAATGTCTTATGCAAATCGTTGCATTGCCCTTGCTATGTTGCACAATTGTTGCAGGTTCTCCAGGGTAAGGCCACACTTTTCAGTTTTTTCTTTATCTTCCTCTTCATTTTCTTCCTCACTTGCAGATTTTGTCATCTCAAGGAGGTCTTCATCTGTCAGTGGGTCCAAGTGGCAATTGATAAGGGCGCTGACGTCTTCTTCCGTTATGTCGACAAATCCTTCATCCCTTATGATGTGAGCCAGCCTCACCGCCTTCTCCACCAGTGAGTGATGAACTTCGTCAGGAGTGAAGCCTGGATAGTCATGCACCATGTTCGGCCATAATTTCTTCCAGCTAGAATTTATGGTCTCACTTTTCATTTCCTTTAATGCTTGCTGGATATTGGACAAACATGAGGCAATGTCGCTTTCAAGGTGAACTCTTCATTGTCGTCGTCAACTGGCGAAATGAGGCCCTCCATTGTGGATCGAATGTAGAGTGCCTTAACCACTTCACTACGGGACTTAAATCTCGCGGGCAGCAGCCAATGCCAGCCGTACGACGTGTCGTAATAATACTCACATCATAAAATATAGTCACCGCTTATATCGATCGTTCTCTCTTTCATCCGTGAATTTTGAAAACCACAGAGAATGGGATTAAGAGCAAATTAGGGAGAATGTAAAAACACAGGGGCGACTACAATAAATATAATCAAGACGCAGATATGGCAGCGTCGTGAATCCACTTGCTCCTCATGACGCCTACGTGTGCGGCACCGTATGGAAGGGGTTAAAGGCAAGAATGACACCTTGATCCATCAGCTGAATTAGAGATGTGGTGTTCAGGGGCAGAAACTCTATCTGCACCCCGTCATATTGCAGGTCCGTTGCATGGCCTCCTGCAAAGTCCATCAGGAGAAGGACCTTATATGCGAGGCCAGATACAGCTTCACCTGGGGAATGAAGCAATGGAGGAACCATTCGAGGGTCAGAGCTTTCGTTATCCAGGCCTTGGAGTTATGCATCAGCGAAAAAAATACACGGGAGCAACGAGCAATTTCGCTCGGGAAAGTTCCAATGTCGCTCTCGCAAATCCAATAGCGGGAGTAATCCCCCACAAAAAAATCGCTCCCGTGGCAAGATTAAACATATTTCATGCATTATCCATCATTTGGCAATCCCTGAATCCCGTCACCATTGATGAAAGGATCAGAGCAAACACAACTTACCCATGATCAATCATTGCATTATCAATCGATATCATAAACGCAACGCATCAATCAACTTCAATACAGTATGTTGATGTATATACGTATGTGTACGCGGTATAGCTGCTAGAGTTCAATGGCTTACCTAGCCTAGCTTCGTATCAGCTGCATGCGCGCGTATACTAGTACATGTTGACTAGACTCTACACAACTATCGTGCTACATAATGTCGCTAGTTGTGAATTGCATGGTACCTGTATGCAGGGAAGTTCATTGGTTGTATGCAGCTAGCTGCCCAATCAACGCGCTGACTACTTGTACAATGCACCATACCCAATACCACATCACCGCATGCATACGTACACTGTACATATGCAAACTCGCTCATGATCAATCATTGCATTATCAATCGATATCATAAACGCAACGCATCAATCAACTTCAATACAGTATGTTGATGTATATACGTATGTGTACGCGGTATAGCTGCTAGAGTTCAATGGCTTACCTAGCCTAGCTTCGTATCAGCTGCATGCGCGCGTATACTAGTACATGTTGACTAGACTCTACACAACTATCGTGCTACATAATGTCGCTAGTTGTGAATTGCATGGTACCTGTATGCAGGGAAGTTCATTGGTTGTATGCAGCTAGCTGCCCAATCAACGCGCTGACTTCTTGTACAATGCACCATACCCAATACCACATCACCGCATGCATACGTACACTGTACATATGCAAACTCGCTCATGATCAATCATTGCATTATCAATCGATATCATAAATGCAATGCATCAATCAACTTTAATACAGTATGTTGATGTACGTACGTATGTGTACGCGGTATAGCTGCTAGAGTTCAATGGCTTACCTAGCCTAGCTTCGTATCAGCTGTATGCGCGTGTACACTAGTACATATTGACTAGACTCTACACGACTATTGTGCTACATAATGTCGCTAGTTGCTAATTGCATGGTACCTGTATGCAGGGAAGTTCATTGGTCACATACAGCTAGCTGCCCAATCAACGTGCTGACTACTTGTACAATGCACCATACCCAATACCACATCACCGCATGCATACATACACTGTACATATGCAAACTCGCTCGAGGCCTAGGAGGGAAACTGGGAAATCCCATTTATAACCTCGTTCGTGTATTTATGAGAAAACAAAATAGAATCAAATGTTTGGTTAGTAACTGAAAGTGAATAACTTTAAGTATAAATATGAACATTTGATAATTATATATTTAATTCATAAATATGGATCTTTGGAGGGAGAATAAAAAATACAAAAATAAAAAATTATTCGTTAGCTAGCTTAGATCTATGGTAGTTAGGTCTACGTTTGTAGGTCACGTCCATGCCAAACTTTCGATGATCGTACATCATGGAGCGATTTCTAGTGAAGCGAGTGAAGATGGTTTGCCCTCAGATTCAGTCTTTTCAGAATCGAGGGAGAGTGTTTTGATGGCAGGAACTGCTTCTGGACCAGCAAAGCCTGACTCAAACTCTACGAGCAAGGGCCAAGGAAAACAAAAACCAGTAAAGCATGAATCTACTATACGCTCGTGGAACCTAGATTGGCTTGAAGTGGATCGGGGCAGTGATGGTACTCTAACGGTGTACTGCAAGGCTTGTCGTGCATTTCCACCCTCATGCACACGAGTAATGAGTTAGCCTTCCAATAGTTTGAAGGAAATCGAACCTGCAAAAACATGGCTCTGGAAGTATCAAAAATGGCTCTGGTGAAATTTAAGAGAAAATGAAAAATGACTTTGGGAAAACAAAAAGTATTTTTTTCCCTGTTATGCATCCAGTACATGGGCAGCAAGGCCTTAATTTTGTTAATATCCGTGGATTTTTGGCTTTATAAATAAGGCCTGGCTTAAGCATAAAACCTGCAGCATTGCCACACATGATGACAGTCACACAGTCCTTGTGGGGCTTGAAGCCTGGCCTCTTCACTTCGTCCTTGAAGAGGAATGTACACAAAGGCATCCTCTTCCAAAAAAGGCCTGTTTCATCCATGTTAAAAACTTGCTCAGGGAGGTAGCCTCCCTCACTGATGAGGTCTCTTCCTCCACGTAATGACGAGCAGCATCATTGTCAGCAGAGGAAGCCTCACCATACAGAGGCATGCTTCTGAGGCCGTATCTTTTATTAAAAAATTTTGAACCAGCCTTTGCTTGTGAAAAGCCTCGTCCTTGAGGAGGCGAATCACTCCTGGCAGTGCTAATACTGGCTTGAGGTTCATCAGGTTCGTCAGCACCTTCTTCAGCCTCTTCATTGTCATCATCGGCAAGATTTGGTCGTAGAGAGTTTTGGCCCTTGTCCTGATCATATTAGTGTCCAAACTGTCTTTTCCCTATAATCAGCAATCCACAATGCCAATGCAGCTTCCATTTTCACAATTCTTGATGTACCACATTGTAGATTCATTCACGCCATAATGGTGTGCCACAGATGCATAACTTCTGCCCTCTTTGATCATATCTAGAAGTTTCAGTTTTTCGCTGATGGTCATCCTCTTCTTCCTCTTGGAAGCTTTCACAGGGGTACAGTGCTTAGGCGGCATTGTAAGGGCTTAACTAATCAAAAAAAGTTATCGCTTAAACAAAAAAAGTTATTGCGAACACAACACTAAGATACAGTATGCGAGACAGTCAACAGTGTGGACCAGACTGGCAAGAACACAACAAGGGAAGATGCTGGGTGAGGCTGTAATGATGTGCAGCCAATCAGCTCACGGGATAAATCCACTCATGCATTGGTCGATGTCGCATTGGGAACCAATCACACGTCTTGTATGAGTACCCATGACATGTACAGTACAGTACAATACGGGCATGTACAAAGCCTCTAAGTCAACTCATCTCTTTGTTTGGTATGCAGGGAAACCTTCTCTCTTGCGCATCAACATGAAACAACACGTCTTTCCGTAATATGGCTGCCGATATGGCTGTATTTTTTCATTTTTATTTTTTGATGAATATTTTGGAAAAACCCGCACAGCACTGAAGCCGCAAAATGTGAAGCGTGAAGTGGTGAGGGAACACTGTAAAGAAACTAGAAAGAATTCAAGGAGCAATGACAAAGATGGCACAAACACTTTGCAAGTTGACATACGAACAAAGATTGAACAAACTAAACTTATCAACTCTGGATGACCGCGTTGTGAATAGCTGCCCAGGATGTAACACTTCACCCCATACCATACAACACATAATGGAAGACTGCATTATACACAATCATGCACGCAAACAACACAACATACGCTCTATAAAGGATTTGTGGGAAAACCCAGTTTCGGCTATGGCATTCCTTGGGGAGACGGGACTGCTCGGACAGACAGTCTAGGGAACGACAACAACAACAACAACTCTAGAACAAAGAAGAGAAAGAGGCGATTTGATAACCATCCACAGAATTATGAAAGAGATGGAAATCCTTGATAGGGATGACTTACTTAAATGGGACAGAAGAAATACAAGAGGATATGAGAAGAAACTTAAGAAAGACAGTTACAGAAGAAATCTGAAAAAAAAAAAAAAATCCACAGAGTAATAGATACATGTAACAAATTGAAAGAGGAAACAGTGAGTGATAAAACTATACATGATTTTAAGAAAGAACTGGATGCAGAAAGATACAACTGCGGGTCACTAAAAGCATAGCTCTCCCGCAAAATACAACTACTAAGTATTTCAGCGGCTTTAACCCATCGTTTTTCGCTCATATTTCCGAAATAACCATTCACATCAGTATGATATATTAGCACAGCCTAATTCACACCCTGCCCTAATTTTTGACGTTACAGGTTGTCGTCGACTTACGACCGAGTTCGGTTCCGACAGACAGGTCGTAAGTTGATCTGGACGCAAGTCGGACTTTATATATATACAGTATATATTACCCTTTATATATTATTTTTGTTACTGTATATATATTGCATATTTTGCATACTGAAATAATCTTAGCATCTTTGAACTATGTTGTATAGTATTTATAACCTTTTCATAATTTTATCTGATTTTCTTTGGGAAACGTAGCTTAGGCCTAAGCATACTGAATAAAATCCTATCATCTCTGACCTATGATACTACTGTATTTTTTTTTTAATTTTTATTATATTACCACCAGACTTTCTTTAGGAAACGTATGCATACTGAATAAAATCGTATTATCTTTGAGCTGCGTTCTTTAATATTCCTTAACTTTTTTATAATTTTCGTTCGGAAACGTAGCCTAGGCCAACGCATACTGAATAAAGTCCTGTCATCTTTGACCTACAAATACTTTTTTGTTTGTTAAATTAAAATCACTGCAAGGCACAATTAGGAAAATTTCTATTTAAAAACACATTCTTTTCGTTTACGTAGTATACCGAAAATATTGTTATCGACAATAGACGAGGCATAAACAAAGTTTACTGTTACATTTTATAATCGCAACACATAAAAATACAAAATGCTGTACCGGACATATTATTATCGACAACAGACTAAGCATAACAAATTTTACTGTTACATTTTATTAATTGCAAAACATATAAAAAATACAAAATGTAAGGTAAAATTTTATTTAAAAACAAATTCTTTTCGTTTACGTACTGTACCGAACATATTTTATCGGCAACAAACTAGCCTAGGCATAAAAAAAAGTTTTGCTGTTACATTTTATTAATTGCAAAATATATGAAAATACAAAATGCAATGCAAAATTAGGAAACCTTTTATTTCAAACAAACAAAATGAAAGAATATTTAGCTGACTGAGATGCTGACGGCAGCCTGCCAATACTATCGTACTTGCGTCTCGCGGCGTGCAAAGTAATTGTACTGCACTGCCAGGCATAACATTACAATTCTGTTACTCTATTAAATGTTAAATATTATTGCACTATCTCGTGGTCGTAAAGTCGATCAGTCGTAAGTCGACGACTACCTGTATAGTGCATTCACAAGTGTATTTAATTATGGCGTTTACTCTTGATATTGTGTCGTAGCCGACACCCGTGAAGTAAATCGAACAGGTGAAGTTGTGACGTCATTACATACTATCTCGTGTATCCCAACTTCACTTGTTTGATTTACTTCACGGGTGTCGGCTACGACATACTTAATACCAAGAGTAAACACCGTAATTAAATACACTTGTGAATGCACTATAATGTCAAAAATTAGGGCAGGGTGTGAATTAGGCTGTGCTAATATACCATGCTGATGTGAATGATTCGGAAATATGAGCAAAAAACGATGGGTCAAAGCCGCTGAAATACTTAGTAGGTAAATACAAATATATATTTCAACCGTCACTCATCATCTGAGAGGAAGTCCAACAATTGAGCTCCGACTTAGTGCTTTGTTGAGTATTTACCTAGTTGTAACGTACGGGAAGGGAGCTATGCTCGTGGTGACCCGTCTTTGTATCTCTCCACATCAAGTTTTGTCTTAAAATCTTGTATAGTGTTTTCACATACTGTTTCATTGTCTAATTTGTTCCATGTATTTATCGCTCTGTGTGGGAAGCTGTTTCTTTTCAAGTTTTCAAGTGGATCAGGAAAAATACCTTGCTCTTGTTTTTTGGTATGTAGGGTTGTGTTTTTGAGTGACCAGTAAGGTATCTAATCCAGTATTTGGAAAAGTATAGTTTTAGCATGAAGTGGAGGAAAGTAAAGAAGGAAAAAGAATTAATGAGCCAATGAAGAGAGGATTAGATACGAGTAGAGTGGAACTGCCACTAGGAGTAATCCCAATGAGAACATGTACTGTATAAACATCACTCCGAAGACGACTCAAAGGTACGAAAGCAATGTTTTTCGGGCTTTCAGAGGGAAAGGGGAGCAATAGAAAAAGTTATGAATACAAAAAGAGAAACTAGGGTTAGCAGGGCACTAAGGAATCAAGACATCAACAACTTGATGGATGAATTGATTTAAATATAGACTATAGAGCTTTGCACATAGAAATGTCAAACTTATATAGAACTAATGATGAAATAATCAGTTAGATGATCTAAAAAGTGAACTAAGTGTGATTAAAAGAGAAAATGAAAGAAAGGAAAATGAGGATAGAAACAAAAACTAAGAACTAAAGAATGAGGTCAAAGAACAATTACAAGCAGTGACTGAAAAGATGGGAGAATCAAAGAGATGGATCTCATTGAAATATCAGTGGAAAAAGGAATGTGAAAATCAATTTTTTTTTCAAAGAAATAGTACAAAGCAGGTAGAAGAGAATGCAAAGGAAACAGAGATTAAAGTAATCAAAGAAAAGGGGAACTGGGTGAGAGACACAGTGGATAAAAAGAAATGCATTGTAGTTTACGGTATCAAATAAAAACCTAATGTACACAAATACCAAAGAGAAAAAGACGAGAAAGAAATTGCGAAGGAAATACTGAAAGCAGTTCAGGACTAGGGCCAAAAGTTGGGGAAGGAAACTGATGTGCATAGGATGGGCATACACTCTAAAGAAAAAAAATTAGGCCAATGAAAATCAAACTAAGGACTCAAATGATAGCTGAAGAGATACTATCGAAAGTGGCAAACTAGCTAACAGGGAAAATTACAAAAATGTGTGGATAAAAAAGGAAATGAACGATGAAGAAATAGAGGAAGATAGGGCACTAAGAAATTAAGCTAATGAAAAAATGAGAGAAGACCGGAGACTGAAAAAAATGAGTTCTTTTGGAGAGTACTGGATCTGAGGCTGAGACAATGGTACTGTTATTTCTTTCATTTCAGGGGATCTTGTTGTCATTCATCCCATATTTGTGAGCTTTCATTTGTAAATACAGACCTAAAATGCCTGGTCATTACTTCAGCTATTTCTACATCTTCTATATATTCTTTATTTCCTTCACACAGTTTCACTATTTCATGTTTGTCTTTTAGTTTGTCATTTGCATATCTGTAAAATAGTTTAGGTTGGTCTTTGCATTTGTCTGTTATATTTTTCTATAGTTTCTCTTTTCCTCTCTATGTATATCTACATATTCATTTCTCAGTTTGATGTATGTTTGCCATTTGGTTATTTGTTTTGTCATTTCTCCATTTTTTCCAGGCTTTGTCTCTTCTCTCTTCTATCTTCACCATCACTACACTTTTTGTTATACCAACACTTTTATGTAAACCCTTTTTTTTATGATGTGAGCCAGCTGTTGTTTGTGGACGACACTGTGGTTGTGGCAGGATCGGAGGAGGGATTGAGGAAGTTGGTGACAGAGTTTGGGAGACTGTGTGATAGAAGAAAGCTAAAGATAAATGTGGGTAAAAGTAAGGTGATGAGATGTACAAGGGGTGAAAGTGGCAGCAGACTGGAAGTGAGCATTAAGGGAGAGCGACTGGAGGAAGTGGATAGTTTTAGATATTTGGGTGCAAATGTGGCAGGAAAAGGTGGAGTGGAGGTGGAGGTAGAATGTAGATTGTGAGAAGCGAGTAAATGCCTTGGTGGATTAAAGAGTGTAATGAGGAATAGACATTTGGGAATGGATGCTAAGAGGAGACTGTATGAAGGAGTGATTGTGCCAACAGCACTGTATGAGGCAGAAACATGGAACATAAGAGAGGAAGAGAGAAGGAGTTTGAATGTGTTTGAGATGAGGTGTCTGAGAAGTATGATGGGGGTTACTAGGCTAGATAGAGTGAGAAATGAGGAGGTGAGGAAGAGGACAGGAGTGGAAAGGGAGTTGGGAGATGGGGTTGATGAAAGAGTATTAGGATGGTTTGGACACATGGAAAGAATGAGTGAAGAAAGACTAGTAAAGGAGGTATAGAAGGCAGATGTGGAGGGAGTGAACATGAGGGGACGTCCTAGGACGAGATGGATGGATGGGGTGAAGGGGGCTTTGGGGAAGAGGGGAATGTCTGTTGAGGAAGGACGGGAGAGGACAGAAGATAGGGGTGAATGGAGAATGGTTGTATATGGATGATGTTGTGATGCATGAAGTGGAATGGGAGGGGGGATGGGGGTGAGGTAGTATGTGTGAGCAAAATTTGATGCAGCCTGAAGGGATTTCTCCCCGTCTTCTCCTTTTATGCATGGGGGAACGGAGAGGGGGGTTGCCGATTTAATGAAGCGGCCTTGCTATGGATGTGCTTTGTCTTGCGACACTGCTTCTGACCCAGGGCAGTGGACAAGGTGCAGGGATGACCCGTCATCCAGGAGGTGCTGAGATAAGAGGGAGGGTGGAGGGGTGTGGAATGTATTCAGGGAGGGAATGGGTGGGAATGATTTTATGCCTTTTCCTTTTTGGCTAACTCCCTTGTAAGGGGGAAAAAGCCTTGGTATATGTATGTACTTTCAACTTTCTTCACTTTCTTTTCATCACTGTATAATTGTAAGTCACTCATCTCTAGGCCCCTTGCCTTTTTTGTAGTCTATCCTTTTAGTCAAGTTCCATTACTCAGTAAATGAAGGGGAATTAAATTGAACTTAAACTTTTCTTCATTTTCTTCACTAATTCTTCTACAATGTGTTGTCTTAGGTACACCCGAGGATTCCCACCCAGGATCCCTAATAAACCCACCAAGCCAAGTCTGCTTCGACATCACTATTTAATTCATCCAATAACTTTGACCGTTACAAATAAGTGCCACCCTCCTCTACCATTTTCTCCAAACAGAAAGACTGTTATACTGTCTCGAGCAATACTGCTTACACAAGCAATCTTGTCACGAAGTGAAGTAGTTTTAGTGTTAACAAATTGCAACATCAGCACCTATACCCAAGCTTGTGTTTACAAAATTGGGCAGTGAGTGAGAACATGCAACTCTGCAACTCCGTATCTGCCATTTTCAAAACATCTAAGTCATAAAATGAATAACTCACCACCTACCCCTCTATCTACCTATTTGTCTACTTAAATCTACCAGCCTCTTACAGGCACCAACACTTTGCAATTTGACATATGAACAAAGATTGGATAAACTAAATTGACCAACCCTAGAACAAAGAAGAGAAAGAGGTGCTTTGATAACCATTTACAAAATTATGCAAGGGATGGAAATTCTTGATGAGGATGACCTACTAAAATGTGACAGAAGATATACAAGACACAAGAAGAAACTTAAGAAAGACTGTTACAGAAGAGATCTGAAAAAGAATAGCTTCCCACACAGATAGATATCTGCTCACAGAAAAATCTGTAGCTCCTAAAATAAACATTTCTCAATCAAAATTCTTTATAAACACTTTGCTATACATATGTACAAATCTTTAGGCAAAGTTAAAAAAAAAAAAAAAAAAAAAAAGTGACCTTTTCTTGGTCAAAAGTTAAATTAAAGGTCAACTTTTTTGTTTGACCTTGCAAGGAAATATATGCATATATAAAATTTGTAGGGAATCTTACTAGCTTTAAAATGGTATCAGAACAAGCCCTGTAGGTGCAATAGTCTCCGAGATATTTGACTTTGAACTTTTTCACATTTTGCAAGAATGACCTTTTTGACCCAAATTTGAGGGGTCATATCGCCGAAACAATTTGACCAACAGAGGTGAGATACACATCACTGAATTTGTCTACAAGTACAGTACTTTGCATGAAAATCTGATTCAGTGGGGGGGGGGGAATTAAGATATGGAATAACCCTTTTGGAGCTAGGCTAATTCTTATAATTGCTGACCAGAGGTCCTTTTTTCATCTTAACTGTTTTGCTATGCCTTCGAATGTAGAAAAGAACAATTCTGGATCCCTTTCATTAAATTTGGGGATAAGATGACTCACTTCTATAGAACTATCCTCTACACTTCTCTCACTACTAACCCAAGTTGAGCAGGCTGTCCTGCTCCAACCCTATCTGTTTCCCTTTGGGACTGCCCCTCATCTAGGATAGAGTTCACTACATAATTTAGCTCTAGGTTCCTTATTTATTCTAATTTCACTCGTATATGTCATAACATCTTCCTCTTTCCCGTGGAGGTCTTTCATTTTCAATTCTAACCTCCTCCATGTAATATAACCATCTTAATCTAGGTAATCCTTCACCTAACCTATATTCACTCCTGTTATTCTCTGTACCATAATGCCTATCCCTCATCTGTGGGGTATCTTCGAAGCTGCAAAACTCTGCTTCCTGTATTAGATTGATTCTGTTATGTCTCATCCCAATTTCAGTTCTATTTTCCTCCATGTAATATCCCCTTCTTATCTTATTTTCACTCCTATCATCCTGCCTACTGTAATGCCTGTCCCTTACCTATGGGAATCAGTTTAAGTCATGAAATTCTGCCACGTCTTAGACTGACTTCATTGGATCTCTTATTCTATTGTCACTCCTGTCATCCTCTCTATCTTTCCCTTACCTGTGGGGATTCCTTGAAGCTATGAAACTGATCTCTATCTTACATTGATTTCATTCTGTCCCTCATTTCAATATTATCTATTCTGCTCTCACTCTTACCATCTCCATCATAAAAGCTTTCTCTTACCAGTGAGAATCCCTCAAAGTCTGAATTATTGTCAGTATTACCACAACTGTTTGACCGCGACTTTTTCTTGTTTTGGTATGCCTAACATGTAAACAACAAATATGATCACAGTTTGAATTCACTCGAAGACCTAACTTCTCAATCTTCCTATTTTCTCATGAGAATTTTGCACACACCAATTTCTTTATCCAGTGAAGAAGAAATTTATCCCAGACTGGCCCCCATATATATGTCATGGACTAGCCTCTATATTTATGTTTATGTATCAAATCTCAGCCATGATTTGAACAGTTCCTCAATCCAGTATCTAGTATCACTATTTTGCCTAAGGGATTTTCTGCTTGTCAAGGCCAAACAAAATAGTGAGGTACAAAACTATTTAATTCACATATAAAAATATTTAATTTACCTTAGCCTGGTGTGTATGGGATACATGCAGGGCACAAGCGAGGGAGTCAGAGAGATGTCTCTACCTGCGTCTCTTAGATTTATACCAAGACTGCACAACACAGTGCTAGTGGCAAGTGTAAGTGGCAAGTGCCAGTTTTTTTTTATAAATACAGACCTAACCTACCTCCATTTGCCTGGCTTCACACAATATGTTCACTTCTTTATATTTGTGTGAAGAAGGCTTACAATTTATCAATTTCTAGTTAACTAACAAAAAGGGAGAACACCTATAATAATGCGAATGCTACTTCTTCGCATCATCATTCATGGTGACCCCCAACCTGCCTGAGTCATATACTCCGAAGCTGGTTTGTAAGTCCTAAAAACTGAGACATTCACATGAGAAAAAGCCTAACTCACATTTAAATCTTATTACCTAACTTAAGATAACCTACTAATTGGTTGAATTTAACATTAGTAGGAATTTTCATTATGGATGGCAAGCCAATATGGCTTGTGCTAGAATGTGGCTTATGGCACCATATTTGTGTCTCTGTGTCAGTGACATGTCATGGAACATGACAAAGGTAGTGCCTATGCGCACTACAAATTTATTTAATAATAATGCTGTGTCACATTTTTGCCAAATTTTGAAGCGTAGGCAAAAACAAATGTCTCTGGACAGCTTTCTAGTGAAAAAGGATTCTAAAGAAAATGCCAGTTGTGCCAATGTTCCTAAAAGATTTAAAGCTAGTGAATCAGTTGAGGGGAAAGAGGGGAATGTCTGTTGAGGAAGGAGGGGAGAAGACAAAAGACAGTGAGTGGAGAATGGTTGTGTATGGATGATGCTGTGATACATGAAAGGGAGTGGGTGGAGGTGTATGTGTGAATGATATTTAGATGCAGCCTGAAGGGATTTTTCCTTATCTTCTCTTTTTCTGCATGAGGGGACAGAGAGGGGGGATTGCCAATTAAATGAAACGGCTTTGCTGTGGATCTGCTGTGTCTTGCTATATTGCCAGGGCAGTGGGTCAGGAACAAGGCCACCACAGGCAGATACAGTCATCCAGGAGCCAAGAAAAGAGGGAGGGGTGGTGAATGGGAGTGGAGTATGTAGGGATGAAATGGGTGGGAGTGGATTTGTGTCTTTGACTTTGGCTACCTCCCTTGTAAGGAGGAAAAAGCCATTAGTATATGTATGTATGAGTCAGTCGAGACCATTACAGCAATCTCCCTTGGTGGAAGATTCTCCTTCACCTCAATAACCCTTCCCCCCCCTTGTCTCTGTCTACCTTGCACCAGGAGCTGTTTTTTTTTTTTTTTTTTTTAATTGCAACAGTATTTAATTTACTTCTATTTTACTTTACTAATTATTTATTCTTTCCCAGGTTCATTTACTGTACATTAAATTTTTTTTATTTTATGCATTAATAATTTAAAAAACTATTTTAGATATTATTACAAATTATTTTGGGTATTTTTTCTTAAGCATGGGACACATGAGTGTTTCACATTACTAGTAAGATTTGGGAACGAATTATGCTCATTAAGTGAGGTTCCATTGTATAATCAGAACACTGATGTTGGCATCCTCGTATGCTAAAGGTTATGGAAAAAATCTTTGGACTATTATTTGTGTATTAATGTGGGACAGTTTCTATGTAACCAGCCGAAAATAGCAGGACGTGGGGAGATATCCAGCTGTCAGTATTCTGTGTGAAAACATAAAACATTAGGTTGATAGAGAGATTTTGGGCCCAGTCCACAGATCTAGTGTCAGCCCCTCAGGGTTAAACCTCCTGATAGAGGTATGGGGTTGACATCTGTCAGTATTTTGTGTGAAAACATAAAACATTAAGTTGATAGAGAGATTTTGGGCCCAGTCCACAGATCTAGTGTCAGCCCCTCAGGGTTAAACCTCCTGATAGAGGTATGGGGGTTGACAGGTTTTGAAAATGGGCAGTTCTGCTGTCTATCTTGCAAAGCCACCACAAGCAGATACCTGTCATTGGCCCCTCACAAAACAGATCAACATGAAGATAAAAGAAGACTGGGTAAAATATACAAACAGATAGAAGAACAAATAACAAACTAATAGGGAAACAAATGGGTGACAGATGGGAGTGGGATAGGTGAGGATGGGTGCATGCCTTGGCTGGCTACATCCCTTTTAAGGGGGAAAGAAGCCATTGGTATATGTAGATAGATAAAATCACAGTAATTTTCTTGGCATTGCCCACTGCCACAATTAAACTTTCTAACCTCCTCTACTAGGTGTCAGACTCTTGGGGTTATATGTCTAGACAGAGGTAAGGCTGTTGACAGGTTTTAAAGATTAGGTGCCAGCGGGATGATTCTCTCTGTCAGTCTTGCAGGGCAACCACATCCAGGCATGGTTGTTGGTCATAATTATATGGTTAAATTAGTCTCACCAACACATAAACAGTTCCTTTTGAGTTCCTAAAATTAAAATGATTATGAAAAATAATTATTTACCTGGACTGTTTATTTTTTTTTTTATCCTCCTCTTCTGTGGCAAAGACATGCACTGTCCCATGATCACTAGATACACACAGTAGAGTGGAATCTTGACTGAAGTTTATACTGAAAGGTAAGATTTTTTTTCAAATAAAACCATTAACTAACCTAGGAGCATTCAATTCAATATTAGTTTTCAAATTATTAATTAAAATTCAACAAATTCTTAATTCTACCATAGGATTTTAGAAAATCTTAATTTTCAAATACTTTATAGAATACTAGAGTACAAAGTGTTTCAAAAAGTGATTTTAACAAAAGAAGCTAAAGCAGTCATGGGAAAGAAAGAAAATTTATATACAAATACAAAGGCCGTATGGACTGGAGTCGCACATCATTTGTGTATGTTGGAGGAAAATCTCTACTTTGGAGGAATAATGCCACTTTTGTACTATAACTGTTCCTTCTTGGGCAAAATCCAGAGACTGGACAGGAGACAAGGATGACCCTTCATCCATGAGGAGCTAAGTTGAGAGGGATACCAATCAATCCACTGCCCCTGGTCTCTCATTCAGACCCATGGCCTCCAGGAAACACTTAGAGAAGAGACTTTGTGTTGCTGTCTGGAGGTCATTGGTATTTACCTAGTTGTATTCTATAGGAAGGGGAGCTATGCTTGTGATGTCCCGTCTTTGTATCTCACAGCATCTATTTTTTTCTAAAATTCATGTATGGTGTTTGTGTGGGTCATTCTCTGTCTTCTGTGTGGTGATTGCATCTGGGGAAGTTTGAATTAGCAATTAGGCTCATTCTATGTTGGTACTGTCTTAATACCACATGGTGTCCTGATGGCAGTCATGCTAGTGTGGTTTTTATCAGATATGGAAGGGTTTTCCCTGTGGGACTTATATCTAGGGGTTGTTCAAGTATTGAATTTAGTGGTCTTTCTTGAATGGCTTGTTTGATAATTTGGGTATGTGCTTGTATGTCTCCAGAGTGAGAAATGAGGAGGTAAGGAGTGGGAGTACAACTGGAGATTGCAGACAGGGCTAATGAAAGAGTTTGGAGATATGGAATGAATAAAGAAAGATTAGCAAGAGAGGTGTGGAAGGCAGAGGTGGACAAAGTGAACTTGAGGGGACGATCAATGATGAGATGGATGGATGGGGTGAAAGGGGCTTTAAGCAAGGGGGGAATGTCTGTTGAGCAAGGAAGGGATGAAGAGGCAAGGGGTAGGGGGTGAGTTGAGTGGTGAATGGCTGTGTATGGATTATACTTTGATGCAGCCTGAAGATATTTTCTCCCCATCTTCTCTCTTTTCTATGTCAAACAAGGAAGTGAGGGGGAAGGGGATGTATTTACCTAGCTGTATTACACGGGAAGGGAGCTATGTTTGTGGTGACCTGTCTTTGTATCTTTCAGCATGAAGTTTTTTCTTAAAATCTTGAATAGTATTTGCACACACTGTTTCTTTATCTAAGTTACTACAGATATCCAGCACTCTGTGTGGGAAGCTATTCTTTTTCCGATCTCTTCTATAGTTATCCTTTTTGAGTTTTTCATTACCTTTTGTTTTTCCGTTGTCATTTTTTGGTAAATCATTCCTATCAAGGATTGCAATTCCTTTCATGACTCTAAATATAGTCAGTAGATCACCTCTTTCTCTTCTCTGCTCCAGTAATGGTAATTCCAATTCCAATAATCTTTGTATGTTAATTTGGAAAGAGCTGGTGCCAACTTTGTCATTGCTCTCTGTATTCTTTCTAGTTTCCTTATATTATTTTTAGTACTGGGTGTCCATAGTGTCACTGCGTATTATAGTTTTGGTCTAATCAATGTAACTAATATTTTATTAATCATTTCTTCATCCAAGTAATCAAATGCCACTTTCATTGACCTTGATAGGTTGAAGGTTTCTCCGACTATTTAAATGCCACTTTCATTGACCTTAATAGGTTGAAGATTTCTCTATTTTGTTTACATGTTTATCCAGTGTCATGTCTTTGCTGATTATTACTCCAAGATCCCTTTATGAGTGTACTTTTTTTATTTCTTCTTCACCAATTTTATAATTTTTTGAAATTCCGTTTTTATTTTTTCCAAACTCCATTATGCTAGACTTCTTGATATTCAAGTTCACTTCCCACTTTTGAGTCTATCTCCAGATTTTGTCCAGGTCTGATTGTAATGAATCACAGTCCTCTTCTGTTCTCACTTTCTTCAATATTTTTGTGTCATCTGTGAAGAAATTCATATAACCTTCAACTTCTTCATCCATGTCATTTATGTATATGGCAAACATGATTGGAGCCAACACTGACCCTTGTGGAACATCACTTATCATTTCTTCCCATTTCGAGTATTTGTCTCTAATTACTATAATTTTCTCCCAGTCAGGAAGTCTTCCATCCATTTTAATAATTTACCTGCGATGCCACCTATTGATTCTAATTTTCTTATTAATTTCTTGTGTGGTACTTTGTCAAATGCCTTTTGTAGGTTTAGATAGGCACAGTCTGCCCATACATCCCTCTCTTGTATTATATCTATTAGTCTCGAGTAGAAGCAGATTATGTTTGTTGTATATTATCTTCCTTGCCTAATTCCAAATTGGTTTGTGTTTAGTATATATTTTTCTTCTAGATGTTTAACACATCTACTTTTTTCTTCTAGATGTTTAACACATCTACTTTTTTCTTCTAGATGTTTAACACATCTACTTTTGATTACTTTCTCACATATTTTAGCTACTGTGCTTGTTAGGGAGACTGGTCTGTAGTTGGATTTTCCTTGTTTCCTCCTTTACATATTGGTACAATGTTGGCATTTTTCCAGTCTTGTGGTACCTTTCCTTCTTTGAGCAAGTATTATATTATAGTGTGTATTTTATCTGTTAATTCTTCTACGCATTCTTTCAGTATCCAATTTGCAATTCCATCCAGACCATTCGATTTTCTGACATCAAGGTTTTTTATTTGGTCACTGATTTCTTTCTTTGTTACAGTTATTTCTTTCATTGGGGTGATTTCTGTGTCTCTATTTGCTCACAGTTAGGTGTGTTCTCAATTGTGAATACTGATTTGAAGTGGTTGTTCATAACTTCTGCCATTTCTTGTTCTTCTCTATATTCATGACTGCCTTGGTGCAGCTTTTCTATTTCTTGTATATTTTTTAGTTTACCATTCACATATCTGTAAAATAGTTTCGGTTGTTCCTTGCATTTTTCTATTATTTCCTTTTCATAATTTCTCTTTTCTTCTCTGCGTATTTTTACATAATCGTTTCTTAGTTTGATGAATGTTTGCCATTTGCTCGTTTTTTTTTTTTTTCTTCTTCATATTTTCCAGGCTTTGTCTCTTTTATCCTTAGCTTCACTACATTTTTTGTTGTACCAGTTCTTTATGTATGTTCTTTCTTGCTTTTGCTGTGGTACATATTTGATCACACCCTCATTATAAATTTCTTTTAGTATATTCCATCCCTGTTTCTTCATTTAGGAATTTTTCCAAGTTTGCATTACGAAAGAATCTTTCAAGTCTCTCAAAATGCATTTTGTTGTACATTGGTCTTCCTATTCTACATTTCTCATTTCTTCTTAGGTCTATTTGCTCTTTTAGTTCAAATTCTATTAGTACATGGTCACTCTTTCCTATTGGTGTTTTGTAATCTATTCTGTCTACAATTTTAGGTTCTGACGTAAGTATTAAATCTAGTCTCAAAGGTTCCTCATTGTTTCTGTATCTGGTATTTTCCTTTATCCACTGAGTCATTGTGTATTCAATTATCATATTGAGTAGCATGCTGCCCCGTATGTCCTCTCCACCCCAAACATATTTTTTTTTTTTGTTAAAATCACCCATAATTACTGTATTTCTCTTTCTTTCAGTATATCAGTTAGTTCATGTTTAGTATCTTCTAACAATTTGGAATGATCATGTTCTGTCCCGGACTGTGTTTTAGGGGGCACATACACTACTTCAACTTTTCTACTTTTCATGTGGTTGTTTTCTATTTCTATAATTGACTCTATATTGTTTTTTCCTTCTGTTAACTTTGTCACATTTAAGTCTTTCTTGGTCAGAAATAGTACTCCCCCTCCTTGTTTTTCCTTTCTATTCTTCATCAAGCAGTTGTATAGACCTTGTCCCACAGTGTTAGGTGGTATTTACCTTTTAGTTTAGTTTCTACTATTATATCCAGTTTTTCTGATGCCAGGTAATCATTTAGTTCATTCAGTCCTGAGATCATTCCATCTATGTTGGTATAGGTTAATTCTAATTTTTTTTCTTTCTCATCTTTTTCTGTCTGCTTTGTTTCTTTTTTTCTGATATACCATTTCTCATTCTCTTCAGTCTCAGTTCTTTTTTTTTTTTTCTTTTTTTTCATTCGCTTAATTTCTAAGCTCCTTTTCTTTTTCTTCATCAATCATTTCTTTCTTTATCCATATATTTTTGTGATTTTCACTATTTGCTAGTTTTGCTGTTCTTGATAGTGCTTCTTCTGTTATCATTTGTGACCTAAGTTTTACTTTTAGTGGCCTATATATATATATATATATATATATATATATATATATATATTTTTTTAGCATCTACCTATTCTATATGTTTCCTTGATTTCTTTATCCAAAGTTTGATCCTCTTCTTGAATCTCCTTCAAAATCTCTTTAGCGATCTTCTTTTCCTCTCTCTCTGATACCAAGGAACATCATGCTTTTCTTTAATACTGTAGATCACAATGCAACTTGATTTTGTACACTGTACCCTTAGTCAAATTTCCTTTCTCTTTAATCACTTGGATTACTGTTTCCTTTGCATTCTCCTTAACTTGTTGTTCCACTATTTCCTTAAAAGATAATTTTTTACTTTCCTGTTCCACCTTCCACTGTTTCTTTATTTCTTGGAAGTCATTTTCTTTAATCTTTTCTTCCACTTTCTCAGTCACTGCCTGTATTTGATCCTTCATCTCTTTCTTTAATGCCTCATTCCTATTCATATCTTCATTTTTCAATCTTATATTTTCTCCCATTATCCTATTCAGTTCCATTTTCAATTCATCTATTTCCCTATTATTTTCTTCATTGGCCTTTCTTAACACCTTCGATACGATGACGCCTACATAGGCGTCATGAGGAGCAAGTGGGTACGCGAGGATGCCGATGCCGGCGTCTTGATTATATTTATTGTAGTTGTACCTGCGTGACCCCCATACTCTGTAAACTGGCTTCATCATATTTTCTATGGTTATCAAAATTCACGGGTGAAAGAGAGAACGAGCAATACAGTGGTGACTTTATTTTTTATAATGCGGGTATTGGCCCCGTCTGGGGTATTGGCTGCTTCTTATTGTGGCAAAGTAGCATGCAGTTCATACTTTAGGGTCTATATGGGGCACCCCTACAGACCAGAGCCACACATCATTTTGTCTATGATAGAGGAAAACTCTGTTCATAAAGAAATGATGACACTTTTATACAAAGGATTTCAAAGGCAGAGCATGCTGACAGGAGACCTTTTGGTCCATATCTAGGTCGGATGCAAAAAAAATCATACATACATACATATACCAAGGATTTTTCCCCCTTCCAAGGGAGGTAGCCAAAAAGGGAAAGGCATAAAAACACTCCCACCCATTTCATCCCTAAATACACTCCACACCCCTCCCACCCTTCCTCTCATCTGAGCACCTCCTGGATGACGGGTCATCCCTGCACCCTGCCCACCGCCCTGGGTCAGAAGCAGTGTCGCAGGACACAGCACATCCACAGCAAGGCCGCATCATTTAATCGGCGACCCCCCCTCTCCGTCCCCCCATTGCATATAAGGAGAGGACGGGAAGAAATCCCTTCGGGCTGCGTCAAAACTCACTCACACACACTACCCCACCCCGCACCCCCCCGCCCAATTCTCCCCATGCAGTCACAACATCATCCATATACAACCATTCTCCACTCACCTCTGTCTTCCGTCCTCTCCCTTCCTTCCTCAACAGACATTCCCCTCTTCCCCAAAGCCCCCTTCACCCCATCCATCCACCTCATCCTAGGACGTCCCCTCATGTTCACTCCCTCCACATCTGCCTTCCATACCTCTTTTACTAGTCTTTCTTCACTCATTCTTTCCATGTGTCCAAACCATCCTAATATTCTTTCATCAACCCTCTCTCCCAAATCCTTTTTCACCCCTGTTCTCCTCCTCACCTCCTCATTTCTCACTCTATCTAGCCTAGTAACCCCCACCATACTTCTCAGACACCTCATCTCAAACACATTCAAACTCCTTCTCTCTTCTTCTCTTATGTTCCACGTTTCTGCCCCATACAGTGCTGTTGGCACAATCACTCCTTCATACAGTCTCCTCTTCGCATCCATTCCCAAATGTCTATTCCTCATTACACTCTTTAAACCACCAAGGCATTTACTCGCTTCTCTCAATCTACATTCTACCTCCACCTTCACTCCACCTTTTCCTGCTACACTTGCACCCAAGTATCTAAAACTATCCACTTCCTCCAGTCGCTCTCCCTTAATGTTCACTTCCAGTCTACTGCCACTTTCACCCCTTGTACATCTCATCACCTTACTTTTACCCACATTTATCTTTAGCTTTCTTCTATCACATACTCTCCCAAACTCTGCCACCAGCTTCCTCAATCCCTCCTCTGACCCTGCCACAAGCACTTTGTCGTCCGCAAACAACAGCTGGCTCACCTCCCACTTTTCTCCATTTTCTTTAACCATCTCCAATCCCTGACTCACTACCCTAGCATTCACCTCTCGCACCACCCCATCCATGTATAAGTTGAACAGCCAAGGCGACATAACGCATCCTTGACGAAGTCCCACCTTTACTTCAAACCACTCACTCTCTCCATTTCCAATCCTAACACATGCTCTACTACTCACATAAAAACTCTTGACAGCTCCCAAAAGCTTTCCTCCTATCCCATAAATCTGCATTACCTCCCACAGTGCTTTTCTGTCTACCCTATCATAAGCCTTTTCCAGATCCATAAAAGCCCAAAAAACATCCTTCCCCTTTCCTATAGCTTTCTCACATATCTGTCTTACCACAAAGATCTGATCTACACAACCTCTACCTGTCCTAAATCCACACTGTTCCTCACCAATTACTCCTTCTGTTCCTCTCCTAATCCTCTCAATTAAGATTCTCCCATAAGCCTTCCCTACTACACTCAACAGGCTAATCCCTCTGAAATTACTACATTCACACTTGTCCCCTTTTCCCTTGTAAAGAGGAACTATACAGGCACTACTCCAGTCCTCCGGTACTCTACCCTCTCTCCAGCAAACATTAAATAATCTCACCAACCAGTCCACCATCACTGAACCTCCCTTTTTCAGACATTCTGCATGACATCCATCCAGACCAGGTGCCTTACCTGCTTTCATCATCTTTACAACTGCCTTCACTTCATCCTTCCTTATTTCTCCTCCATTCTCCTCACTCATCACTCTCATTTTCTTCGTATTTCCCACTGCAGCTATCTTTCCTTCCCTATCCTCCTTCACATTCAGCAACTCCCTAAAATATTCTGCCCATCTTCCCCTCACTGCCATCTCTTCCATTATCAACTCTCCATCTGTACCTTTTACCTTTTCTTCCCTACTTGATTCGCCTCCTCTTCCTCTCTTAATTTCTTTCCAAAACATCTTTTTATTACTTTCAAAATTTTCTGTCATACTCCTACCCCATTTCACATCTGCTCTCCTCTTTGCCTCCTTTACCTTTTGTTTTACTTCTCTTTTCTTTTCTTTGTACGTCTCATATGACTCCCCTGTCCTCTTTTGTAACCAATCTGTGAAAGCTCGCTTCTTCTCTTCTACAACCTTCTTTGTTTCCTCATCCCACCATTCACTACCCTTTCTTCTATTTCCCCGTCCTTCTTGTTCCACACACCATCCTTGCACACTTTAAGACTCCCTCCTTGAACCATCCCCATTCCTCCTCCACACCCATCTCTGCTCTATCCTTTACTCCCTCCCACTCCTCCTTCAGCTTCTTTTCGTACTCCTTCTCCTTTTCCTTTTCATTCAAGGAGTTCACTCTAAGAACCTCCCTACATTTTGTCCCTTTCCTCCTTCTCCATCTATCCTCCACTCTCAACTTACCTTCCACCAAAAAATGGTCTGATATTCCCCCACCCTCTCCCCTTAGCACATGTACATCCTTAACTCTTCCTATCATAATCCTATTTACCACTACATAATCCATTAGCGCTCTATCTACCACCCTTCCCTCCACCACCCTCTCCCATGTGTACTTATGCTTGACTTTCTTCCGAAACACTGTATTTGCTATCATCAACTCTCTTTCTAGACACATTTCCACCATCAACTCTCCACTACGATTCTTTCCTGGAACTCCACACTTCCCAACCACTCCATCGATTGGACCATTTCCCACTCTAGCATTAAGGTCTCCCAGTACTATTACATTGACATTTCTTCCTAAACCCTCTATGCACTCATTTAAATCTATCCAAAAGGCCTCCCTTTCTTCCATGCTCTTCTCACTGCCCGGCCCATATGCACTTACAAAGACCCACATCTCCTTTCCCAGTTTCACCTTCATCCACATTATCCTTGAGGAAACCTCCTTCCACTCCACTATCCCTTTACCTATCTCCTCACTTACTAGAATAGCCACCCCTTCCCTCCCTCGCCCTCTCTTCACTCCTGATAACCTCCCACTTACACTCCCAAACATACACTCACCCTTCCCTTTCAACTTAGTTTCACTCAAAGCCAACACATCCAACTTTCTTCTCACAAACATACTACCTATCTCTTCCCTTTTACTCTCATCTGTACCACATCCACGCACATTAAAAGACCCAAACCTTAGGGTGCTGGCCCGAGGCCCGCCAGCACCCCTTATGCCTTTTCTTTTTGATTTAGGAATTTGCCCCTTGGGGCTACAGGGAGAAGGATGCCTAGTCCCTCTCCCCGTCCCTTTCTTCTCGCCTCTTACGATCCAAGTGGGAAAACTTGGTGGCAGTATTC
This sequence comes from Oratosquilla oratoria, assembly GCF_046742065.1. Lineage (NCBI taxonomy): Eukaryota > Metazoa > Arthropoda > Malacostraca > Stomatopoda > Squillidae > Oratosquilla > Oratosquilla oratoria. The sequence continues at coordinate 85,610,307 of NC_134777.1, forward strand.
TTTTCCCCCACCACAGGGAATTCCCCCAATCAGAAAGAGAATACTCAGAGAAATGGTACAGGACAGCAACAAGGGGTTGGGGGACAGCATAACGTAGGGACAGTCATAGTATAAAAGTGTCATCATTTCTCTATGAACAGAATTTCTTCTATCATAGACAAAATGATGTGTGGCTCTGGTCCGTAGGGGCGCCCCATATAGACCCTAAAGTATCGACTGCATGCTACTTTGCCACAATAACAAGCAGCCAATACCCCAGACGGGTAAAAACTATAATAATGTAGATAACAAATAAAATGCATAAATACATGCATAGGTATAGTTAAATAATAAACAAACAGGTAAATAGTAAATAATAATAAATTGACATATAACTGATAATAAATGAAAATCAAACAGACAAATGATAACAAAACAAAAACAAATAACATAAAATAAATTATAATCATTACAGCATCTTGCTTAGGTGTTTATCTAAATGATTCTTAAAGCTTCGAACTGAACTACATTGCACTGCCTGTGCAGGAAGTTTATTCCATTCATTAACTATACGGTTGGCAAAGTTGTTTCTACCTACTTCCAAATTGAATCTATTTCCGGACAGTTTGAGACCATTGTTTCTTGTCTGATTCTCATTCAATGTGAAAATTTTGTCACTTTTGATGTGGTCAATTCCCTTTAAAATCTTAAAGACCTGTATCAAGTCACCTCTGAGTCTACGCTTTTTTAGGGAAAACAGATTCATATGCTTTAGTAGATTCTCGTATGATTTATTTTTTATATTTGGAATCAGTTTTGTGGCTCGCCGTTGTACTTTTTCCAGTCTGTCAATGTCTTTAATGATATTCGGTGACCAAACGGAAACAGCATATTCCAAATGTGGACGAACTAACGATTTATATACAGGTAAACGTCGACTTACGATGGCCGCGACTTACGATTGTTCGACTTTACGATGACGACGACGACGATATGATAATTTAACCCCTTCCATACGGTGCCGCACACGTAGGCGTCATGAGGAGCAAGTGGATTCGCGACGCTGCCATATCGGCGTCTTGATTATATTTATTGTAGTCGCCCCTGTGTTTTTACATTCTCTCAAATGTGCCCTAAATCCCATTTTCTGTGGTTTTCAAAATTCGCGGGTGAAAGAGAGAACGATCGATATAAGCGGTGACTATATTTTATGATGCGAGTATTATTACGTCACGTCGTACGGCTGGCATTGGCTGCTGCCCGCGAGATTTAAGTTCCGTACTGAAAATACATATTATAGTGTTTGAATATGGTAAAAAGGATAAAAATAATTAAATAAACTACTGTACATGTTTAATAGGCTATATTCAGTATCTCTGGTGGTTAATATACAGGTAGGCTAGGTTCAGTGACCACGGAAAAGAGTGGGGATCGACTTACGATGAGATCGTCTTACGATGGCTCTATCGAAACCTAATGCCATCGTAAGTCGACGTTTACCTGTAGCTTGTTAATGAGTGATGGGCTTTTGAAATCAAAAGATCGTGCAATGAGTCCTAGAATCTTACTTGTTTTCTCAGCGGCTGAAATACATTGCTTGGATGATTTGAGGTCGTTACTGATAATTAGGCCGAGATCTTTTTCACTATCCACTTTTTTTATGCTGTCCCCCAACCCCTTGTTGCTGTCCTGTACCATTTCTCTGAGTATTCTTTTTCTGTGGTGGGGGAAAAGAATACTGCCAACAAGTATTTCCACTTGGATCGTAAGAGGCGAGAAGAAAGGGACGGGGAGTGGGACTAGGCATCCTTCTCCTTGTAGCCCCACAGGGGACATTCCTAAATGAATAAGTAAAGGCATAAGAGGGTCTGGGAGTTTTCCAACCAGCACTCTAAGGTTTGGGTCTTTTAATGTGCGTGGGTGTGATACAGATGAGAGTAAAAGGGAAGAGATAGGTAGTATGTTTGTGAGAAGAAAGATGGATGTGTTGGCTTTGAGTGAAACTAAGTTGAAAGGGAAGGGTGAGTGTAAGTTTGGGAGTGTAAGTGGGAGGTTATCAGGAGTGAAGAGAGGGCGAGGGAGGGAAGGGGTGGCTATTCTAGTAAGTGAAGAGATAGGTAAACATGTAGTGGAGTGGAAGGAGGTTTACTCAAGGATAATGTGGATGAAGGTGAAACTGGGAAAGGAGATGTGTTTCTTTGTAAGTGCATATGAGCCTGGCAGTGAGAAGAGTGTAGAAGAAAGGGAGGCCTTTTGGATAGATTTAAATGAGTGCATAGAGGATCTAGGAAGAAATGTCAATGTAATAGTACTGGGAGACCTTAACCACTTCGCTACGGGACTTAAATCTCGCGGGCAGCAGCCAATGCCAGCCGAACGACGTGTCGTAATAATAATCGCATCATAAAATATAGTCACGGCTTATATCGATCGTTCTCTCTTTCACCCGTGAATTTTGAAAACCACAGAGAATGGGATTTAGAGCAGATTAGGGAGAATGTAAAAACACGGGCGACTACAATAAATATAATCAAGACGCTGTTATGGCAGCGTCACGAATCCACTTGCTCCTCATGACGCCTACGTCTGCGGCACTGTATGGAAGGAGTTAATGCTAGGGTAGGAAATGGTCCAATCGATGGAGTGGTTGGGAAATGTGGAGTTCCAGGAAAGAATCGTAGTGGAGAGTTGATGGTGGAAATGTGTCTAGAAAGAGTTGATGATAGCAAATACAGTGTTTCGGAAGAAAGTCAAGCATAAGTACACATGGGAGAGGGTGGTGGAGGGAAGGGTAGTAGATAGAGCGTTAATGGATTATGTAGTGGTAAATAGGATTATGATAGGAAGAGTTAAGGATGTACATGTGCTAAGGGGAGAGGGTGGGGGAATATCAGATCATTTTTTGGTGGAAGGTAAGTTGAGAGTGGAGGATAGATGGAGAAAGAGGAAAGGGACAAAAGGTAGGGAGGTTCTTAGAGTGAACTCTTTGAATGAAAAGCAAAAGGAGTACGAAAAGAAGCTGAAGGAGGAGTGGGAGTGAAGGATAGAGTAGAGCTGAGTGTGGAGGAGGAATGGGGATGGTTCAAGGAGGGAGTCATAAAGTGTGCAAGGATGGTGTGTGGAACAAGAAGGACAGGGGGAAATAGAAAGGGTAGTGAATGGTGGGATGAGGAAACAAAGAAGGTTGTAGAAGAGAAGAAGCGAGCTTTCACAGAGTGGTTACAAAATAGGACGAGGGAGTCATATGAGAGGTACAAAGAAAAGAAAAGAGAAGTAAAGCAAAAGGTAAAGGAGGCAAAGAGGAGAGCAGATGTGAAATGGGGTAAGAGTATGACAGAAAATTTTGAAAGTAATAAAAAGATGTTTTGGAAAGAAATTAAGAGAGGAAGAGGAGGCGAATCAAGTAGAGAAGAAAAGGTAAAAGGTGCAGATGGAGAGATGATAATGGGAGAGAAGGCAGTCAGGGGAAGATGGGCAGAGTATTTTAGGGAGTTGCTAAATGTGAAGATAGGGAGGGAAAGATAGCTACAGTGGGAAATGTGAAGAAAATGAGTGTGATGAGTGAGGAGACTGGAGGAGAAATAAGGAAGGATGAGGTGAAGGCAGTTGTTAAGATGATGAAAGCAGGTAAGGCACCTGGGCTGGATGGATGCCATGCAGAATGCCTGAAAAAGGGAGGTACATTGATGGTGGACTGGCTGGTGAGGTTATTTAATGTTTGCTGGAGAGAGGGTAGAGTGCCAGAGGACTGGAGGAGTGCCTGTATAGTTCCACTTTACAAGGGAAAAGGGGACAAGTGTGAATGTAGTAGTTTCAGAGGGATTAGCTTGGTAAGTGTAGTTGGGAAGGCTTATGGGAGGATCTTGATTGAGAGGATTAGGAGAGGAACAGAAGAAGTAATTGGTGAGGAACAGTGTGGATTTATAAAGGACAGGTAGAGGTTGTGTAGATCAGATCTTTGTGGTAAAACAGATATGTGAGAAAGCTATAGGAAAGGGGGAGGATGTTTTTTGGGCTTTTATGGATCTGGAAAAGGCTTACGATAGGGTAGACAGAGAGGCACTGTGGGAGGTTATACAGATATACAGGATAGGAGGAAAGCTTCTAGGAGCTGTCAAGAGATTTTATGAGAGTAGTAGAGCTTGTGTCAGGATTGGAAATGGAGAGAGTGGTTCAAGGTAAAGGTGGGACTTAATCAAGGATGCGTTATGTCGCCCTGGCTGTTCAACTTATTCATGGATGGGGTGGTGCGAGAGGTAAATGCAAGGGTAGTGGGTCAGGGATTGGAGATGGTTAAAGAAAATGGAGAAAAGTGGGAGATGAGCCAGCTGTTGTTTGCGGATGACACTGCACTTGTGGCAGGATCGGAGGAGGGATTGAGGAAGTTGGTGATAGAGTTTGGGAGAGTATGTGATAGAAGAAAGCTAAAGATAAATGTGGGTAAAAGTAAGGTGATGAGATGTACAAGGGGTGAAAGTGGCAGGAGACTGGAAGTGAGCATTAAGGGAGAGCGACTGGAGGAAGTGGATAGTTTTAGATACTTGGGTGCAAATGTGGCAGGAAAAGGTGGAGTGAAGGTGGAGGTAGAATGTAGATTGAGAGAAGCGAGTAAATGCCTTGGTGGATTAAAGAGTGTAATGAGGAATAGACATTTGGGAATGGATGCTAAGAGGAGACTGTATGAAAGAGACTGTGTTTTAGAGAAAGTGAAACAGGATGCATATGACAGTTTGTGGGTTGAGTTAACCCAAACAAATGGACAAAAAATGAATATAGGTGTAATATATAGGCCAAAGACATTATCATTAGCAGACGACAAACTGTTATTTCAAGAACTGTCTAGTTTCTGCAACCGGGATTTATTGATAATGGGTGATTTCAATTTTACTGACATTGATTGGATGACCCTTGAACATGGCCATATAGGTAGTCGCTTGATTGATTTTCTTGGTGACAATTACTTAATTCAGCATGTAAAAGAGCCCACAAGATATGGAAACTTACTCGATTTATTGATCACTAGCCGCGAAAGCATGGCAACTGATGTAGAAGTCGGTGAATCTGTTGCAAATAGCGATCACAACTTAGTCAGATTCAAACTCCTAAACAATTTTAGAATAGATACTTGTGCTTCTAAAATACACGATTTCAGTAAAGCTCAGTTCATAGAACTACGTCAGGAGCTTCAGCTTACAGATTGGGAGGAAAAATTAAACGAAAGGCCTGTAGATCAGATGTGGGAAATATTTCAAAATACGCTCACTAAGATGATTCAAACTTACATTCCTTTTAAGGACAGACGTCCCCCAAATCAGGCTCGCCCAAAGTGGCTCAACAAAGAAACTGAAAAAAGTATTGCTAAAAAGAGACAGGCTTATAAGAAATATAAGTGCTCGGGTGCATCTAATGACTATGAAAGTTATGTATCAATACAGAGAGATTTAAAAAAGACAATAAGAAAAAGAAAACGACAATACGAAATGAACATCGCTGAGAAATCCAAAGAGAATCCCAAAGAATTCTATAGTTACATTAGAGATAAAAAGGTTGTTAGGAATCACATTGGTCCACTATTATCTGCTGACGGTCAACTTGAATATTCAAATGAAGGAATGTGTAATCTCTTAAACAATTATTTTAGCTCGGTATTCGTAAACGAAACACCTCAAAGTGAATTCCAAACTGAAACCTGTGAAAAGTCTGGGGTAAACTTACTCACTACGGTAAATATAACAAAAGAAACAATTAAAAGGTGTATAGATAAACTCAAAGTTAATAAAACACCAGGGCCTGACGGTTGGCATCCAAGAATCTTAAAGGAAATGAAAAATGAGATTGTTGTTCCATTAGAAATTATTTTCAAGAAATCCATCATATCCGGAGATGTCCCAAGAGAATGGAAGCTAGCTAACGTTACTCCCATATTCAAAAAAGGTGACAAAAAGAAACCAAATAACTATAGGCCTATTAGTTTGACTTCGATCGTAGGAAAAATAATGGAAACTATCATCAGAGATGCTATCGAATATCATTTAGAAAGTAACCGTTTGATAAATGATAGCCAACATGGTTTCAGACGGAAACGTTCTTGCGTGACTAACTTACTCGAATTCTACAACACTGTTGTCTCGAATTATGACAAAAGAAACAATATAGATTTAATATATCTAGACTTTGCAAAAGCTTTTGATACCGTCCCACACGAAAGACTACTTACTAAATTAGCTTTGCATGGAATAAGTGGTAGCCTATTAGGTTGGACTAGTAATTGGTTGAAAGGTCAAAAACAGAGAGTTGTTTTAAATGGAAAAACTTCTGGATGGAAAAGTGTTGCAAGTGGAGTTCCTCAGGGTTCCGTTCTTGGGCCACTTCTATTCATAGTATATATAAATGATATAGACCATGGACTAAAATCTACTGTTTCCAAATTTGCTGATGATACAAAACTGTGCGGAGTGGCAAATGATCACTCAAACCAATTAGATATTCAAGAAGATTTAGATAAATTACAGCAATGATCTGAAAAGTGGCTAATGAAATTTAACACAAGTAAATGCAAGGTAATGCACATAGGTAAAAATAACAGCAAGTACGATTACAAGTTATTTGGAAATTCGTTAACAAAAGTGGATAGTGAAAAAGATCTCGGCGTAATTATCAGTAACGACCTCAAATCATCCAAGCAGTGTATTTCAGCCTCTGAGAAAGCAAATAAGATTCTGGGATTGATTGCGCGATCTTTTGATTTCAAAAGTCCATCACTCATTAACAAGCTATATAAATTGTTAGTTCGTCCACATTTGGAATATGCTGTTTCCGTATGGTCACCGAATCTCATTAAAGACATTGACAGACTGGAAAAAGTACAACGGCGAGCCACAAAACTGATTCCAAATATCAAAAATAAATCATACGAAAATCGACTTAAGCACATGAATCTGTTTTCCCTAAAAAAGCGTAGACTCAGAGGTGACTTGATACAGGTCTTTAAGATTTTAAAGGGAATTGACATCAAAAGTGACCAAATTTTCACATTGAATGAGAATCAGACAAGAAACAATGGTCTCAAACTGTCCGGAAATAGATTCAATTTGGAAGTAGGTAGAAACAACTTTGCCAACCGTGTAGTTAATGAATGGAATAAACTTCCTGCACAGGTAGTGCAATGTAGTTCAGTTCGAAGCTTTAAGAATCATTTAGATAAATACCTAAGTAAGATGCTGTAATTATTATAATTTATGTTATATTATTTGTTTTTGTTTTGTTATAATTTGTCTGTCTGATTTTCATTTATTATTAGTTATATGTCAATCTATTATCATTTACTATTTTCCTGTTTGTTTGTTATTCAACTATACCAATGCATTTATTTATGTATTTTAATTGTTATTTACATTATTATAGTTTTAATTTATTATTAATATGATTTTTTTTTTTTTGCATCCGACCTAGATATGGATCAAAAGGTCTCCTGTCGGCATGCTTTGCCTTTGTAATCCTTTGTAATCCTTTGATTGTGCCAACAGCACTGTATGGGGCAGAAACATGGAACATAAAAGAAGAAGAGAGAAGGAGTTTGAATGTGTTTGAGATGAGGTGTCTGAGAAGTATGATGGGGGTTACTAGGCTAGATAGAGTGAGAAATGAGGAGGTGAGGAGGAGAACAGGGGTGGAAAAGGAGTTGGGAGATAGGGTTGATGAAAGAGTATTAGGATGGTTTGGACACATGGAAAGAATGAGTGAAGACTAGTAAAAGAGGTATGGAAGGCAGATGTGGAGGGAGTGAACATGAGGGGACGTCCTAGGATGAGGTGGATGGATGGGGTGAAGGGGGCTTTGGGGAAGAGGGGAATGTCTGTTGAGGAAGGACGGGAGAGGACAGAAGACAGGGGTGAATGGAGAATGGTTGTATATGGATGATGTTGTGATTGCATGAGGTGGAATGGGTGGGGGGATGGGGGGTGAGGTAGTATGTGTGAGCAAAATTTGACGCAGCCCGTAGGGATTTCTCGTCTTCTTTTATGCAATGGGGGGACGGAGAGGGGGGGGTCACCGATTTAATGAAGCGGCCTTGCTTTGGATGTGCTGTGTCTTGCGACACTGCTTCTGACCCAGGGCAGTGGACAAGGTGCAGGGATGACCCGTCATCCAGGAGGTGCTAAAATAAGAGGGAGGGTGTAGGGGTGTGGAGTGTATTCAGGGATGGAATGGGTGGAAATGATTTTATGCCTTTTCCTTTTTGGCTACCTCCCTTGTAAGGGGGAAAAAGCCTTGGTATATGTATGTATATGTATTATGACGCAACATCGCACGTCTGACAGTTAATGCTGCCCGTGAGATTTTGGCCCGGAGTGAAGGGGTTAATATGGTTACTTCTTAATATATACTTTTGCATTCACTTTTCAGTTCAATCATTTCATCTAACAATTCATTTGTTTCTCTATTTCTTATATTCTTAAACCTGGGTTCTCTATCTGTGTCTATCCTTCTATACATATTGCTATCGTCTCTACTGAACCCCAAGAAGACATTTCTATCAAACCTTTGGTATGTCTTTAGGGTCTTGTTCAGACACATTTTTTTTTTTTTTTTTTTAATCACACCAAGTGTACTTACATCAAGATATCTCTTTGCAGTTTCCTTTTCTCTAAATCCTTCGTTTATTTCATCCATTGTTGGCACTGATCATGCAAAAAGAATAATTGAACGAAGATACAAAGATTACATTTTCAGTCACATTAACTACAATACTCCCTTCCTGTTTGTAAACAACCAGGCAGTGGTTGGTTCCAAAATCGTTCCAAAATCTTTCTTCGGCAACTTGCTAAATAGTGGTTCGGAGCGTATATTTGGGACGTCCTTCTTCGATCGCTGCTCGTGTGTGTATTTACCTAGTTGTAATATACGGGAGAGGAGCTATGCTCGTGGTGACCCGTCTTTGTATCTCTCCGCATCAAGTTTGATCTTAAAATCTTGTATAGTGTTTGCACATACTGTTTTATTGTCTAATTTGTTCCATGTATTTATCGCTCTGTGTGGGAAACTGTTCCTTTTCAAGTTTTTTCTATAACTATCTTTTTTCAGTTTTTTTCTGTGTCCTCTCATTTTACCGTTGTCCCACACTAACAGGTCGTTCCTGTCTAAAACTTCCATTCCTTTCATTATTCTGTAGATAGTCAGCAAATCTCCTCTTTCTCTTCTTTGTTCCAGAGTTGGTAGGTTCAATTTGGATAGTCTTTGCTCATATGTTAGTTCGGCGAGAGTCGGTGCTAGTTTGGTTGTCGCTCTTTGTAATCTTTCTAGTTTCTTAATATTCTTTTTGGTACTGGGTGTCCAAAGTGATGCTGCATACTCAAGTTTTGGTCTTATTAGTGTAGTTAGTATTTTCTTTATCATTTCTTCATCCATATAAGCAAATGCCACTTTGATTGACCTCAATAAGTTGTAGGTTTCTCCGAATATTTTATTTATATGCTTATCTGGTTTCATGTCCTTTCCAATCATCACTCCAAGATCTTTTTCCGAGTTTGCTTTTTTCATTTTTTCTTCCCCAATTCTGTAATCTTTTGATATTCTGTTTTTACTCTTTCCAAATTCCATTATACTGCATTTCTTTATATTAAATTTTACTTCCCACTTTTGAGTCCAATTCCATATCGTGTCCAGATCTTGTTGCAATGAGTTGCAGTCCTCTTCCGTTTTTACCTTCTTAAGTAATTTTGCATCATCTGCAAAGAAATTCATATAGCACTCCACGCCTTCATTCATGTCATTAATGTATATGGCGAACATGGTCGGGGCCAGTACTGATCCTTGCAGGACACCGCTTTTTACTTCTTCCCAGTTGGAGAATTTTTCTCTAGGAGTGGTTGTGTATTTACCTAGTTGTATTATACAGTAAGAAGAGCTATGCTCATAGTGACCCATCTTTGTATCTCACAACATCTAGTTTGTTCTTAAATTCTTGTACGGTGTTTCACACACTACTGTTTCGTCAATTTTTTTCCAGACATCCACCATTCTGTGTGGGAAACTATTTTTTTTAGATCTCTTCAATAACTATCCTTTTTTTGAGTTTCTTTTCTCTCAAGGACTTCCATGCCTATCATGTTTCTGTAAATGGCCAATAGATCTCCGCTTTTTCTTCTTTGTTCCAGGGTTGGTAGTTTCAGTTTGGACCTTTGTATATCAATTTTGAAAGTGTTGGTGCTATCTTTGTCATTGCTCTTTCGATTCTTCCTAATTTCCTTATATTCTTTTTTTGTATGGGTGTCCATAGTGTCACAGCATACTCCTATCTTGGTCTTATCAGTGTAACTAGTATATTTTTTACCATTACTTCATCCAAGTAATTAAAAGCCACCTTTATTTATGTTAGTAAATTGTAGGTTTCTCTAACTATTTTGTTTATATGCTTGTCTGGGGACATGTCTTTGGTAATAATTACTCACAAGTCCTTTTCAGGGCTAACTTTATTTACTTCCTTTGTACTACTTTAATATTGTCCTGATATTCTTTTTTTTTTTTTTTTTACTTTTTCCAAACTCTAATATACTACATTTCTTAATGTTGAAGTTCACTTCCCACTTTTGGCTCCATTCCCAGACTTTGTCCAGGTCTGTAGCAATTCAGTCTTTTCCTGTACATTCAACCCTCGATTTAGCAGACCTCGAATTTGCAGAATTTCGATTTAGCAGACAAAAAAAGTGCGTCCGGTGCACGCCGAAACCTAATGGCGTGGTTCAATCTCTTCTTTATATGTAATGTACATCATTATACATATATACTATAGCTTTTTATTACATATCTAATACATATGTGCTCACCGAAACCTGACGGAAAATTTTCTACGTAGCGGACTTATGTCCAATAGGTGTCTGGTAGTAACATATGTGCATGCTGAAACCTAATGGCGTGGTTCAATTTCTTCTTTATATGTAATGCACATCATTATACATATGTACTGTAGCTTTTTATTACATATCTAAAACGTATGTGCACGCCAAAACCACAGACAATTTTCTACATAACGGACTTATGTCCGATAGGTGTCCAGTAGTAACGTATGTGCATGCCAAAACCTAATGGCATGGTTTAATTTCTTCTTTATATGTAATGTACATCATTATACATATGTACTGTAGGTTTTTAAAACATATTATGCATGTGCACGCCAATACCTAACAGACAATTTTCTACGTAATGGACTTATGTCCGGTATCCAGTATTGGTAACGGATGGACCCAATTTTCAAATAACAGACTTTGGCAAATAACGGACAAGGGTCTGCACGCATTTGTCCGTTAAATTGAGGGTAATGCATACTTACTTTCTTTACTAGTTTTCCATCGTCTGCAAAGAAGTTCATATAACATCTATGTCATATATATATATATATATATATCAAACATTATCAGAGCCAATACTGAACCCTGTGGGACTCCACTTACCATTTCTTCCCAGATTGAGTTTTTATCTCTAAATACCACTCTCATTTTTCTCTTATGAAAGAACTCTTCCATCCATTTCAATAATTTTTCTTGTACACCTCCTGTTGTTTTGAGTTTTCTTAATAATTGTTTTGTGTGGTACATTATCAAAATCTTTTGTAAGTCCAGAAAAGCACAATCTGCCCATCCAACCCTTTCTTGCATTATATCTATTAACCTTGAATAGAAACAAATCAAGTTTGTGGCATTTAATCTTCCTTGTCTAAAACCAAATTGTTTTGGATTCAGTATATTGTTCTCCAGATGTTTAGTCCATCTACTTTTGATGACTTTTTCACATATTTTAGCTATTGTACTTGTAAGGGAGACTGGTCTATAGTTTGTTGGGTCTTCCTTGTCTCTCCCTTTATATACTGGCACAATATTGGTACTTTTCCAGTATTGTGGTACCTTTCGTTGTTTGACTGAGCAATTTATTATCTTATATATTTTGTCCATTAGTTCATCTATACATTCTTTTAGTATCCAGTTTGCAATTCCGTCCAGGTTGTGTGATTTTCTGACATCAAGATTCATTATTTGGTCCCTTATTTCTTTCTGTGTCACAATTATTTCCTTCATTGGGGGGGGATCTTTCTCCCTTTCTATCATCCCAAGTTTATTTTAATTTGTGAATACAGATTTGAAATGTTTGTTAATAATTTCAGTTATTTCTATATCTTCTATATATTACATATGCCCTTGATGTAGTTTCACTATTTTCTATTTATTTTTCAATTTACCATTTACATATGTGTAGAATAATTTAGGTTTTAGGTTGATCCTTACATGTGTCTATTATGTCTTTTTAATAGTTTCTTTTTTCTTCCCTGCCTATTTTTACACATTCATTTCTTAGCTTAATATATATTTGCCACTTTCCCATTTTTTTTCCATCTTTTCCAAGCTTTGTCTTTTTAATCTTTTGCCTCACTACATTTTTGTACCAGCACTTAATGTATACTTTTTCCTGTTTTTGTTTTGGTATGTATTTACCAGGAAAGAAACCATCCTGTCTGGGGTATTGGCTGCATGTTATTGTGGCAAAGTAGCATGCAGTTGATACTTTAGGGTCTATATGGGGTGCCCCTATGGACCAGAGCCACACATCATTTTGTCTGTGATAGAGGAAGACTGTTCATAGAGAAATGATGAGACTTTTATTATACTATGACTGTCCCTCTGTTATGCTGCCCCCCAACACCTTGTTACTGTCCTATACCATTTCTCTGATTATTCATTTCCTATTTTCGCCTACCCTGTGGTGGGGGAAAAGAATGCTACCACCAAGTCTTCCCACTTGAGTCATAAGAGGCGACAAAAAACGGGATGGGAATAGGATTAGGAGTCCTGCTACCTGTTATCCCAAAAGGGGGCATTCCTAAATAAAGTAAAGGCATAAGAGGGTCTAGGAGTTTTCCAACCAGTACCCTAAGGTTTGGGTCTTTTAATGTGCGTGGATGTGGTACAGATGAGAGTAAAAGGGAAGAGAAAGGCAGTTTGTTTGTGAGAAGAAAGATGGATGAGCTGGCTTTGAGTGAAACTAAATTGAAAGGGAGGGGCGAGTGTGAGTTTGGAAGTGTAGCTGGAAGCTTCTCAGGAGTGAAGAGGGGACAAGGGAGAGAAGGGGTGGCTATACTAGTAAGTGAAATGATAGGTAAGCATGTGGTGGAGTGGAAGGAGGTTTCTTCAAGGTTGATGTGGATGAAGGTGAAGCTGGGAAGGGAGATGTGGGTTTTTGTAAGTGCGTATGGGCCTGGTAGTGAGAAGAGCGTAGAGGAAAGGGAGGCTTTTTGGGTAGATTTACATGAGTGCATAGAGGGATTAGGGAGAAATGTCAATGTAGTTGTATTGGGAGTCCTTAAAGCTCAGGTAGGAAATGAACCAATAGATGGAGTGATTGGGAAGTGTGGAGTTCCAGGTAAAAATTGTAGTGGAGAACTGATGGTGGAGATGTGTCTTGAAAGAGAGTTGACAATAGCAAATACAGTGTTTAAGAAGAAAGTCAAGCATAAGTACACATGGGAGAGGGTGGTGGATGGAAGGGTGGCAGATAGAGCATTAATGGACTATATAGTGGTGACCAGGAGTATGGTAGGAAGAGTTAAGGATGTACATGTTCTATGGGGAGAGAGTGGGGTGAATATCAGATCATTTTCTGGTGGAAGGTAAATTGAGAGTGGAGAATAGGTGGAGAAAGAGGAAAAGGGCAGAAGGTAGGGAGGTACTTAGAGTGAACTGCTTAAATGAGAAACAAAAGGAGAATGAGTATAAGAAGCTGAAAGAGTGGGAGGGAGCAAAGAATAGAGTAGAACTAGAAGTGGAGGAGTGGGGATGGTTCAAGGAAGGAGTCATAAGGTGTGCAAAGATGGTGTGTGGAACAAAGAGGGCGTGAGGAAATAGAAGGAAGGGTAGTGAGTGGTGGGATGAGGAAGCAAAGAAATGTGTAGAAGAGAAGAAGCAGGCACTCATAGATTGGCTACAAATTAGGATGAGGGAATCGTATTAGAGGTACAAAGTAAAGAGAAGGGAAGTTAAGCATAAGATAAAGGAAGCAAAGAGGAGAGCAGATGTGTAATGGGGTAAGAGTATGACAGAGAATTTTGAAAGTAATAAAAAGATGTTTTGGAAAGAAATTAAAAGATGAAGAGGAGGCAAATCAAGTAGGGAAGAAAAGGTAAAAGGTGCAGATGGAGAGATGATAATGAAAGAGAAGGCAGTGAGAGGAAGGTGGGCAGATTATTTTAGGGAGTTGCTAAATGTACAGGACAGGGAGGGAAAGGTAGTTGCAGTGGAAAGCACTACGAAAATGAGAGTGATGAGTGAGGAAAATGGAGGAGAAATTGGGAAAGATGAAGTGAAAGCAGCTGTTAAGATGACGAGAGCAGGTAAGGCACCTGGTCTGGATGGATGCCATGCAGAATGTTTGAAAAAAGGAGGTACAGTTATGGTGGACTGGCTTCTGAGGTTATTTAATGTTTGTTTAAGAGAGGGTAGAATGCCGAAGGACTGGAGGAGTGCCTGTATAGTTCCGCTTTACAAGGGAAAGGGGGGACAAGTGTGAATATAGTAGTTTCAGAGGGATCAGCTTGTTGTGTGTGGTTGGGAAGGCTTATGAGAGGGTCTTGATTGAGAGGATTAGGAGAGGAGCAGAGGGAGTAATTGGTGAGGAACAATGTGGTTTTACGACAGGTAGAGGTTGCGTACATCAGATTTTTGTGGTAGGACAGATATGTGAGAAAGCTATATGAAAAGGTAAGGATGTTTTTTGGGCTTTTATGGATTTGGAAAAGGTTTACGACAGGGTAGACAGGAAGGCACTGTGGGAGGTATTGCAGATATATGGGATAGGAGGAAAGCTGTTCAGAGCAGTCAAGAGTTTTTGAGAGAGTAGTAGAGCTTGTGTTAGTATTAGAAATGGATAGAGTGAATGGTTTGAGGTAAAGGTAGGACTTTGTCAGGGATGTGTTATGTTACCCTGGCTGTTCAATCTATACATGGATGGGGTGGTGCGAGAAGTGAATGCAAGGGTAGTGGGGCACGGGTTGGAGATGGTTAAAGAAAATGGAGAAAAGTGTGAAATAAGCAAGTTGTTGTTTCCTGATGACACTGTACTTATAGCAGGATCAGAAGAGGGATTGAGGAAGTTAGTGACAGAATTTGAGAATGTGTGTAAAAGAAGGAAGCTGAAGATAAATGTGGGCAAAAGTAAGGTGATGAGATGTACAAGGGGAGAGAGTGACAGCAGGCTGGAAGTGAGCATTAAGGGAGAGAGACTGGAGGAAGTGGATAGTTTTAGATACTTGGGTGCGAATGTGGCAGGAAAGGATGGAGTGGAGGTGGAGGTAGAATGTAGATTGAGAGAAGCAAGTAAATGCCTTGGTGGATTAAAAACTGTAATGAGAAATAGACATCTGGGAATAGATGCTAGGAGGGATTGTGCCAACAGCACTGTATGGGGCAGAAACATGGAACATAAGAAAGGAGGAGAAGAGGAGTTTGAATGTGTTTGAAATGAGATGTCTGAGAAGTATGATAGGGGATACTAGGTTGAATAGCAGTGCTGTGGAGTCAGAGTTGGAAGCAAATAAGGGGTCCCAGGAGTCAGAGTCAGAGTCGGTAAAGTTATACAGACTCCAACTCCAGTTAAATTTACTTTATTACTGAAAAGTGATTAATTGTCAAGATGAAACTATAGTCTCCCCTTAGTTTTTCTATGAACTCATTTTTCCTCAAAATTATATACATGTACTTTTAATAATGATGGATTCGATAAATGTATTAAGTCCCTCTAATTTGACACATTTATGTAATCCATTTCCTCTTGATTTTAAGTGCATGAAATTGAGAAAATGAGCTATAGTTAGATTAAAGGGGACACTATATTTTCTTCTCGGCATATGGATGATAGTCCAATATACATCATATGTTTTAATTTCAAATGTTACAGATATTTAATCGATTATCCTATCTTTTTCAGGAAATATTTCATTTTTTCACATCTAAAAAGTTACTGAAATTCAGATCATAAATCCCCTTCCAAAAATACAAGAATGGCAAAAAAAGTTCCAACAAAGTCGGAGGTCTGAATACTTTAGTCACAGCAGATGGAAAATATTATCATTGTCAGTGTATCATAGATGATGATGATGGTGAAAAATTATGTGAATCGAAAATTAGTAGTTTCACTGGTTCTGGAAAAAGTGCTCCTTCAAGAGCATCAAACCTGAAAAGACACTTGCAATGCTCTCATCCTAAGGAGCTAGAAGAAGTAAATAGGAAAGATAAAGAAGACAGTAATGTAAGCACTCAATCTACTTCAGCTAAGAAGGATGAGAAATCTTCTGGAAGACAATCCCAAATATCAACTTTATTTTACTACTGATAAAGTTACCATAACAATGACATCACAGAGGTTTAAGAGTTACATAACTGAAATGGTGGTAAAAAATAGTGTACATGTATAATTTTTCTCACAACCAGCCTTTCTTTGTTTAAATGGAGAAATGGCTAGAAAAGTTGGAGTTTCACTGGATAGAGACAGTATAGAGAGACTTGTAATTGAAGAGGCTAAGAATAAGAAAGACGAACTTAGAAAAAGTCTAAAGGGATGCTTTGTCTATATAAAAATTGATGCATGCACACACCACAGTCAACTATTTTGCCATTAATGTGAGGTTTGTTGACAAGAATGATAGGGTAGTGACATGGACATTGGGAGTAAAAGATACTCAGGCACATCACACTAGTGAATATCTTCATAAGTTGGTGGAAGATGTATTAGAAAAATTTGAAATTAAAAAAGAGCAAGTTCTATGTATTGTACTGATAATGCTTCGAATATGCTGAGCACAATTGAGAAAATGAATAAAGCAACTGAAGAAAGTACAAAAATGTGTAATGATGAAGAGAACATTCCTGAAACCTCAACAAAACTAACTGAAGAGCCAGAGGAGAACTGTATTTAGATAATATTGTTGAGGTAGCTGAATTATTTACAATTCAACATATACATTGTGCTGTACATTCACTGCAACTAGCAATAAGAGATGGATTGAAGGATTGACATGCAGCTATCATTGGAAAGCTGAGGCAAGTAGCAGTTGCAGCCAGAACACCAAAAACTGATACTATTCTCAAGAGACGAGCTGGAAAAGGGGCTTTTTTTTAAATCAAGCTACATGCTGGGGTAGCACCTATTTGATTATCAAATGCTTACTTGAACTAAAAAGTTTCCTGGAGGATCTAGATAACCAGAATGTTTTACTAACTGAAAACCAGTGGCTATAAGTACAAGAACTAGAAAGTCTGCTTTATCAGCCTTATGTCATTGGAGTGGAAAAAGTTGATATTTAGCCTGAACAAAAAAGGAGGATTAATTGCTGATGAGAGTCTCTCTTAATGGACAATAAATTTTTGCTAGCTGGTATTTACATTGATCCAATGAACCAAATCCTACTAAGCAGTGAGCAAACTCATTTAGGAAAACAAGCACTGATTGAACTAGCATGTCACATGAAAAGACCTAAGAGACTACCTGAAGCTGAAACTAAAGATGATGCTCGCAATATCAGTAACACTTAGAACTTGAAGGAACCTCTTCAGAATCAAATGAAGAATTACATTTTCAAACTGTTTTGGACAAACAAAAAGGTGAAGCAACAGTGAGTGATTGTACAACAAAGTACAATACAACCTGTAGATGTTCTAAAAAGAAAATTTCGGCAAGATGATCTTAGTGCCTTAAAAGTGGAACAGTATGACCAATCATCGAAACTTACTGTAAAGGAAGCCATCTCACTTTATCCAGAGATTATCTGGGATGTAGCAAGAACTTTAATAGCAATGCCACCCACCCAAATCAGTGTTGAAAGACTGTTCTGTGCTCTAAAGATAATCAAATTTGATTTGAGGGCTTCAATGAAGGAGGACTTAGCAGGAGCCATTCTATTTTTAAGCACGTGATTAGTTTAAGTAAATCCTTAACTTTCATTTTATTTTAGTTTCTTAGGGCATTCCTAATTTCTTTATCAAACCATAATTAAATGTTGTTATTACAGGTATTTTTCTTTTTTTTATGTACAAAGCTATATATATAGTCTTACATTATAGAATTTTTTTTTTCTACTGTATATTCACTATTCCTTTAAAGATTTACTATTTCATGTAAAGAAATTCATCAGCTGTTTTTTTAAGATTTTATTTTTTATTTTTTGTAGTTATTTTGAATTGCAGACCTATATCTATATATGTAAAAAAAATCTTATAGAATTTCTATTTTTATTGCCTTTTACATTTTACAAAAGATTATATTTCAACTTTTATTATAAAGTAATTTTATTTTTGTTTTGTACTTATTTCTTATTTGTAAAGATACATACATACATATACCAAGGCTTCTTCCCCTTTACAAGGGAGGTAGCCAAAAAGAAAAAGACATAAAACCATTCCCACCCATTCCATCCCTAAATACACTCCAACCCCCTCCATCCTCCCTCTTATCTTAGCACCTCCTGGATGACGAGTTTGTAAAGATACACTTGTAAAAATCCTTACATTATAGAATATTTCTATTTCAGTTGCTTTTTCTTCTTTACCCTTTCAAAAATGTCTCATAATTCTGTTAGAAAATATTAAAGAATATATAGGGATGATATTCAAAAGCCACATATCCTTATTCTATTATACAAACCAGTAATAATGATAAGGTCCACTCAAGTTAGGAGTGCATGCTTAGGCTTTATGATAAATGTAAGCCATAATTACTTAATTACAAAGAGAGGAGTCAGAGTCGGAGGTGCTAAAAATTGAGGAGTTGGAGTAGGAGGTTTTGCGTTCCAACTCCACAGCCCTGCTGGATAGAGTAAGAAATGAGGAGGTGAGGAGGAGAATGGGGGCTGGAAAGGGAGTTGGAGTTGTTGTTGCTGTTGTTGTTGTTGTCGTTCCCTAGACTGTCGTTCCCTAGACTGTCTGTCCGAGCAGTCCCGTCTCCCCAAGGAATGCCACAGCCGAAACTGGGTTTTCCAACAAATCCTTTATAAAGTGTATGTTGTGTTGTTTGGAAAGGGAGTTGGGAGATAGGGTTGATGAAAGAGTATTGGGATGATTTGGACACATGAAAAGAATGAGTGAAGAAAGACTAGTAAAAGAGGTGTAGAAGGTAGGGGTAGGAGTGAACATGAGGGGTCAACCTAGAATGAGATGGATGGGGTAAAAGGGGCTTTGGGAAAGAGGGGAATGTCTGTTGAGGAAGGATGGGAGAGGACAGAAGATAGGAGTGAATGGGGAATGGATGTACAGTATATGGATAATGCTGTGATGCATGAGGTGGAATGGGTGGGGGATGGGGGGGGGTGAGGGAGTATGTGTGAGAAATAATTTGATGCAGCCTGAGGGGATTTTGCCGATTTAATGAAGCTGCCTTGCTGTGGATGTGCTGTGTCTTGTGACACTGCCTCTGAACCAGGGCAGTGGGTGAGATGCAGGGATGACCTGTCATCCAGGAGGTGCCAAGATAAGGAGGGAAAAGGGTGGAGGGGAGTGGAGTGTGATAGGGATGGAATGGGTGGGAGTGGATTTTATGCATTTGTTTTTTGGCTACCTCCCTTATAAGGGGGAAAAAGCCTTTGGTGTATGACGGAAGTGGAGTAGCAAACACAGGAGTCTTAGTCTCGAGTTTATTCCTGACTAGTTTCGCAGGTATGCATTTTAAAAAAAAGCATACCTGTGAAACTAGTTAGGAATAAACTCACGACTAAGACTCTTGTGTTTCCTACTCCACTTACGTCAACCTGTCAGAATGTCTCAACCTTTGGTATATATATGTACTTTTTGCTCTCCATCTTGTACTTCTTTTAGAATCGTTTTCGCTATTTCTTTTTCTTTTTCCCTCAAGTACCTAACCATGCCATATTTTTCCTTTAGTCCACATACAACAGTACACTTTTTTTTATCTACTATATTTCTAACCCAATTTCCTTTTTCTTTGATCACTTGAATAATTGTTCCTTGCATTCTCCTGTATTTGTTGTACCATTTCTTTAAAAGCTATCTCTTCATTTTCCGTTTTCATTCCATTTCTTAATCTGCAAATTTTCGTCTTCTAGGTTTTCTTAAATCTTTTCAGACATTGCCTGTATTTTCTAATTTACCTTTTTTTTCAATTCTCACTATTGGTGGTATCTTTGTTTTTCATCCTATAATTTTCACATTCAACCTCAATTACTTTTTTAATTCACTCAGTTCATTATCTATTTCAGCATTCTTTCTTTAAATCACACACCTCTATTTACTTCAAAGTAGTCTTTCCTTAAATTCATCATCTCATTAGTTTCATGAACTCCCTATCCCATGAGTTCTTATCAAAACTCATATCCCTTTCCATGCCTATGATTCAATTCAATTTTCTTCTTTCATACCATAATCAGAAAAAAGATTGTCAGTACTTAGCCTAAGAAGTCCCCTTGGCATTTCTGGGCATCTGTTTACATTAAGTTTCGGTATAGTGCTCGATTAAAAATCATCACCATTTTCACTTGATCCTTCTTGATTTCATTGCACTTTCTCTCAACACACATTACTAGCACTGCTATAGACCATTTTGGGCAACCACAAATGCTCCCCCTCCCACTCAATACAACCCAGGCCTCCTGCTCTCCTTGCACTATTGAGAATTTTTGTCTTAATTCAGTAGCCTATGGAGCTCTAGTTGACGCTGTTGACTGCTTGGTAATTTTTGTGTGTGTGTGTGTGTGTGTGTGTGTGTGTGTGTGTGTGTATTTACCTAGTTGTATACCTAGTTGTATTTTACGGGAAGGGGAGCTATGCTCGTGAGGTCCCGTCTTCATATCTCATTTTATCTAAACTATTTTTAAATTCATGTATTGTTTTTGCACACACCACTTTCTCATCTAACTTGTTCCAACTGTCTATTGCTCTGTGAGGAAAGCTGTTCTTTTTCAAATCTCTTCTATAGTTGTCTTTTTTTATTTTCTTTCCGTGTCCTCTTGTATTTCTGTCATCCCATTTTATCAGATTCTCTCTATCAGTAATTTCTATGCCTTTCATGATTCTGTAAATAGCTATCAAATCTCCTCTCTCTCTTCTTTGCTCTAGTGTCTGTAGTTTAAGTTTTTGTAGTCTCTCTTCATATGATAGTTTTGAGAGTGTTGGTGCCAATTTTAGTAATTGCTCTTTGTATTCTTTCAAGTTTTTTTATACATTTTTTTGTACTTGGTGACCATATCGTTGCTGCATATTCCAATCTTGGTCTTATCAGGGTGACTAGGATTTTCCTCACCATTTCTTCATCCAGGTATGTAAATGCCACTTTGATTGTTCTTATTAAATTATAAGTTTCTCCAAAAATCTTATTTATATGTTTCTCAGGTGACATATTATTCATAACAATGACTCCCAGGTCCCTCTCATTTTCTACTCTTTTTATTCCTTCTTCTCCCAAATTATATGATCCTGTTATTCTGTTTTTGCTTTTTCCAAATTCCATTATACTACACTTTTTTGTATTGAACTCCATCTCCCACTTCCTACTCCATTCTTGTACTTTATTTAGATCTCTCTGTAGTGATTCACAATCTTCTTCAGTTTTCACTCTTTTCAGTAATTTTGCATCATCTGCAAAGAAGCTCATATAGCTTTCAATTCCTTCATCCATATCATTAATATATATAGCAAACATTATTGGGGCCAGAACTGTTCCCTGCGGGACACCGCTTATTACTTCATTCCATTTTGAGTGCTGATCTCTTATCACTACTCGCATTTTTCTTTCTTGCAAAAAGTCTTCCATCCAATTTAGCAATTTACCTTGTATTCCTCCTTCATATTCTAATTTCTTAAGCAACTTCTTATGTGGTACTTTGTCAAAAGCTTTTTTTAGGTCTAGAAATGCACAATCAGCCCATCCATCTCTTTCTTGTATTATATCTATTAGCCTTGAATAGAAACATATTAAATTGGTGACGCATGATCGTCCTTGTCTGAATCCAAATTGCCTTGGATTTAGTACGTTGTTTTTTTCCAAGTATTTTACCCATCTACTTTTGATAATTCTTTCACATATTTTTGCTATTGTACTTGTTAGAGAGACTGGTCTATAGTTGGTAGGTTCTTCTTTATTTCCTCCTTTATATATAGGTACTATATTTGCTTTTTTCCAATCTTCTGGAACTTTTCCTTCTTTTAAGGAACTGCTTATTATGCTATGTATTTTGTGTGTGTGTGTGTGTGTGTGTGTGTGTGTGTGTGTGTGTGTGTGTGTGTGTGTGCATTTACCTAGTTGTATCTTATGGGAAGAGAAGTTATGCTTGTGGTGTCCCGTCTTTGTATCTCCCCATATCTAGTTTGCTCTTAAATTCTTGCATTGTTTTTGCACATTTTGTTCATTAGTTCTTTTTTTGCATTATTAGTTTCCAATTTGCAATTCCATCTGAGCTGTGTGATTTTCCAATGTCGAGGTTTGTTAATTGCTCCATTATTTCTTTTTGTGCTATTATTTCCCTCATGGGGGAGATTGCACTTCACTTCCTTCATCCCAATGCTGTACTTTTTCTCTAGTGAAAACAAACTGAAGTTATTGTTAATGATTTCAGTCATTTCTAGATATTCTGTGTATTCTATAATTCCTTGGCATAGTTTCACCATTTCCTGTTTATTTTCAAGTTTACTATTTACATATCAATAAAATAGTTTGAGTTGATCTTTACATTTTTCTATTAAGTCTTTTTCATTGTTTCTTTTTTCCTTTCTGCACACTTTTACATATTCATTTCTATAGTTTATATATATTTGCCATTTTCCTTTTTTTTTTTCTCCATCTTTTCCGAGCGTTGTCTTTTCTATCTTTCGCCTCACTGCATCTTCTGTTGAACCAGCATTTAATGTACACCCTCTCTTGTTTGTCTTGGTACATACCTATTCTCCTTCATTATAGATTTCCATCAGGATTGCCCATTTCTCTTCCACTTTTGCCTCTTCAATGTAAATTTTTTCCCTATTTCCATTTTGAAAGAATTTCTTAAGTTTTCCAAAGTCCATTTTGTTGTACATCAATCTCTCTTTTCTGCACTTTTAATTTCTCTCTATATATATTTCTTCCTTTAGTTCAGCCTCTATTAGTACATGGTCACTCTTTCCAAATGGTGTCTTGTATTCAATTTTACCTACAATTTCAGGTTCTGTTGTCAACATTAAATCCAGTCTTGATGGTTCTTCACTGCTTCTGTATCTGGTATTTTCATTGACTCATTGTGTCACTGTATGTTCCATAGTCATGTCCAGTACTACATTTCCCCATAAGTCCTCTCTGCCATTTACTGTCAACTCCTCCCAACAGATTTCTTTGCAGTTGAAGTCCCCCATTAGCGCCAGAAATAAAGCTAACAGAACATTAGGTTTCATTGCTAGGACAGTAACGAATAGAAGTGCAGAGGTAATTATTAAACTCTATCTAGCGATAGTTAGACCCATCCTTGACTATGCGGTACAGTTTTGGTCTCCGTCCTACAGAATGGACATGAATTCACTAGAATCAGTACAGAGAAGAATGACCAAAATGATACATAGACTCAGAAATTTGCTTTACAAAGAGAGGCTTAGGCACCTAAACTTACACTCTCTGGAAAGACACAGAGTGCAAGGTGATCTAATAGAAGTGTTCAAGTGGATCAAAGGAGATGCAAACAAGGTCATCATAATAAAACAATAGGGCAGGACTCACAGTAATGGGTATAAACTGGACAAATTTAGATTTAAGAAGGAAATAGGCAAGAATTGGTTTACTAATAGGGTGGTCGATAAATGGAATAAACTTAGTAACCATGTAGTAAGCGCTGAAACTATCAGTTGTTTTAAAAAACGATTAGACAACTTTATGGATGGGGACAACAGGTGGTAATGGATATGGAGCTGCCTAGTGTAGGCCTTATGGTCTCTTGCAATCTCCTTTATTCTTATGTTCTTATGTACCAGGTTACCTCTGTCCTTTAGTATCTCGTTTAACGAGTGCCTTGTATTTTTTTAACATTTTTGGATGTTCATTCTCTTTCCATGAGCCCGTTTTTGGGGGCACATAAATCACCACAAACTTCCTACTTTTCAGTCTCTGTCTTCGACTTTTATCATAATCATTTTTACATTGTTTTAACCCTCAATAACCTTCATCACATTCAAGTTTTTCTTGGCCAAGAACGTGATTCCTTCTCCTTCTCGTTTTTTTTTTTTTTTAATCCAATAATTGTATAACCTGTGTCCAACACTATTAGGTGGTATTGAACCCCTTAATTTTGTCTCCACATTTCCCATTATGTCTGGTTTTTCATCTGACAGGTAATCACTTAGTTCATTCAATCCTGAGATTAATCCATCAATGTTAGTGTAGGCCACTTTTAATTTTCTTTCTTCATCTTGTTTTCTCTTCTTGTTTCGCCCACTCTGATGTACCTTTTCTCAGCCTCATGTCTAACCCTGCAATAGAACTCCTTGCTCTTGGTCTCCGTTCTCTTCACGTTTTTTCCTTAGCTTCACCTTTCAGTGTTTACTCTTTTTCTATTTCCTCAACACTCATTTCTCCTTTTCTCCATATCTTGTTGTAGTATTCGCTCCTTGCCAACTTACTTGCTTTTTCAAATATGTCTTCTACTACCATTTGCAATCTTAGTTTTGTCTTTAGTGGTTGATTTCTTTCCTTAGAATACTGTCCCATACCATATACTTTTTCTACATCTTTCTCTACTTCCAGGTCACCATCTTGTATTTCTTTTTAATTGATATTGCCGTTTCTTTTTCTGCTTTTTCTCTCATGTACCTCACCAGACCATGTTTTTCCCTTAGTCTATATACAACAATACATTTCTTTCTATCCACTGTATCTCTGACCCAATTTGCCTTTTCTTTAATTACTTGAATGATTGTATCTTTTGCTTTTTCCTGCATCTGTTGTTGTACTAGTTCTTTAAAGGCAATTTCTTCATTTTCTCTGATTTCATTCCATTTCTCCATCTTTTCATACTTTCCTCACCTAAGTTTTCTCCAATTCTTTCAGTCATTTCTTCTATCTTGTTATTTACCTCTTTTTTTAAGTTCTCACTATTGGTAGTATCATTAACCCCTTCCATACGGTGCCGCATACGTAGGCGGCATGAGGAGCAAGTGGATATGCGAGGCTGCCATATCGGCGTCTTGATTATATTTATTGTAGTTGCCCCTGCGTAATGACATACTCTCTAAACTGTTTTCATCACATTTTCTATGGTTATCAAAATTCACGTGTGAAAGAGAGAACGATCGATATAAGCGGTGACTATATTTTATGATGCGAGTATTATTACGACACATCGTATGTCTGGCAGCTAATGCTGCCCGCGAGATTTTGGCCCATACTGAAGAGGTTAATCTTTATTTTTTTCATTTTCACATTTAACTTCTATTATATAATTTTTTATATATAATTGATGGAGTGGTTGGGAAATGTGGAGTTCCAGGAAAGAATCGTAGTGGAGAGTTGATGGTGGAAATGTGTCTAGAAAGAGAGTTGATGATAGCAAATACAGTGTTTCGGAAGAAAGTCAAGCATAAGTACACATGGGAGAGGGTGAAGGGTGGTAGATAGAGCATTAATGGATTATGTAGTGGTAAATAGGATTATGATAGGAAGAGTTAAGGATGTACATGTGCTATGGGGAGAGGGTGGGGGAATATCAGATAATTTTTTGGTGGAAGGTAAGTTGAGAATGGAGGATAGATGGAGAAAGAGGAAAGGGACAAAAGGTAGGGAGGTTCTTAGAGTGAACTCTTTGAATGAAAAGGAAAAGGAGGAGTACGAAAAGAAGCTGAAGGAGGGAATGAAGGATAGAGTAGAGCTAGGTGTGGAGGAGGAATGGGGATGGTTGAAGGAGGGAATCATAAAGTGTGCAAGGATGGTGTGTGGAACAAGAAGGATGGGAGGAAATAGAAGGAAGGGTAGTGAATGGTGGGATGAGGAAACAAAGAAGGTTGTAGAAGAGAAGAAGCGAGCTTTCACAGAGTGGTTACAAAATAGGACGAGGGAGTCATATGAGAGGTACAAAGAAAAGAAAAGAGAAGTAAAGCAAAAGGTAACGGAGGCAAAGAGGAGAGCAGATGTGAAATAGGGTATGAGTATGACAGAGAATTTTGAAAGTAATAAAAAGATGTTTTGGAAAGAAATTAAGAGAGGAAGAGGAGGCGAATCAAGTAGAGAAGGTAAAAGGTGCAGATGGAGAGATGATAATGGAAGAGAAGGCAGAAAGGGGAAGATGGGCAGAATATTTTAGGGAGTTGCTAAATGTGAAGGAGGATAGGGAGGGAAAGATAGCTGCAGTGGGAAATGCGAAGAAAATGACCATGATGAATGAGGAGAATGGAGGAGAAATAAGGAAGGATGAGGTGAAAGCAGTTGTTAACCCCTTCCATATGGTGCCGCATACGTAGGAGTCATGAGGAGCAAGTGGATATGCGAGGCTGCCATATCGGCGTCTTGATTATATTTATTGTAGTTGCCCCTGCGTTTTGACATTCTCTATAAACTGCCCTTAATCACATTCTCTATGGTTTTCAAAATTCACGGGTGAAAGAGAGAACGATCAATATAAGCGGTGACTATATTTTATGATGCGAGTATTATTACGACACATACGGCTGGCATTGGCTGCTGCCCGCGAGATTTAAGGCCCGTACTGAAGAGGTTAAGATGATGAAAGCAGGTAAGGCACCTGGTCTGGATGGATGCCATGCAGAATGTCTCAAAAAAGGAGGTACAGTGATGGTGAACTGGCTGGTGAGGTTATTTAATGTTTGCTGGAGAGAGGGTAGAGTGCCAGAGGACTGGAGGAGTGCCTGTATAGTTCCTCTTTACAAGGGAAAAGGGGACAAGTGTGAATGTAGTAGTTTCAGAGGGATTAGCTTGTTAAGTGTAGTTGGGAAGGCTTATGGGAGGATCTTGATTGAGAGGATTAGGAGAGGAACAGAGGGAGTAATTGGTGAGGAAAAGTGTGGATTTAGGACAGGTAGAGGTTGTGTAGATCAGATATTTGGGGTAAGACAAATATGTGAGAAAGCTATAGGAAAGGGGAAGGATGTTTTTTGGGCTTTTATGGATCTGGAAAAGGCTTACGATAGGGTAGACAGAAAGGCACTGTGGGAGGTTATGCAAATATATGGGATAGGAGGAAAGCTTCTGGGAGCTGTCAAGAGTTTTTATGAGAGTAGTAGAGCTTGTGTCAGGATTAGAAATGGAGAGAGTGAGTGGTTCAAGGTAAAGGTGGGACTTCGTCAAGGATGCGTTATGTCACCATGACTGTTCAACTTATACATGGATGGGGTAGTGCGAGAGGTAAATGCAAGGGTAGTGGGTCAGGGATTGGAGATGGTTAAAGAAAATGGAGAAAAGTGGGAGGTGAGCCAGCTGTTGTTTGCAGACGACACTGCGCTTGTGGCAGGATCAGAGGAGGGATTGAGGAAGTTGGTGATAGAGTTTGGGAGAATATGTGATAGAAGAAAGCTGAAGATAAATGTGGGTAAAAGTAAGGTGATGAGATGTACAAGGGGTGAAAGTGGCAGTAGACTGGAAGTAAACATTAAGGGAGAGCGACTGGAGGAAGTGGATAGTTTTAGATACTTGGGTGCAAGTGTGGTAGGAAAAGGTGGAGTGAAGGTGGAGGTAGAATGTAGATTGAGAGAAGCGAGTAAATGCCTTGGTGGATTAAAGAGTGTAATGAGGAATAGACATTTGGGAATGGATGCTAAGAGGAGACTGTATGAAGGAGTGATTGTGCCAACAGCACTGTATGGGGCAGAAACATGGAACATAAGGGAGGAAGAGAGAAGGAGTTTGAATGTGTTTGAGATG
This sequence comes from Oratosquilla oratoria, assembly GCF_046742065.1. Lineage (NCBI taxonomy): Eukaryota > Metazoa > Arthropoda > Malacostraca > Stomatopoda > Squillidae > Oratosquilla > Oratosquilla oratoria. The sequence continues at coordinate 85,638,159 of NC_134777.1, forward strand.
AGGTGTCTGAGAAGTATGTTGGGGGTTACTAGGCTAGACAGAGTGAGAAATGAGGTGAGGAGGAGAACAGGGGTGGAAAGGGAGTTGGGAGATAGGGTTGATGAAAGAGTATTAGGATGGTTTGGACACATGGAAAGAATGAGTGAAGAAAGACTAGTAAAAGAGGTATGGAAGGCAGATGTGGAGGGAGTGAACATGAGGGGACGTCCTAGGATGAGGTGGATGGATGGGGTGAAGGGGGCTTTGGAGAAGCGGGGAATGTCTGTTGAGGAAGGACAGGAGAGGACAGAAGACAGGGATGAATGGAGAATGGTTGTATATGGATGATGTTGTGATTGCATGAGGTGGAGTGGGTGGGGGGATAGGTGGTGAGGTAGTGTGTGTGAGCAAAATTTGATGCAGCCCGAAGGGATTTCTCTGATTTAATGAAGTGGCCTTGATGTGGATGTGCTGTGTCTTGCAACACTGCTTCTGGCCCAGGGCAGTGGACAAGGTGCAGGGATGACCCGTCATCCAGGAGGAGCTAAGATAAGAGGGAGGGGTGTGGAGTGTATTCAGGGATGGAATGGGTGGAAATTATTTTATGCCTTTTCCTTTTTGGCTACCTCCCTTGTAAGGGGGAAAAAGCCTTGGTATATGTATGTATGTATATATATATAATTTTTTATTATCTTGAGTTTGTTCCTAAGTTCATAGTTTGATTTTTTTCAGATCATATATCTTGTTGTTAGGTTGGGCTAAGCATTTAATTAATTCTACAATCTCCTTTCTTAGTTGAATGTCTTTGTTAGCCCACCATTTTCTATTACTACTCACTTCCCTTTCCATGTCTAAGATTTGACTCAAATTTCTTTTTTCGTACTTACCAAAACCGGAAAAGGAGTCTTCATTATACAGTTTAAATCTTGCTGGTGTTTCAAGTCCTCTGTTTACATTGTACTTTGGCCAGGTGCCCCTAGATGGTTCAGTTTTCGAGCTGACATTCGTCTCAAAATCATTGTTTATATTTTCTCTTATTAAATCAAACTATCACTGCAGAGAAATAATTTTGGGTAACCACAATTGCTCCCCCTCCCATTCAATACAAACCAGGCCTCCTGTTTTCTTTGCACTATTAGGAACTTTTGTCTTCTTTGGCAGCTGACAGAGCTCAAGTGAGATGTTGACAGATTGGAAGCTTGTGTGTGTTTATGTTTGCATACAAAGACACTTCTATCATCTACAAGTACTGTAATCATACAAAAATAAACTCACCAAAAGATATTTGCTGCATTTGCTCCACGCCGTAACTCATTTAGTTGGATACCAGTTGCTGTATCAAATATCCGGATCAAAGTACCTTTCTCAGAGGCTGTGGCCAAACGAGTGCCCGGAAGATTTAGAGCTGAAATAAATCATCAAACAGTGCAAACATGTCTTCATCAAAAGGCATGCTTAATGCAATACACAGCAATAAATCAATTCCATTTCTAACAACCATGTATATATAAATATATAAATATATATGTATGTGTATATAATATATACATACATATACCAAATGCTTTTTTCCCCTTACAAGGGGGGTAGCCAAAAAGAAAAAGGCATTGAAATCACTCCCACCCATTTCATTTCCCATATATTCCACTCCCCTCCATCCTCCTCCCTCCCTCCTATCTTAGCACCTCCTGGATGACGGGTCATCCCTGCATCCTGTCCACTGCCCTGGGTCAGAAGCAGTGTCGCAAGACACAGCACATCCACAGCAAGGCCGCTTCATAAATTCGGCGACCCCCCCTCTCCGTCCCCTCATGCAGAGAAGGAGAAGACGGGGAGAAATCACTTCATGCTGCGTCAAGTTTTTCTCATACAGTGAGACCTCTCATTAACGGACGTTAATTAGCTGTGTTTGCGGTGTTTTCGCTGTGTTTTTGGTGCTGTTGTTTAGTGTGTGCAATCACTGTGCCACCCAAAAACCACTCCAAAACACTGAAAACACAGCAAAAACACCGCAAACACAGCTAATTAATGTCCGTTAATGAGAGGTCTCACTGTATATACTTCCTCACCCCACCATCCCCCACCCACTCCCCCTTATGCATCACAGCCTCATCTATACACAACCCCTCTCCATTCACCCTTATCTTCTGTCCTCTCCTGTCCTTCCTCTACAGACATTCCTCTCTTTTGTAAAGCCCCTTTCACCCCACCCATCCATATCATCCTAGGACGCCCTCTCATATTCACTCCTTCCACCTCTGCCTTCCACACTTCTTCTACTAATCTTTCTTCACTCATTCTTTCCATGTGTCCAAACCATCCCAATACTCTTTCATCAACCCTATCTCCCAGCTCTCTTTCCACCCCTGTTCTCCTCCTCACCTCCTCATTTCTCACTCTATCTAGCCTAGTAACCCCTATCATACTTCTCAGACATTTCATCTCAAACACATTCAAACTCCTTTTCTCTTCCTCTCTCATGTTCCATGTTTCTGCCCCGTACATTGCTGTTGGCACAATCACTCCTTCATATAACCTCCTCTTAGCATTCATTCCCAGATGTCTATTTTTTATTACACTTTTTAATCCACCAAGGCATTTACTCGGTTCTCTCAATCTACATTCTACCTACACCCCCACTCCTCCCTTTCCTGACACATTCATACATTCAAACTATCCACTTCCTCCAGTTTCTTACCCTTAATGCTCACTTCCAATCTGCTGTCACTCTCTCCCCTTGTACATCTCATCACCTTACTTTTGCCCACATTTATCTTCAGCTTCCTTCTTTCATACACCTTCTCAAACTCTGTCACTAACTTCCTCAATCCCTCTTCTGATCCTGCTACAAGCACAGTGTCGTCAGCCAACAACAGCTGGCTCACCTCCCACTTTTCTCCATTTTCTTTAATCATCTTCAACCCTTGACCCACTACCCTTGCATTCACCTCTCGCACCACCCCATCCATGTAAAGATTGAACAGCTAGGGTGACATAACACACCCCTGACAAAGTCCCACCTTTACCTCAAACCATTCACTCTCTCCATTTCTAATCCTAACGCAAGCTCTACTACTCTTGCAAAAACTCTTGACTTCTCTTAACAGCTTTCCTCCTATCCCAAATATCTGCAGTACCTCCCACAGGTATATAATATATATACATACATATATATATATATACACACACACACACACACACAGTGATACCTTCAGATATGATCGCCCTAACATAAGAAAAATTTGAGATACAATGTAAAACTTTTGAAAATTTATGCCCTTACAACAAATTTTTTTAGATACAATGTGGTGATGCACAATAATTTGAAACATCAGTGGTAGGTGGCAGACCATTCACTCAGCTCCCAACGATTCCTGATGCTTCAATTTGTGTTGTCTTCTTGTTTACATCTTTGCTGTTTGTTCATCATATTTGTGCCTGTTTTGTGTATTATTATTTTGATTTTTGTGCATAACCATGGGTCCCATAGGTAAGGACAAGGATAGTGAAAAAAAAAAAAAAATAAATAAAACAAGATAAAATAATATTTATAAATGATCCCAATGGAGGTAAAATATGAAATAATTGCAAAACATGAGTGTGGTGTGCAGGTGAGTGACTTAGCTAAAGAATACGGACGTAATGCATGAACAACATCCACAATCATTAATCACAAAGATGCAATAAAGAAGATGCAGCCTTCCAAAGGCATCATCATTATTTTGAAGTTTAGAACAGACCTACATAATGAGATGGAGTGCCTACTTTTAATATGGATTAAGGAGAAGGAATTGGCTGGTGACTGTTACAGAAACAATAATCTCAGAAAAGGCTATTGCTATCTTCCAAGACCTTAAACATGATGCAGCTAAGAAGAAAAGAGCCTACCCAATCACAAGCCTATGAAAGATAGGCTTACTCTTGTCCTTTGCACTAACGCTAGCGGCAACTGTAAAGTTAAGCCGTTGTGTACCACTCTGAAAACCCCAAGGCCTTTAAAGCTCATAAAGTCTTGAAAGACAAATTATAAGTTATGTGGCAAGCAAATATTAAGGCATGGTTTTTTATAGAATAGATGAACTTAGTTTTTGGCCCTGCTGTCAAGAAATACATAACAGAGAATGGTCTCCCACTTAAGTGTCTAATTCTCTTAAATAATCCTCCTGGTCATCCTCCAGGCCTTGAGAATGACATCTTAGATGAATTCAAATTTATAAACATTGTGTATCTGCCCGCAAATATATCTATCCTCCAGCCCATGGACCAACGAGTCATCTCTAATTTTAAGAAACTGTTCACAAAGCACCTCTTCAAACATTGCTTCAAAATTAGCAAAAACACCAACCCAACATTATGTGAATTTTGGAAAGACCATTACAAAATTGTAATCTAAGACACATAAATCTTTCCTGGCAAGGGGTTACCAGGAGAACCTTGAACTCTGCCTGTAAAAAGCTATGGCCTAGTGTTGTTGCAGAGCAAGACTTTGAGGGATATGAACAGCCACCAGAACCACCTGTTGAGAAAATCATGTCCAGTGGTCGTTCCATGGGGCTGGAGGTAGACGAGGTAGATGTTGCTGATCTTGTTGAGGGGCATGCTGAAGAAATGACAGAGGAGCTGAAGAAGTTACAGGATATGACCCACTCATTGGTGATGCTGGAACTCAGCAATGAGGAGGTCACGGTGCTAACTTTATGTAAAATTTGTGATATCCTTGCCAAGTGGCAAGAAGTGTCTGATTTTGTAGAGAAAAAGCACCTCGAGAAATTGTCTACAGGGAGAGCAAGTGCTTTAATTAATGATATGTGCCTTTCACAATTTTGCAACATATTAAAAAAGAGGCAGAAATAGGCCACTCTCGATTGTTTTCTCTTAAAGCGACCACGCAGTGAAGGTAATGAAGGCGAGGCCAAAAGGGCTAGACATGAAAGTGAAGGTGATAAAAAATTCAATTGAACCCCCCCCCAAATAAATACATACATACATATACTGAAGGCCCCTTCCCCCTACATGGGGGGTAGCCAAAAAGAAAAAGGCATAGAAACCACTCCCACCCATTCCATTTCCCACATATTCTACTCCCCTACACCCTCCTCCCTCCCTCTCATCTTGGCACCTCCCGGACGACAGCAGGCGGTCAGGTACCAGGGTTCAACTTCCCCCCTCCTCCCCCTGACCTGTGGGGTACCCCAGGGTACCAAGATGGGTCCCCTATGCTTCCTCATCCTTATCAATGACGCCCTCATGGACACTCCTCACAGATGGAAGTATGTGGATGACAGCACCGTAGGCATCCCCATCAACACCAGGCGGCCTGACTACGCACCACTACAAAACACCCTGAACAAGCTCATGACGTGGACGGAAAACAACAACGTCACAATCAACACCAACAAGACCGTAGTGATGCACTTTTGTACCTCCACACAAGCGGTGGCTCCTCCACAACTTTCATTGGGCCCCCATCCCCTCCAACTGGTCCAATCCACCAAGATCTTGGGCATCACACTTGATGCTCAATTAAATTGGAACCAACATATCACCAATATAGTCAGAACAGCGTCTTACAAACTGTATATGCTGAGTAGGTTAAAATCACTAGGAACACCTACATCTGAGCTACAGGAGGTCTACAAAACTTTCATACTCCCCACCCTCATGTATGCCTCACCAGCCTGGTCCAGCACACTCACCCTCGCACAGAGACAAAAGTTGGAGAGGATACAAAAGAGAGCATGCAGGATCATCCTGGGCATGGAGTACAGCAGCTACGACCACGCTCTTACCACCCTTACTCTATCTAGGGTGTCCCAGCGGCACGGTGAGGCACTAAGGAAATTTGGGGAAAGCCTGCTTTCCCACCCTAGACACCGTCACCTCCTCCCTCCTGATGCTCCACCAACTTGCCACGCCACTAGACACAGAAATAGACTCATACCAATCAAAGCGCCAAGGACTGACCGCTACAAAAACAGTGCCATCCCATCTATTGTGCACATAATCAACTCATTGTAAACTTCCACCATGTATATATTCCAAGTCTTATATCTTTAATCAACTTTTGCAATGTATTATTGTCAGTGTACCACTGTAATGGAAATAAAGCTTTTATTATTATTATTATTATGATAGGCCACCCCTGTATCCTGTCCACCTCCCTAGGTCAGAAGCAGTGCCGCAAGACACAGCACATCCACAGCAAGGCCACTTCATAAATTCGGCGACACACCCTCTCCGTCCCCCCACACAGAAAAGGAGAAGACGGGGAGAAATCTCTTTGGGCTGCGTCAAATTTTTCTCATAAATACTTCCTCACCCCTATCCCTCACCCACTCCCCCTCATGCATCACTGCATCATCTATATACAACCCCTCTCCATTCACCCTTATCTTCTGTCCTCTCCCGTCCTTCCTCCACAGACATTCCTCTTTTTTGTAATGCCCCTTTCACCCCATCCATATCCTCCTAGGATGCCCTCTCATATTCACTCCTTCCACCTCTGCCTTCCACACTTCTTTTACTAATCTTCACTCATTCTTTCCATGTGTCCCAACCATCCTAATACTCTTTCATCAACCCTATCTCCCAGCTCCCTTTCCACCCCTGTTCTCCTCCTCACCTCCTCATTTCTCACTCTATCTAGCCTAGTAACCCCTATCATATTTCTCAGACATTTCATCTCAAACACATTCAAACTCTTTCTCTCTTATGTTCCATGTTTCTACCCCATACAGTGCTGTTGGCACGATCACTCCTTCATATAACCTCCTCTTAGCATTCATTCCCAGATGTCTATTTCTCATTACACTTTTTAATCCACCAAGGCATTTACTTGTTTCTCTCAATCTACATTCTACCTTCACCCCCACTCCTCCCTTTCCTGCCACATTCACACCCAAGTATCTAAAACTATCCACTTCCTCCAGTCTTTCACCCTTAATGCTCACTTCCAATCTGCTGTCACTCTCTCCCTTTGTACATCTCATCACTTTACTTTTGCCCACATTTATCTTTAGCTTCCTTCTTTCACACACATTCTCAAACTCTGTCACTAACTTCCTCAATCCCTCCTCTGATTCTGCTACAAGTGCAGTGTCGTCTGCAAACAACAGCTGGCTCACCTCCCACTTTTCTCCATTTTCTTTAATCATCTCCAACACCTGACCCACTACCCTTGCATTCACCTCTCGCACTACCCCATCCATGTATAAGTTGAACAGCCAGGGCAACATAATACATCCCTGATGAAGTCCCACCTTTACCTCAAACCATTCACTCTCTCCATTTCTAATCCTAACACAAGCTCTACTACTATCGTAAAAACTCTTGACTGCTCTTAACAGCTTTCCTCCTATCCCATATATCTGCAGTACCTCCCACAGTGCCTTCCTGTCTACCCTGTTGTAAGCCTTTTCCAGATCCATAAAAGCCCCAAAAACATCCTTACCTTTTCCTATAGCTTTCTCACATATCTGTCTTACCACAAAAATCTGATCTACACAATAAATAAATAAAAGAGAAAAGAAAAGAGAAAAAATATTGAAATTAAATAGCCACAAAATTAGTTTAGCAGTGTTTTTAATCATATTAAAAAAAAAAGAAAAAAAAAAATTCATTTCATTTGTATTAATGTGCATGTGTTTATGTTTAATTGTGTGTTTATCATTACCCACTGTACATGTGTGTGCATCATACACTAGTTCTTGTTGCCCTCTCTCCCTCCCTCCTCTTGGCTCACACCTTCATTCAATGCTATCACCTGTCTCTGTGGTATATAACATTTCTCATTGTTAATTATTATTTCATCATTGTGTGTGCTATTACTCATGTATTTATCTATAAGTTGTGCTTGTTTTGTGTAATTTAAGTTTGTTTTGGGGTAATTTCGTATTGCTGGAATGGATTAACCCCTACAGCGTCAGCTGCATATTGTATGCCACAATTGTTTTATAGATTGAGCATCAGCAGCATACGTCACATGCCACAATTTCAAAAATTCGCCAAAAATAGGCTTTACATCGAGGGTCAAATCTGTGGTAATGACAAAGTAGCCCTATCCATTGGCTATAAAAAGCACCTAATTTTTTTTATTTATTGACAAAACTGGCTACCCTGGCAGCAATTTTCAGGGGTAACTTGGGGTATAAAATCAGCCTTTAGAACGTAATTTAGGCAATTCTGGTGTACGAAACAAAGGTGCTATCTAGTAAGTATTCAGATGTTTAGAGCTGACAATTTCGCACTGCCAATTTTTGTAAATGTGCAATACAAAATTTGGCCAGGCAATAATGGTGTGATGGATGCTTACTAAAACATTTGCCAAAACAATAAGATACACCACAATCACCTATCCTCCATGAAATTATAAAAAAAAGATAGCGAAGAATCAATTTATCACATAACGAAGTGATATTTGCCAAAAAAATCCACAAAAACTATTCATAAACACATTTTCTATAAGTGTCAGACTGTTATGGGTGACAGTAAATTGACTTGAACCATCATAAATGTCATATTCCTTCATTCTGAAGTTCTAACAAAGTTTCCCTGAAAAAATACCTCGTTAAACCCACGTAAGGAGCAAAAGTCTACAGATATTCTACCAAACTTTTGCATGCATATCTCAATAAAATCAACCCATTTTCTTCACTTCTAGGCTAAGGTGAATCAAAATAAGCAAGACTTGTTGGTTTTACATCATTTTGAGTTGATTTAAGCAATGTTTTTTTTTTTTTTTTTTTTTTTTTTTTTTTTTTTTTTTTTTTTTTTTTTTTTTTTTACTCTGATGCTGGGGGGGGGAGTATATACAAGATTTGCCTGGCGACATACAGGTTAATTCTATTTCCATTAATTAAAATGGGAATAATAGTTTTGAGATACAATTTTTTTGACATGACAGCAGTCACGGAATGAATTTCATATCTCAAGGTATCAGTGTATATATATATATATATATATATATATATATATATATATATACATATATATATATATACTGATACCTCGCTACTTCACAGTTCAACTATCGAGGAGTCACGACTTTGCGGATTTTTAAAATATATATGTGGAAAATACATCGCGGAGTTTCTGTAAAATTTTAGAAAAATTATGATATATGAATACCTAAAATTTTTCATTAAATCCATAAAAAAAAAAATCTAGAATGTGATGTGCGTACATTACCCATGTATCCTGTTGTTGAGAAAATGCAAAGAGTATCATCTTGGTGACAAAGTGCTTTGTAAGATGGGCTGTGATTGGTGCAATGGAGAGAGACAACGAATCACAGCTTTCTATTTTGTAATCTGGCTTGTGATTGGTGCTTTGACCAATGCTCAGATCCACAGCATCTTCCCTTGTCTCTCTCTTGTGGCCATTTCACTTCAAGCTTTCTCGCCGAGCGGTTTACTATACTGTACTACTTCACGCTGTGCTGTGATTTTTTTTTTTCGTTTCTTTGCATTGAACTTTGCGTTTTCATCCCCTGCAATGGCTCCCAAGCATGCTGCTTCTTCCAAGGTTGGTACTGAGCTTAAATGTAGATGAAGAATGATGATGATCGCTGAGGTGAAACTTCTGGATATGTTGAAGGGAGAACTTTCACTGCCATAGTCCGCCATTTTAGCGTGAACGAACCCACCATTTGCTACATCAAGAAGGACGAGGCTAACATTAGGAAGATGGCTGCCATCACCTTTAATAAGTCAGCAAAAAGAGTGGTTACGGCTCGTAATAAAACTATCATCCGTATGGAAGCTGCTTTGGCCATATGGATACCCAACTGCAGAAAGAAGAACATAGCCTTGGATACGAACATCATCCAAACAAAGGCTAGGAGCCTGTACGAAACTTTCGCCGCTAAGGAACCTGAGGACGACAGTAGCGACCACGAAGAGGAAGAAGACAAAGACAATGTAGAAGATCCACAACCAGGGATGTTTAATGATTCACAACCTAAAAAATGTCCTTTTTCTGCTAGCAAAGGGTGGTTTGCTAAGTTTCAGAAACACTTTGGCCTAGAAAGCGTTTCTCTGCATGGCGAGGCTGCTTCTGCTGACACGAGCACTGTTGAAATATGCGTGAATGAAACTTTCAAGAAGATTATCGCCAAAGGTGGAGATAAGCCCGAACAAGTTTTTAATATGGATGAGACGGGCTTTTTTGGAAAAGAATGCTGTTGCAAACTTTTCTGTTCAAAGAGGAATCAAAGCCTCTGGCTTTAAAGCATACAAGGATCATGTGACCCTCATGATGTGTGGCAATACTGTGGGATTTTTGTTAAAGCCAGGACTTATTTACAAGTCTAAAAACCCAAGAGCTTTAAAAAAAAAAAAAAAAAAGGAATCTACAACCCGTACATTGGATGCACAATCCAAAGATGTGGATAACAAAGATGCTGACCTTCAACTGGTTCCACCAGTGTTTTATTCTGCAAGTCAAGGTGTATCTATTTGAGAAGGACTTGCCATTCAAAATCCTTCTCCTTATGGATAACGCTGGTGGCCATGCTACTGATCTGTCACATGAGGACATCCAGATTGAGTTCCTGCCACCCAACACTACGTCACTTATTCAGCCAATGGACCAGGGGGTTATCAGGGCATTCAAGGCCCTAAACACAAGGAATGTCCTGGCAAACCTGGTTGCTTCTGTGGATGCCGCCCAAGAAGGCGAAGACAAAAATTTTAACTTGAAGGCATACTGGCAGTAGTACAAAATTGCTATGTGCCTCCAAAATATCCAGAAGGCATTGCAAGAAATGAAGCCTGCCACCATTAACGCAAGCTGGTTATTTACGACGACAAGGGATTTACACCTGCCGAAATCCAACACTCCGCAGTACAGAAAGCTTTGCAGTTGGCTGCAATCATTAGAGGTGACGGCTTTGCAGACATGACCACGGGAGACATCGACGAGTTATTAGACTGCCACTTCCAGCTGCTTACCAACACAGACCTCGATGACTTGACGAAGTCAGCCAGCGAAGAAGTAACGCAGCAAGAAACAGAAGAAGTTCTCAACCAAACTGGCTTGACTTTGGAACAGCTGGCCAAGCTCTGCAACCTAGCTAAAGAATTGAAAGAGGAGTCACAGGAATGGGACAACAATATGGTTCATTCAGTGCAATTTTGCAACAAGGTCGACAAAGTCATGAATCCTTACAAGATGCTCTTTGAACGAAAAAAGCAGCAGTGGAAGCAACTTCCTATCACAATGTTTTTGCAGCCTCACAAAAAAGAGCCAGTTCCTGCTGCTACTACTACGGTTGCACCTTCGGAAGAAGTGGAAGAAGTGTCCCAGGAAAGGGCATCGCCGTCTGAAGAGACGTAAAATACAATCATTGGCTGCACAGTAGAAGTCATCATCAGCTTCATCATCATCATTTCTACGGCACAGCAAATTCATCACAATCATCATTCAAATTTTACTTCAACTTCTTTTGGGTTGAGTACAGTAACAATCTTTATTTTTTTTTAATTATAAGTGTTATTCCTTAACAGTTGTCCTTGTTATTAATAGAGTACTGTGATGGGTGGGTTGTTAACAGTACAGGGAGGGTTTTAAAAGTACAAATACATGTTAAATGAAGGAGGAGTGGGAGGGAGTGAAGGATAGAGTAGAGCTAGGTGTGGAGGAGGAATGGGGATGGTTCAAGGAGGGAGTCACAAAGTGTGCAAAGATGGTGTGTGGAACAAGAAGGATAGGAGGAAATAGAAGGAAGGGTAGTGAATGGTGGGATGAGGAAACAGAGAAGGTTGTAGAAGAGAAGAAGTGAGCTTTCAAAGATTGGTTACAAAATAGGATGAGGGAGTCATATGAGAGGTACAAAGAAAAGAAAAGAGAAGTAAAGCAAAAGGTAAAGGAAGCAAAGAGGAGAGCAGATGTGAAATGGGGTAAGAGTATGACAGAAAATTTTGAAAGTAATAAAAAGATGTTTTGGAAAAAAATTAAGAGAGGAAGAGGAGGTAAATCAAGTAGAGAAAAAAAGGTAAAAGGTGCAGATGGAGAGATGATAATGGAAGAGAAGGTAGTAAGGGGAAGATGGGCAGAGTATTTTAGGGAGTTGCTAAATGTGAAGGAGGATAGGGAGGGAAAGATAGCTGCAGTAGGAAATGCTAAGAAAATGATCATGATGAGTGAGGAAAATGAAGAAATAAGGAAGGATGAAGTAAAGGCAGTTGTTAAGATGATGAAAGCAGGTAAGGCACCTGGTCTGGATGGATGCCATGCAGAATGTCTGAAAAAAGGAGGTACAGTGATGGTGAACTGGCTGGTGAGGTTATTTAATGTTTGCTGGAGGACTGGAGGAGTGCCTGTATAGTTCCTCTTTACAAGGGAAAAGGGGACAAGTGTGAATGTAGTAGTTTCAGTGGGATTAGCTTGTTAAGTGTAGTTGGGAAGGCTTATGGGAGGATCTTGATTGAGAGGATTAGGAGAGGAACAGAGGGAGTAATTGGTGAGGAACAGTGTGGATTTAGGATGGGTAGAGGTTGTGTAGAACAGATTTTTGTGGTAAGACAGATATGTGAGAAAGCTATAGGAAAGGGGAAGGATGTTTTTTGGGCCTTTATGGACCTGGAAAAGGCTTACAACAGGGTAGACAGAAATGCACTGTGGGAGGTTTTGCGGATATATGGGATAGGAGGAAAGCTTCTAGGAGCTGTCAAGAGTTTTCATGAGAGTAGTAGAGCTTGTGTCAGGATTAGAAATGGAGAGAGTGAGTGGTTCGAGGTAAAGGTGGGACTTCGTCAAGGATGCGTTATGTTGCCCTGGCTGTTCAACTTATACATGGATGGGGTAGTGCGAGAGGTAAATGCAAGGGTAGTGGGTCAGGGATTGGAGATGGTTAAAGAAAATGGAGAAAAGTGGGAGATGAGCCAGTCGTTGTTTGCAGATGACACTGCACTTGTGGCAGGATCGGAGGAGGGATTGAGGAAGTTGGTGACAGAGTTTGGGAGAGTATGTGATAGAAGAAAGCTGAAGATAAATGTGGGTAAAAGTAAGGTGATGAGATGTACAAGGGGTGAAAGTGGCAGTAGTCTGGAAGTGAGCATTAAGGGAGAGCGACTGGAGGAAGTGGATAGTTTTAGATACTTGGGTGCAATTGTGGCAGGAGAAGGTGGAGTGAAGGTGGAGGTAGAATGTAGATTGAGAGAAGCGAGTAAATGCCTTGGTGGATTAAAAAGTGTAATGAGGAATAGACATTTGGGAATGGATGCTAAGAGGTGACTATATGAAGGAGTGATTGTGCCAACAGCACTGTATGGGGCAGAAACATGGAACATAAGGGAGAAAGAGAGAAGGAGTTTGAATGTGTTTGAGATGAGGTGTCTGAGAAGTATGATGGGGGTTACTAGGCTAGACAGAGTGAGAAATGAGGAGGTGAGGAGGAGAACAGGGGTGGAAAGGGAGTTGGGAGATAGGGTTGATGAAAGAGTATTAGGATGGTTTGGACACATGGAAAGAATGAGTGAAGAAAGACTAGTAAAAGAGGTATGGAAGGCAGATGTGGAGGGAGTGAACATGAGGGGACGTCCTAGGATGAGGTGGATGGATGGGGTGAAGGGGGCTTTGGGGAAGAGGGGAATGTCTGTTGAGGAAGGATGGGAGAGGACAGAAGACAGGGGTGAATGGAGAATGGTTGTATATGGATGATGTTGTGATGCATGAGGTGGAATGGGCGGGGGGATGGGGGGTGAGGTAGTATGTGAGCAATTTTTGACGCAGCCCAAAGGGATTTCTCCCTGTCTTCTCTTTTATGCATGGGGGGACGGAGAGGGGGGGGGGTCGCCGATTTAATGAAGAGGCCTTGATGTAGATGTGCTGTGTCTTGCGACACTGCATCTGACCAAGGGTAATGGACAGGGTGCAGGGATGACCCGTCATCCAGGAGGTGCTAAGATGAGAGGGAGGGTGGAGGGGTGTGGAGTGTATTCAGGGATGGAATGGGTGGGAATGATTTTAGGCCTTTTCCTTTTTGGCTACCTCCCTTGTAAGGGGGAAAAAGCCTTGGTATATGTATGTACATGTTAAATGAATACTATAAATATGGTGTCCCTACTTCGCAGAAATTCAGTTATCCCGGCCAGTCTTGGAACCAATCTACCACAATAAATGAGGGATCACTATGTATGTATGTATATATATATATATATATATATATATATATATATATATATATATATATATATATATATATTCATATATATGCTGTATATATTTATATATACATATATATATATCTATATATATATTATATATATATATTTATATATACATACATATATCTAAACAGAAATGTAGTAGCACATTTGTAAATGACACACAGGAAACCCACCGTCGGAAAAAATAAACTTGGAATAAAAAAGAATCCTATATTTCGGCTATCAACTGTAGCCCTCTTCAGGAAAGTACTTTCCTGAAGAGGGCTACAGTTGATAGCCGAAATATAGGATTCTTCTTTATTCGAAGCTTATTTTCTCTGACTGTGGGTTTCTTGTGTGTCACACACATATATATATATATATATATATATATATATATATATATATATATATGTGTGTGTGTGTGTGTACATATATACAGGGTGTGAGTGCTATTTGAGAACATATTGTTTAAAGTTCACTACACACTCAAAGAATCTATAATATAATTTTTTTCTATTTCAGATAACCCAGTTAGAGGATGATGTTAACCCTAGAAATGAAAAGACATGCAATCATTTTTGCTTTAGCTGCAAAACATAGCGATTTAAAAATCAGTAACTTTTTACATGTTGCCAGATCATTTGTTCATAAGGTTCAGTTGGAGCTAGAGGGATGTGATGGCAATGTTTCCCCTGTAGCAAGAAGAAAAAACCATTCACAGTGCTCCGATACTGTGAGAACACCAGAATTTATACAGAATGTTCAAAACATCATTGATGAGAACCCCGGAAGATCAATGAGGTCCATCGCCAAAGAACTCCAGGTATCAGAGTGGACTATCAGAACTGTGGTGCATCAGGACATTCGATATAAGTTATATGTAATGAGGAAAGGCCAATTCATATTGGCAAAGACACAGGAAAACCGTCTCATGCGTTCAAAATGGTTGCTGAACAAAGTGAAAAATCCCCACGAACATGGCATGCTTTGGTTTTTCTATGACAAAAAACTTTGACCAAGATCAGAAAACAAACAGACGGAATGACAGGTGACTATGTACATCTCCTTCTGAAGTACCCAGGGTGATGCACACCAAATATCCGGCTACTGTGATGGTTTTAGGAGTTGTGAGCAGTGAAGGTCATGTCATGCCACCTTACATTTTCCCACACAGTCTTAGGGTCAATGCTGCTGGATACATTAATGTTCTTAAATAGCCAATAGCTGCAAAAGACCATCTTTAAACTATTCCTAAGAAAGTGAACCTATACAAAAGTAAAGAGGAGAGAGATTTGGGAGTACTGATAAAAGACAACCTGTCATCAAAGAGGCATATCAGCAGTATCGTGGGGGAGATGTACAGACTGCTGCAGAAGATTAAAGTGGCTTTTCACTGTATGGATAAAGAAACAATGAAAAAGATGATCAAAACCTTGATGCATCCAAGACTGGAGTATGTGTCTTTTGTATGGTCTTCACACAGAGTGAAAAATATAAGTAAAACTAAGAGAATACAAAGTGCAACAAATATGTACCACAACAAAAAATAGAAAAAACATACATAAAGAGCTGGTACAACAAAAGATGTAGTGGAGCTAAGGACAAAAGAGACAAAGCTTGGAAAAAATTGAAAAGAGATAAGAAAAAAAGCAAATGGCAAACGTACATCAAACTAAGAAAAAAATATGTAAAAATACGCAGAGATGAAAAAAGAAATTACGAAAAAAAGATAAGAGACAAATGTAAAGAACCCAAACTATTTTACAAGTATGTAAATGGAAAACTGAAAAACAAACAAGAAATAGAAAAACTGCACCAAGATCAAAAGGAATATACAGAAGAACTGGAAATGGCTGAAATTATGAACCACTTCAGATCAGTATTCACAATAGAAAACTCATCTAACAGTGTAGAAAGACAGAGAATTATCCCCAGCAATGAAAGAAATAAACGTAACACAAAAAGAAATCAGTGACCAAATTAAAACCCTTGATGTCAGAAAATCACATGGCCCAGACGGAATTGCAAACTGGATACTGAAAGAATGTATGGAAGAATTAACTGACAAAATATATAATATAATTAAATTCTCACTTAAAGAAGGAAAAGTGCCATTGGACTGGAAGAAGGCAAACATTGTACCAATTTATACATACATACATATACCAAGGCTTTTTCCCCCTTCCAAGGGAGGTAGCCAAAAAGGGGAAGGCATAAAAACACTCCCACCAATTTCATCCCTAAATACACTCCACACCCCTCCCACCCTTCCTCTCATCTGAGCACCTCCTGGATGACGAGCAATTCCTGCACCCTGCCCACCACCCTGGGTCAGAAGCAGTGTCGCAAGACACAGTACATCCACAGCAAGGCCGCTTCATTTAATCGGCGACCCCCCCCCCCTCCGTCCCCCTTTGCATATAAGGCGAGGACGGGGAGAAATCCCTTCGGGCTGCGTCAAAATTTACTCACACATACTACCCCCCCACCCCCCCCGCCCATTCCTCCTCATGCAGTCACAACATCATCCATATACAACCATTCTCCACTCACCTCTGTCTTCCGTCCTCTCCCTTCCTTCCTCAACAGACATTCCCCTCTTCCCCAAAGCCCCCTTCACCCCATCCATCCACCTCATCCTAGGACGTCCCCTCATGTTCACTCCCTCCACATCTGCCTTCCATACCTCTTTTACTAGTCTTTCTTCACTCATTCTTTCCATGTGTCCAAACCATCCTAATATTCTTTCATCAACCCTCTCTCCCAAATCCTTTTTTACCCCTGTTCTCCTCCTCACCTCCTCATTTCTCACTCTATCCAGCCTAGTAACCCCCACCATACTTCTCAGACACCTCATCTCAAACACATTCAAACTCCTTCTCTCTTCTTCCCTTATGTTCCATGTTTCTGCCCCATACAGTGCTGTTGGCACAATCACTCCTTCATACAGTCTCCTCTTCGCATCCATTCCCAAATGTCTATTCCTCATTACACTCTTTAAACCACCAAGGCATTTACTCGCTTCTCTCAATCTACATTCTACCTCCACCTTCACTCCACCTTTTCCTGCTACACTTGCACCCAAGTATCTAAAACTATCCACTTCCTCCAGTCGCTCTCCCTTAATGCTCACTTCCAGACTACTGCCACTTTCACCCCTTGTACATCTCATCACCTTACTTTTACCCACATTTATCTTTAGCTTTCTTCTATCACATACTCTCCCAAACTCTGCCACCAGCTTCCTCAATCCCTCCTCTGACCCTGCCACAAGCACTTTGTCGTCCGCAAACAACAGCTGGCTCACCTCCCACTTTTCTCCATTTTCTTTAACCATCTCCAATCCCTGACTCACTACCCTAGCATTCACCTCTCGCACCACCCCATCCATGTATAAGTTGAACAGCCAGGGCGACATAACGTATCCTTGACGAAGTCCCACCTTTACTTCAAACCACTCACTCTCTCCATTTCTAATCCTAACACATGCTCTATTACTCTCATAAAAACTCTTGACAGCTCCCAAAAGCTTTCCTCCTATCCCATAAATCTGCATAACCTCCCAATTTATAAGGGAGGTGATAAGAAAGATCAATCTAACTACAGACCGCTCTCACTAACAAGCACAATAGCAAAAATTTGTGAAAGAGTTGTCAAAAACAGATTGAAGAAAAATCTATACTGAACCCTAATCAATTTGGATTCAGACAAGGGAGATCATGTACAACAAATTTGATCTGCTTTTACTCAAGATTAGTAGACATAATACAAGAAAGAGATGGATGGGCAGACTGTGCTTTTCTGGACCTGCAAAATGCATTTGATAAGGTACCTCATAGGAAACTAATAAATAAGATAGAGTCAAAAGGTGGGATCAGAGGAAAATTATTGGAATGGATGAAAGACTTCCTGATTGGGAGGAAAATGAGAGTTGTAATTAGAGAAAAATTCTCCAACTGGGAAGAAGTAAAAAGCGGTGTCCCGCAAGGATCAGTACTGGCCCCGATCATGTTCGCCGTATACATTAATGACATGAATGAAGGCGTGGAGTGCTATATGAATTTCTTTGCAGATGATGCAAAATTACTAAAGAAGGTAAAAATGGAAGAGGACTGCAACTCATCGCAACAAGATCTGGAGACGATCTGGAATTGGACTCAAAAGTGGGAAGTAAAATTTAACATTAAAAAATGCAGTATAATGGAATTTAGAAAGAGTAAAAACAGAATATCCAAAGATTACAGAATTGGGGAAGAAAAAATAAAAAAAAAGCAAACTCGGAAAAAGATCTTGGAGTGATGATTGGAAAGGACATGAAACCAGATAAGCATATAAATAAAATATTCGGAGAAACCTACAACTTATTGAGGTCAATCAAAGTGGCATTTGCTTATATGAAGAAATGATAAAGAAAATACTAACTACACTAATAAGACCAAAACTTGAGTACGCAGCATCACTTTGGACACCCAGTACCAAAAAGAATATTAAGAAACTAGAAAAATTACAAAGAGCGACAACCAAACTAGCACCGACTCTCGCCGAACTAACATATGAGCAAAGACTGTCCAAATTGAATCTACCAACTCTGGAACAAAGAAGAGAAAGAGGAGATTTGCTGACTATCTACAGAATAATGAAAGGAATGGAAGTTTTAGACAGGGACCACTTGTTAGTGTGGGACAACGGTGAAACGAGACACGGAAAAAAACTGAAGAAGGATAGTTATAGAAAAAAATTGAAAAGGAACAGTTTCCCACACAGAGTGATAAATACGAACAAATTAGACAACAAAACAGTATGTGCAAACACTATACAAGATTTTAAGATCTAACTTGATGCGGAGAGATACAAAGACGGGTCACCACGAGCATAGCTCCCCTCCCGTATATTACAACTAGGTAAATACAACTAGGTAAATAACTAAACTGGTCCCCAGCCTGGCAGAGAAACTATATGAAAAAAGACTAAAAGTTTTGGGGTAATCAAATTTTGAAAGATCAAAGAGTAAGATGATACGATTATAATACTTAGGCCAATAAAAGGGAGATTACATTGACAGAAGAGATCTCTTGATGAAGGATAGGAGGGCTTTCAGAGGTCATGTGGACAAATTAAGTGAGACATGTCTAAAGGATGTGATGAAATACAGTTTTCCATATAGATGCATAAATACTTGGAATGGGTTAGGAGATACAGCCCAAGCTGAAATAATATATAAATTCAAACCTAAATATGGTAACTGAATATCAAGGATATGGATTAAGTTGGAACTGTACATGAATTTGAGGTTAGGTATGATAAAAATTGGAAAATTGGATATAGGACCCAACAAGCATAGCTCCTTTCCTGTACACTACAATTAGGTAAATTAGGTAAATACATGTATTTACCTAATTGTAGTATAGAGAAAAGGAGCAATGCTCATTGGGTCCCATCTCCTATTCTCTAATTTTCTAACATAACTTGACTCAAATTCATGTACAGTTCCAATTATCATATTCTATATTTCAACTCATGTATTGTTTGAGCTTGGACTATATCACCTTCTAAGCTATTCCTCATATTATTTCTATATGGAAAACTGTATATCTTCTCATCCTTTCAACATGTGGTCTTTCTTGATTTACTTCCATAACCTCTGAAAGCCCTCCTATCTTTAACCCCTTCCATACGGTGCCGCACACGTAGGCGTCATGGACTTAGATCTCGGTGGCAGCAGCCAATGCCAGCCGTACGACGTGTCGTAATAATACTCGCATCATAAAATATAGTCACCGCTTATATCGATCGTTCTCTCTTCACCCGTGAATTTTGATAATCATAGAAAATGCGATTACAAAAGAATTAGAAAGAATGTCATTATGGAGGGGCGACTACAATAAATATAATCAAGACACCGATATGGCAGCCTCGCGAATACACTCGCTCCCCATGACGCCTACGTGTGCGGCACCGTATGGAAGGGGTTAATCAGATCTCTTCTATCAATACAATCTGTCCCTTTCAGTGACCTGAATACTGTAATCATGTCACCTCTTTCTCTTTGATCTTTCCAAGTTGGTAAATCTAGTATTTTTAGTCTTTCCTCATATGGTTTATCTGTCAGGTTGGGGACCAGTTTGGTTGTTGCCCTTTGTATTCTCTCAATCTCACTTATATCCTTAACCCCTTCCATACGGTGACGCCTACGTAGGCGGCATGAGGAGCAAGTGGGTACACGATGATGCCGACGTCAGCATCTTGATTATATTTATTGTAGTCGTACCTACGTAACTTCCATTCTCTCTAAACTGGCTTCATCATATTTTCTATGGTTATCAAAATTCACGGGTGAAAGAGAACGAACGATTGAGCACTGACTTTATTTCTTATAATGCGATTATTATGATGCAACATTGCATGTCGGGCAGCTAATGCTGCCAGACGTGCGATGTGCCCCGGAGTGAAGAGGTTAACTCTGTGTGGGGACCATATTACTGACTCACATGTACTTGTCATATCAGGGTTTTAAAGAGTTTTTTCATCTCTTCATCCATATAATGGAACACCACATTAATCTTGTCAGATGACACAAAAATATTGAAGCAAGTAAGAACAGAAGAAGACTGTGATTCATTACAATCAGACCTGGACAAAATCGGGAAATGGACTCAAAAGTGGGAAGTGAACTTCAATATCAAGAAGTGTAGCACAATGGAGTTTGGAAAAAGTAAAAACAGAATTTCAAAAAATTATTAAATTTGCAAAGAAGAAATCAAAAAAGTGCACTCGGAAAGGGACCTTGGAATAATAATCAGCAGAGACACGACACTGGATAAACATATTAACAAAATAGTCGGAAAAACCTTCAACCTATTAAGGTCAATGAAAGTGGCATATGACTACTTGAATAAAGAAATTATTTAAAAAATATTACCGTATTTTACGGCTTACAAGATGCACTTTTTTTCCTAAAAAATACCCTGAAAAATGCTAATGCGTCTTCCAAGACGAATGTTGTATTGTAAGGCAACACCCAGGCTCACGTAAGCTTGGACACTTGACCGATGGCGACCTGGATTTGTATGTTGAGTCATTACACTATGATGTTAGCTTAAGTACTGTTTAATTCAACCTTTAATATTATGTAAACTCAGTACTTAGCTGTTACAAGTATTTCCAATACCATAATCCTTCCTGGAGCCTACTCGGCATGTGGAGAACCAAGTAACTATGTAACTATGTAACATGATCTTGAAGATTGTTAGGGAAATTGTCCTCATTTTCTTATGACCCCTTGATGTGCACAGAGTCCTAGGAGAGTTGCGCGCCATCCCAGCTGCACGAGTCATACAACAGTTCTTTGAGAAATGCATGAGCAGTACCAGCATCGGCCTAGCGATGACTAATCTGCATGCCACATTGGTTATATGAGCTGCACAAGCAGTTCTTAGAGGAAACACATGTGCAGTACTAGCCATACATTCCATCTTAGTGAGATCAGCAGCCTGAAAATGTTTCACATCCAACTTCTTAGGCATTGACTTTGACCTTGGATCAATTAAGGGCACAGGTCATGACCTGACCCATGTATATAAGACTGGACAGAATTGCTGAAGATTCACATTGCCTCAAAGCATCACATTGCGAACCTAGCTCATTGCCTCCATCGCAGTCTCCTCCTCCCCTTCCCCCATAAGCAGACCGCCTTAGGACATGACTTGAAACCCACAGTCGTCACCTCCCTCGCTATCTCTCCCCTCTCCCTTTTTTCTTGCACTTAACCACTTTAGTACAATGACACCTATGTAAGCAGCTGATGCAGCTGATGCCATTACTATAGGCACCCAACTTAATTTCTAAATAAACCCACTACTCTCTCCATCAGACTTTGCCTTCCAGCTAGCCTGACATTGGCTGCCCAATGTTTGTGGACCTGATCCCCAGCTCTTCCTACTGCCACCACTTGATTACTGCCAGCTTGACTGCTAGCTCATCTATCACTGCTGCCTGCCAGCTCGACTGCTGGTGCTGCCTGCCTGGTCTGCCACCACTGCCTGCCAGCTCAACTGCCACTGCTGCTTGCCAGGTCTGCCAACTACCAGCTCTATTGCCTGCACACTCACCTACCACAGGTATCATTTCATGGCCTACTGCCACCGCCACTAGATCATTTAGCAAACCGGAGCTGTAAGCATCCCCACCTTGACCGATCCACATGCTTAACAGAGATCACAAGGTCCTGCACCTCAACTCTGGTAAAGCTAATGAAGAGCAACTTCAACTGTCAAGTCCACAATGTCCTGGGTGACCTAATGCCCCACCTGCTAACCATGATCATTCTCAAGTGTCTATCTTTTCAGGGAGATGTTGCAACCATACTACCAATGCCACTGTATGATGTGATCCCAGAACACATTCCAGGTATGAGTTTCCCTGACCAGCCTCACAAGATGCACCAACCTCCTTGATCTTATCCAAGATGTACAGGACAACTGTCCCACAGTAGCTGAGCACCCTGAGGCTTGCTACCCTGTGACAAACAGACCACCGCCTACTACTGCCCTGCACCCCAGTTGGCCACAGACACACATACACCAATTACAAGAGAGCTAACTGGGAAGCTTTTATTGAAGAGACAGAACAACATTTTGAAACACTTAACAGTACACCAATCACAAACATAAACAATGCTGTGCACTCTTTTAATACAATCATATAAAATGCAGACAAGAGATACATCCCTAGAGGCAACATAAAATCACACAACCCCAACTTCACACCAGAAATCCAAGGCCTCATCAGACAACGAGACACACTTAAACACAATATCCCCACACCTATCCCTCAAAACATAGCAGACCAAATACAAACACTAAACACTGTGATTGCCAATAAAATACACAAACAAAAAACACATACATACATACATATACCAAGGCTTCTTCCCCCTTACCAGGGAGGCAGCCAAAAAGGCAAAACACAAAATTAGCAAAATTTTATCAACACTTGATCACAAAACAAACACCAGCAAATTGTACACACTCAACAGCATTACACTATCCAACAGTAACACAACACGCTCTCACGCAGCAATAATCACAACAACAGACAATCTACCCTCAAACAGACAACAAGCAAACACACTCATAAATCATTTTGCACAGACAAACCATCTCACTTCTCACCCTGATGACCGACGCACTATTCGACGTAAGAAAGACTTTCCCACAGACTCAGACTATACACCCTTCATAGACAGTCAGACAAAACACATAGACTGTCCGAGCAGTCCCGTCTCCCCAAGGAATGCCATAGCCGAAACTGGGTTTTCCCACAAATCCTTTATAGAGCGTATGTTGTGTTGTTTGCGTGCATGATTGTGTATAATGCAGTCTTCCATTATGTGTTGTATGGTATGGGGTGAAGTGTTACATCCTGGGCAGCTGTTCACAATGCGGTCATCCAGCCTCTTCTGGTAGCGTAGAAGCGCTGGGTGGTGACTGCACCGCAGTCTGGCCAAGTGGACTCTGTCCTTTTGTTGGAGAGAGGATTCAGAAGGGTGGATATCAGGGGGTCTGGCATGCAGCAGTGTGTTGTCTTTCAGTGTGTTAATGGAGCGGTGAGTGATATGATTATGAATATGTTTCCGGAGGCTGGTATTTGGTGGTTGTGGAGGAAGAGAAGAGAGTATCTGTGCGTGATAAAGGTCTTTGGGTGTTGTTTTAATGTTTCTTGGTGTGTGTGGGTGTTCTGCTATGTACTGTAGCGGGTGTAATGTGTTTGTGGTGGCTGTGGCAAGTGTTTGTGTGCCTCTCATGTCGAGGTGGTCCTTGACTTTGAGGACTTTTGTTTCATGGTGTAAATGGTCTGTAGGTGTTGTATTTGTGCAGCCTGTAATTGTTTTTAGGGCTTTGTTTTGTATGATTTGAAGGGTGTTGTGGTGTGTCTCACTGAGATTAGGAGCCCATGCAGGACTCGCATAATTCAACACTGAGCGTATGCATTGTTTGTATATTGTTATATTAGTTTCTTTGTTTTGTCCAAATGTTGTTCCAGTGATTGACTTAAGTGCGTTAAGTCTGGGTGTGTATTTGTTTTTTATGTTTGTGATGTGTTGTTTGAAAGACATGGATGTATCGTATGTTACACCAAGAATTTTCAGTGTGTTTGTGTGTGGTATTAGAGTGTTGTTGATGTAGAGATGGGGTATGTATTTGTGTTCTTTTGTCCAGTTTGTGAGAAGTGTTGCTGTAGATTTAGTTGGAGCTATTTTGAGTCTGTGATGAACCATGTGTTGTGTGTGTCAAGGTATGGCTGGATTAATTCTGCAGCTTTGTCTGTGTTACGATGTGTGCATATGATTGTTATGTCGTCTGCGTAGGAAGAGATTTGTATTTCTGAGGTGTCTGGCGTGGGTAAGTCATGCATGTATAGATTAAATAGTGTGGGGGATAGAACTGAGCCCTGTGGTACTCCGTTCTTAATGTTTCTGATGTGCAATGATTGGCCATTATATGACACGTAAGCATTCCTACCTGCCAGATAATTGGCCAGCCATCTTTTGGTGTTATTGTGCATGTCTGTGTTATATATTTTATTTGTTAGGTTGTGGCGGGGGATAGCATCAAAAGCTTTACTAATGTCTAATGTTATAAGAAGTGTTCTTTGGTGGGGCCTATCTGAATTGATGCCATCTAAAATTCTTTGTGTGAGGTTTGTCAGAAGAGTGTTTGTGGAGTGTAGTGGCCTAAAACCGTGTTGTGAGTCAGCAAGGGGAATATGTGGTGTGACAAGTTTAAGTATTAGGCGTTCAATGACTTTAGAGGGGGTGCAGAGAAGTGTGATTGGGCGGTGCGATGTTGGGATTGTTGGGTCTTTGTTC
Source organism: Oratosquilla oratoria (assembly GCF_046742065.1). NCBI lineage: Eukaryota > Metazoa > Arthropoda > Malacostraca > Stomatopoda > Squillidae > Oratosquilla > Oratosquilla oratoria. The sequence continues at coordinate 85,663,155 of NC_134777.1, forward strand.
GGTTTTGGAATGGTGATTATTTTACCATGCTTCCAGATGTCGGGTATAGTGTTGTGTGAATAGCTGTAGTTTGCAGTGTTTGTGAGTGCGTGTATACCTTGTGGTCCAATGTGTTTTAGGTGGATGTTACTTATGTTATCAGGGCCACAGGCAGATGAGTGCTTGAGATTATGTATTATGTGTTTTGTCTGACTGTCTATGAAGGGTATATAGTCTGAGTCTGTGGGAAAGTCTTTCTTACGTCGAATGGTGCGTCGGTCGTCAGGGTGAGAAGTGAGATGGCTTGTCTGTGCAAAATGAAGTATGAGTGCGTTTGCTTGTTGTCTGTTTGAGGGTAGATTATCTGTTGTTGTGATTATTGCTGCATGAGAGCGTGTAGTGTTACTGTTGGATAGTGTAATGCTGTTGAGTGTGTACAATTTGCTGGTGTTTGTTTTGTGATCAAGTGTATTGATAAAGTTTTGCCAATTTTGTGTTTTTTGTTCATGTATTTTATTGGCAATCACAGTGTTTAGTGTTTGTATTTGGTCTGCTATGTTTTGAGGGATAGGTGTGGGGGCACCGTGTTTAAGTGTGTCACGTTGTCTGATGAGGCTTTGGATTTCTGGTGTGAAGTTGGGGTTGTGTGATTTTCTGTTGCCTTTAGGGATGTATCTCTTGTCTGCATTTTGTATGATTGTATTAAAAGTGTGCACAGCATTGTTTATGTTTGTGATTGGTGTACTGTTAAGTGTTTCAAAATGTTGTTCTGTCTCTTCAATGAAAGCTTCCCAGTTAGCTCTCTTGTAATTGGTGTAAGTGTGTCTGTGGCCAACTGGGGTGCATCTTGTTTTGGTGGTGATGATGATTGGAAGGTGGTCAGAGCCAAGGGTTCCGACCACTCTCCATGATGTTGTTGGGGTTAGGCAGGGGGAGCAAAAGGTGATATCAGGAGAGGAGGGAGTGTAGAGGGCTTGGTGTGGGATATGTGTATGATTATGTGTGTTCTTCATGATAGTCAATGAGTTAAACTGAGTCTGTATATCAAGCCCTCTGTCTGTGTCAGGGTTGTCGACATACCAGGCAGACGACTTGGCGTTGAAGTCTCCACCCATGATCAGGTTGGGGATTGAGGCTAGTTGGCTAAAATGAGGCCTGAAGGTGTCTGGAACTGTGGGGGATGATTGGGGGGGAATGTACATGTTAACTATTGTCAGTGTTGATTTGTTGCCTGTGCGGATTCGAATGGATTGGATTTCTGTTGTGTTATCTGTGGTAGGGAGGAGAATTTTGGTTGTGGCACTTGTGTCCACAAAACAGATGGAGTGGTGGATCAGGGTGATGAGTCCACCGCCATAGCCGTCAGTCCGGTCTTGTCTGATGGTGGTGTAATTATGAAATGATGGTGTTTTGTGTGAGTGTCTTAGTTTTGTTTCTTGTAAAATCGCAATGTGTATGTTGTGTTGTTTAAGAAAGTGTTCAAGTTCATGTTTTTTCGTGTTAATACCATCAATGTTGTGTTGTAATATGTTGATGTTGTGTGTTTTGTATGTGTTGTATGGTGCCGTTTGGGGTTGAGGTTGGGGTGGTAGTGGGGAAGGTGTAGGATCTGGGTCAGAGGGGGGGAAAGGAAAGATGGGGGGGAAAGGAAAGATCGGGGACAAAGGAAGGGGAGTACTAATCGGGGGTAAGGGCAGAGGGAAATCAGGAGTGGGTGAGGGTGCTGGGAGTGGGGTTACTGGAGGGCAGGTAGAACATGTCCAAGTGTTTGTGTATTGGTTTGTGTCAGCAAGTGTTGTACAAGTGAGGTGGGCCCAGTTTTTGCACATATTGCACTGAACTGAGCCCTTTGTCTGTCTGCTCGAAGTAATGGGTTTAGAGCATGTTGGGCATGTGTATTTTGTGGTGGGCCCAGGATTGCTCTCTACATCTCCAGCTAAAAGTAGAAGAGGGGTGATCGCCGGAAAATCACCCCTCGGTGCAGAAAAAACGTAATATTGCATGTTGGGAAAAAGGATTGTGGTACTCCCCAAGGTAGGCGTAGCTCCTCTTGGGGATCGGTGCCACCTACGTAGAGCCGGTGGCCAGGGGTGGTTGCTGCCGTTTGGCCCCCAACTCTTGGGGTTGGGGGGTGGTCCCACGACGTAGACGCTGCAGCTTCAGGACCTATTATACGGGTAGAGAGCTATGCTCGTGGTGACCCATCTTTGTATCTCTCAGCATCAAGTTTTTTCTTAAAATCTTAAATAGTGTTTGCACACACTGTTTCTTTGTCCACTTTGTTCCAAGTATCTATAACTCTGTGTGGGAAGCTATTTTTTCAGATCTCTTCTGTAATTATCCCTTTTTTAGTTTTTTTTCATGTCCTCTTGTTTTTCCATTGTCCTATTTCAACAAGTCATCATCTAAGATTTCCATTCCCTTCATAATTCTATAGATACTAGGTCTCCTCTCTCCCTTCTTTGTTCCAGAGTTGGAAATTCTAATTTGGACAGTCTTTGTTCATATGTCATTTTGGAAAGAGTTGATACCAGTTTTGTTGTTGCTCTTAATATTCTTTCTAACTTCTTTATATTCTTTTTGGTACTGGGTGTCCATATGTTGCTGCATACTCGAGTTTTGGTCTTATTAGTGTAGTTAATTTTTTTTTTATAATTTCCTCGTCCAAATAGGCAAATGCCACTTTTGTTGACCTTAATAAATTACAGGTTTCTCTGACTATTTTGTTAATATGCTTATCCGGTGTCATGTCTTTGCTGATCATCACTCCAAGGTCTTTTTCCAAGTTTACTTTTTTTACCTCTTCACCAATTTTATAATCTCTCAATATTCTGTTTTTACTTTTTCCAAATTCCATTATACTACATTTCTTGATATTGAATTTTACTTCCCACTTTCGAGTCCATTTCCAGATCTTGTTGTAATGAGTTGCAATCTTCCTCTGTTTTTACTTTTAGTATTTTTGCGTTGTCTGCAAAGAAATTCATATAACACTCTACTCCTTCGTCCATGTCATTTATGTATATAGCAAACATTATCGGTGCCAGTACTGATCCCTGCGGGACACCACTTATCATTTCTTCACAATTTGAGAATTTGTCTCTAATTACCACTCTCATTTTTCTCCCAGTCAGGAAGTCTTTCATCCATTCCAATAATTTTCCTCTGATGCCACCTATTGATTCTATCTTCCTTATTAGTTTATTGTTTGGTACCTTATCAAATGCCTTTTGTAGGTCCAGAAAGGCAGTCTGCCCAACTATCTCTCTCTTGTATTATGTCTATTAATCTTGAGTAGAAGCAGATCAAGTTTGTTGTACATGATCTTCCTTGTCTGAATCCAAATTGATTTGGATTCAGTATAGTTTTTTCTTCCAAATGTTTAACACATTTATTTTTGATGACCTTTTCGCAAATTTTTACTACTGTGCTTGTCAGGGAGACCGGTCTGTAATTTGATGGGTCTTCCTTGTTTCCTCCCTTATAAACTGGTACAATGTTTGCCTTCTTCCAGTCCTGTCGCACTTTTCCTTCTTTAAGTGAGAATTTAATTATATTGTATATTTTATCTGTTAATTCTTCCAGGCATTCTTTCAGTATCCAATTTCCAATTCCGTCTGGACCATGTGATTTTCTGACGTCAAGGGTTTTGATTTGGTCACTGATTTCCTTTTGTGTTACAATTATTTCTTTCATTGAGAGGGATCTATCTCTCTCTATTTCCTCACAGTTAGGTGAGTTTTCTATTGTGAATACTGATTTGAAATGGTTGTTCATAATTTCAGCCATTTCCAGTTCAGTTGTATTTTCATATTTACCTTGGCACAGCTTTTCTATTCCTTGTTTGCTTTTCAGTTTGCCATTTACATACCTGTAAAATAGTTTGGGTTCTTCCTTGCAATTTTCTATTATTATTTTTTTTTTCATAGTTTCTCTTTTCATCTCTGCATATTTTTTCATACTCATTCTTTAGTTTTATGTACATCTGCCATTCGCTTGTTTTCTTGTCTCTTTTCCATTTCTTCCAAGCTTTGTCTCTTTTATCCTTAGCCTCACTACACCATTTGTTGTACCAGCTTTTTATGTATGTTCTTTCCATTTTTTTTGTGGTACATATTTATTTACTCCCTCATTGTAAATGTCTTTTAGTATATTCCATTTCTCTTCCATCCCTGTTTCTTCATTTAGGAATTTTTCCCAGTTCGTGTTGCAAAAGAATTTTTTGAGTTTCTCAAAATTTGTTTTGTTGTACATTAGTCTTCCTATTCTGTTTATCATTTCTGCTTTGATCCATTTACTCTTTCAACTCAAATTCTATTAGTACATGGTCACTCTTTCCTATCAGAGTTTTGTAATCAATTTCATCGACAATTTCAGGCTCTGTCATAAGTATTAAATCCAGCCTTGATGGTTCTTCGCTACCTCTGTATCTGGTATTTTCCCTTATCCACTGAGTTCCTCTCCATCCTTCACTGTCATTTCCTCCTAACATATTTCTTTTGAATTAAAGTCAACCATAATTACTGTATTTCCTCTGTCCTTCAGTATATTAGTTAATTCGTATTTTGTATCTTCTAATATTTTGGAATTATCACTCTGTCCAGGACTTTGTTTTGGGAGGCACATACACCACTGCAAATTTTCTACTCTTCATACGTTTGCTTTCAACTTGTATCATAATTGATTCTACATTATTTTTTCCTTCAGTTATTTCTGTTACATTTAAATCTTTATTAGTCAAAATTAATACTCCACCACCCTGTTTATCCTTTCTGTTCTTTGTCCAGCAGTTGTATAAACCTTGTCCCACAGTGTTGGGTGGTGGAGTATACTTTAATTTAGTTTCCACTATTCCCATTATGTCTGGTTTTTCTAAGGCCAGGTAATAATTTAATTCATTCATTTCTGAAATTATTCCATTTATATTGGTATAAGCTATTTTTAATTTCCTTTCTCATCTTTTTCTGTCTTCTTTGTTTCCTTTTTCCTTATATACCATTTTCTCAGCCTCACTCTCTCTCTCTCTCAAAAAAAAAAAAAAATAAATAAATAAATTAAATAAATAAAAAATCAGTTTCAGTTCTCTTTTTTTTTTTTTTTTGCTTCATTTCTAAGTTATTTTTCTTTTTTTATCCATATATTTTTGTAATGTTCACTATTTGCTAATTTCATTGTTCTGGATAGTACTTCCTCTGCAATTGTTTGAGATCTAAGCTTTACTTTCAGTGGCCTGTATTGTTTTTCTTTAGAGTATCTGCCTTTTCTATGGGTCTCCTCGATTTCCCTATCCAAGCCTTGTCCTTCCGCTTGTAATTCTTTCAGAATTTCCTTAGCAATCTCTTTCTCCTCCTTTTCCCTCTGATACCTAGGTACATCATGCTTCTCTTTAACCCCTTCCATATGGTGCCGCATACGTAGGCGGCATGAGGAGCAAGTGGATATGCGAGGCTGCCATATCGGCGTCTTGATTATATTCATTGTTGTTGTTGTTGTCGTTCCCTAGACTGTCTGTCCGAGCAGTCCCGTCTCCCCAAGGAAGGCCACAGCCGAAACTGGGTTTTCCCACAAATCCTTTATAGAGTGTATGTTGTGTTGTTTGCGTGCATGATTGTGTATAATGCAGTCTTCCATTATGTGTTGTATGGTATGGGGTGAAGTGTTACATCCTGGGCAGCTGTTCACAACAGGGTCGTCCAGCCTCTTCTGGTAGCTTAGAAGTGCTGGGTGGTGACCGCATCGCAGTCTGGCCAAGTGGACTCTGTCCTTTTGTGGGAGAGAGGATTCAGAAGGGTGGATATCAGGGGGTCTGGCATGCAGCAGTGTGTTGTCTTTCAGTGTGTTAACCCCTTCCATACGGTGCCGCACACGTAGGCGTCATGGACTTGGATCTCGGTGGCAGCAGCCAATGCCAGCCGTACGACGTGTCGTAATAATACTCGCATCATAAAATATAGTCATCGCTTATATCGGTCGTTCTCTCTTCACCCGTGAATTTTGATAACCATAGAAAATGCGATTACAAAAGAATTAGAAAGAATGTCATTATGGAGGGGTGACTACAATAAATATAATCAAGACGCCGATATGGCAGCCTCGCGAATACACTCGCTCCCCATGACGCCTACGTGTGCGGCACCGTATGGAAGGGGTTAATGGAGCGGTGAGTGATATGATTATGAATATGTTTCCGGAGGCTGGTATTTGGTGGTTGTGGAGGAAGAGAAGAGAGTATCTGTGCGTAATAAAGGTCTTTGGGTGTAGTTTTAATGTTTCTTGGTGTGTGTGGGTGTTCTGCTATGTAGTGTAGCGGGTGTAATGTGTTTGTGGTGGCTGCAGCAAGTGTTTGTGTGCCTCTCATGTCGAGGTGGTCCTTGACTTTGAGGACTTTTGTTTCATGGTGTAAATGGTCTGTAGGTGTTGTATTTGTGCAGCCTGTAATTGTTTTTAGGGCTTTGTTTTGTATGATTTGAAGGGTGTTGTGGTGTGTCTCACTGAGATTAGGAGCCCATGCAGGACTCGCATAATTCATCACTGAGCGTATGCATTGTTTTTATATTGTTATATTAGTTTCTTTGTTTTGTCCAAATGTTGTTCCAGTGATTGACTTAAGTGCGTTAAGTCTAGGTGTGCATTTGTTTTTTATGTTTGTGAGGTGTTGTTTGAAAGACATGGATGTATCGTATGTTACACCAAGAATTTTCGGTGTGTTTGTGTGTGGTATTAGAGTGTTGTTGATGTAGAGATGAGGTATGTATTTGTGTTCTTTTGTCCAGTTGGTGAGAAGTGTTGCTGTAGATTTGGTTGGAGCTATTTTGAGTCTGTTTGTGATGAACCATGTGTTGAGTGTGTCAAGGTAAGGTTGGATTATTTCTGCAGCTTTGCGTAATGACATACTCTCTAAACTGTCTTCATCACATTTTCTATGGTTATCAAAATTCATGGGTGAGAGAACGATCGATATAAGCGGTGACTATATTCTATGCGAGTATTATTACGACACATCGTACGTCTGGCAGATAATGCTGCCCTCGAGATTTTGGCCCGGAGTGAAGAGGTTAATGCCATAGATTACAATGCATCTTTTTTATCTACTGTGTCCCTAAGTTGCCTCTCTTTAATTACTTGGATCACCATTTCCTTGGTATTTTCCTTGACTTGTTGCTCCATTATTTCTTTAAGGGATACTTTTTGACATTCCTGTTCAACTTTCCACTGTTTCTTTATTTCCTGTAAGTCATTTTCTTTTTTCTTCCACCTTTTCAGTCACTTCTTGCATTTGATCTTTTATCTCCTTTTTTAATGCCTCATTCCTATTTATGTCTTCACTTTTTAACCTTTCATTTTCTGCCTTTAATTTATTTAATTCCTTTTTTAAGTCATCTATCTCCCTATTATTCTCCTCATTGGCTTTCCTTAGCATAGATACTTCTTTGTACATTGTTTTGTACTCACTTTTGAGTTCTATTAAATCATCCAAAATGTCATTAATATCTCTATTTCTCATTATATTTCTATACCTGGGTTCTCTATCCATTTCTAATCCTCTATGCATAATATTTCCTTCCCGTTCAAACCTTTGGTATTCCCTTGGTGTTTGAGAAAGACACGTCTTCTTTCGAACAACACCAAGTGGAGTTTCAATTTTACTTTCCTCTAAGCATCTCTTCACTGGTTCTTTGCCTCTCGGAGTTTCTTCACTTCTTTCCATTTTAAGAAAGAACAATGAAAAAAAAAAAAAAAAATGGAGATACAAAGATGTTTACATTCTGGTCCCAACGAGCTTTCGCTTTCACTACACCGTATCTATGTAAACGACCAGGTCTGCTTTCTAATTGTTCGTTCATGAATCGCTACCTAGTGGTTCGGAGCGTTCGTTCTGGCAAGTCCTGCTTCGACCATCTCTGTTTCGTGTGTGATGACTAACCTGTGCACCGCATTGGCCACATGAGCCACACAAGCACTTCTTTCGGGGAAACACATATGTAGTAGCAGCCATACATTCTACCTTGGTGAGATCAGCAGCCTGAGAACGTTTTGCATCTGACTTACCAGAGATCGACTTTGACCTCATGCCAATTAAGGACACAGGTCGACCTGACCTGTGTATATAAGACTGGAGGGAAGCGCCGAAGATTCAGATTGCCTTTTCCCTTGGAATATCACACTGTGAGCCAAGCTCACTGTCTCTGTTGCAATCTCCTCCTCCCCCTTCCCCCATGAGCAGACCACCTTGGGACATGACTTGAAACACAGTCGCCACCTTCCTTGCTGTCTCTTCCCCTCCCCCCTTTTCACTCAGAGCAAGCCATTACTATTGATGCCCAACTTAATTTCTAAATAAACCCACTACTATTTCCATCAGTTTGCCTTCAAGCCAGCCTAACAGAGATTATGTGACTACCACATTATAGCTGTAAGTTTCATTATTAGTGCCAAGGACAGCCATGGTGTGTAGTCATAAAATTCTGACTTTTGTAAGGGGATTAAGAATACAATTATTATTAATGTTAATAGCCCAATGTACTAATGACACTACTCCTCTGTCAAGACAAACATCAATACTATATACAGTTCAAGTAAAATTCTACACTTGTATTCTGCCAATTACTATGAATTTCTGAATGAGTCATGAACAAGTTTGTTTCAATGAGTTAAATCCTTTTCACTCATATAGACAAAGCATTGTCATTACCTATACAACTAAGAGGTGAATCATGGGCTATGATGTCTAGCGGTGGCTTCTCAGTGTTGGCAAGATCGACAATCTGCACATGCCCATTTCGTGGCCCAGGAAATGCCAGAAGAGAGTTGTTGCTGTTAGGACACAGCACACATAAACCTGTACAGAGTAAAAATTAATTCTATTACTGGAAAAATTAAGTATGATTACATTAAAATCTGCTTACTTTCAATAAGCAGAAAAAAAATGTCACAAATTCATAATTTCATGATTAACTACTACTAAAACCATGCCTAAGCTAAGAAGCAATGCAATTATATGAAAAACAATATAATTACAAAGGAAACTAGTACTCCTTTATGTTATTTTCCTACAAAAATTCAGGTCATAAGAGGGTCTAGTAGGACCACATTCAGAGCTGGGTCACTGCATGTGCATGGATCTGGTATGGATGAGAGCAAAGCAGAAGAAATTTGTACATATAAGAATGGAAGCATCCCTTCAAAAATCATTAGTGACATTGCTTACAACAGGCAACCATGAATAAAAGAAAACTTCTTGGAGTAAAAATAAATGGCTAACTCCTTCCATTGGACAAGAGCCCTCCTTGAACTAACTTTTAATATGCACATGCCTTTCTGCCCACACATCAAGGAACCAGTGAAAATCAAGCAAATAAAAATAAGACAACTACAAGTTTTAGTCAAGTGAATGAATCTCTTACCAGTCTACAAACAGTTCTTAAGAACCACACTTAACTACTCTCCATGTCAGGACTCCCTACTATCAAAAAAGCAAACACAAACCATACAAATTAAACCATTGAGAACATTAACAGGATTCACTAAATCCACCCCCAACAGAACATCTACACACAGAAATCAAAATATTTGCTATGGAGACACATGAAAATTATACGCAGACATTTCTATGCAAGATCCCTTAACTCCTACCTATCCATCCCACCACACAGCACAACATAATAATCTATATATGCCAAAGGCTTCTTCCCCCTTAGTCTTTACTTCACCAAACTCCTGAAGACATGAGCCCTAAAGAGGAATCCCTCTCACATGCTAGAACCATACTAGCATCACCACATCCAGGCCATTCACATTTACTTCCTGCACCACCCCATCCACGTGAAAATTGAAAAGCCATGGCAATATGCAGCTCCACCTTTACCTCAAACCATACACTCTCTCCATTCCCAATACTAACACAGCATCTACTTCTCTCATAAAAACTCTTGACTGCCCTTAACAGTCTTCCCCCATCCCATATATCTGCAATACTTCCCACAGTGCCTTCCTGCCATTATTCTACTTTTAAAATAATATAGGCACAGTGAAGGAAAGATGAAGTGAAGGCAGTTCTTAAGATAATGAGAGCAAGTAAAGCACCTGGTCTGGATGCATGCCATGCAGAATGTCTAAAAAAAAGGAGGTACAGTGATGGTGGACTGGCTGGTGAGGTTATTTAATGTTTGTTGGAGAGAGGGAAGAGTGCCTGTATAGTTCCACTTTACAAGGGAAAAGGGGACAAGTGTGAGTGTAGTAGTTTCAGAGGGATTAGCTTGTTAAGTGTAGTTAGGAAGGCTTATGGGAGGATCTTGATTGTAAGGATTAGGAGAGGAACAAAGGGAGTAATTGGTGAGGAACAGTGTGGATTTAGGACGAGTAGAGGTTATGTAGATCAGATTTTTGTGGTAAGATGGAGAAAAGTGGGAGGTGAGCCAGCTGTTGTTTGCGGACGACACTGCGCTTGTAGCAGGATCAGAGGAGGGATTGAGGAAGTTGGTGACAGAGTTTGGGGGAGTGTGTGTAAGACGAAAGCTGAAGATAAATGTGGGTAAAAGTAAGTTGATGAGATGTACAAGGGGTGAAAGTGGCAGCAGATTGGAAGTGAGCATTAAGGGAGAGCGATTGGAGGAAGTGGATAGATTTAGATACTTGGGTGCAAATGTGGCAGGAAAAGGTGGAGTGAAGGTGGAGGTAGAATGTAGATTGAAAGAAGCGAGTAAATGCCTTAGTGGATTAAAAAGTGTAATAAGGAATAGACATTTGGGAATGGATGCTAAGAGGAGACTGTATGAAGGAGTGATTGTGCCAACAGCACTGTATGGGGCAGAAACATGGAACATAAGAGAGGTAGAGAATGTGTTTGAGATGAGGTGTCTGAGAAGTATGATGGGGGTTACTAGGCTAGATAGAGTGAGAAATGAGGAGGTGAGGAGGAGAACAGGGGTGGAAAGGGAGTTGGGAGATAGGGTTGATGAAAGACAATGAATGAAGAAAGATTAGTAAAAGAGGTATGGAAGGCAGATGTGGAGGGAGTGAACATGAGGGGATGTCCTAGGATGAGATGGATGGATGGGGTGAAGGGGGCTTTGAGGAAGGTTGGGAGAGGACAGAAGACAAGGGTGAATGGAGAATGGTTGTATATGGATGATGTTGTGATGCATGAGGTGGAATGGGTGGGGGGGATGGGGGTGAGGTAGTATGTGTGAGAAAAATTTGACGCAGCCCGAAGGGATTTCTCCCTGTCTTCTCCTTTATGCAGGGGGGGACAGAGAGGGGGGGTCGCCGATTTGATGAAGCAGCCTTGATGTGGATGTGCTGTGCCTTGCGACACTGCCTCTGACCAAGGGCAGTGGACAGGGTGCAGGGATGACCCGTCATCCAGGAGGTGCTAAGATAAGAGGGAGGGTGGAGGGGAGTGGAGTGTATTTAGGGATGGAATGGGTGGGAATGATTTTATGCCTTTTTCTTTTTTGGCTACCTCCCTTGTAAGGGGGAAAAAGCCTTGGTATATATATGTACAGAATAAGCCTAGCCAAGAAGCAAATTGATCCACATGCATACACAAAAGATACTGAAAACCTCATCCTACACCAATTCTAGCCTTTCCCAGATAACACAATATTTCTTCTTTGAGTGACTTTGACTCTTGATATGTATTTATTCTGTATTCACTGCTGGCAAAGTTATTCAACCATTTTTGTCATTATTGTCCATATTAGTTTCTATGATATTTTTTTGACATGCTGTGTCTAGATATTCTGTCAAATGCCTTACTTGTATTTATAGCCACTTACTGTTCTGTCAGAAGGCACATTCTTTTTGTAGCCTTCTGGTACTTGTCGGGTAAAGTTTATGAACAATGTGTATGTGTAGTGGCCTTCTTTGAATCCATGTTGATTTGGTGAAGTAAATATATGTGTTTTGACTCAGATGAATATTTCCATCAGTTTAGTTATAGTAGAGAGGAAAGAAATTGGTCTGTAGGATACTGGGTTTTCTGGATGTTCATTTAGTTTCAGGATGAGAGTATACATGCTTATCTTTTTTTTTTTTCCTCAGACTGTTGGTATGCTGTTGTGCAACCAGGAGTGAGCTTTTCTTGCTACAGTTTCTTTATAATATTTTCTGTGCTTCTTGCTCAAGAAGAGAAAAGCAGCTTCTGTGTCTGTCTTTATCTTGTGTAATTTTTTTCTGGTATTATGGGTTTGAAGTTTCTTTTTGAGAAATGCTTGTTTCTCTCTCTCTCACTCTCTTTTTCTCTCCTCAAGTGTTTAACTTTACTAAAAGAGTCATATCTTTAAGCACCTTTGGGGCTGAACAGGTACTGAAACATGGGATTTTTTTCTATATGATTTATGTAAGCTATAAGTGATGCTGCAGTGTCCCACTTACAAGCAGTTGCACTGTGTATCAAGATGGCATGGAGAGGAGGATGCCCCCACCCTCGAAGGAGAGCAGACTCCACGAGACCAGCTGAGGATGCCCAATGGACACCAGATTCCCCACATCCTCATGAAGGTGTGACTGAGTGGGGCTAGCACTTGGTCTATGCACCAAGCTATAGAGTCACTCTTTATGCTCTCATACATAACTCCAACTTTCTCCCTTTCATATATCCCTGTTTTTTTCAGACAAGGAGGTAAATACACTGGCACCTACCCTCCCATTTCTCCTTCTATTAAGTGGCAACACAGAAACCAATCCAGGGCCTTACACTTGCCCCCCATGCTCTAAACCCATTAACTATGCATATACACCCATCAAATGCAATACATGCTACTACTGGTTCCACTTGAAATGTACAGCACTTACAAACACAAACCAATAAACAAAACTGTAGCTGTAACCAACACATAATGAAATTTAGAAAAAGCGAAAATAGAATACCAGGTCAATATAAAATTGGAAACAAGGAAGTCAAAAAAGTTTATTAAGAAAGGGACCTGGGAGTGATTATCTCAAGTGACTTGACACCTGATAAACATGTCAATAAATTATTTGGAGAGACTTTTAATTTATTAAGATCAATGAAAGTGGCCTTCGACTACATGGAGGAAGAAATGGTAAAGAAAATAGTGGTTGCACTAATAAGATCTAAACTAGGGTATGCTGCAACACTATGGGCACCTAGCACGCACGCATGCACGCACACACACACACACACATACACCAACTATAGACCAGTATCACTAACAAGCACTATAGCCAAAATTTGTGAGAAAATCATCAAGATTAGATGGGTAAAACACCTGGAAGATAACAACATATTAAACCCAAGACAATTCGGGTTCAGACAAGGTAGATCATGCACCACAAACTTGATATGCTTCTACTCAAGACTAATAGACATAGTGCAAGAAAGAAACGGATGGGCTGATTGTGCATTCCTAGACTTGCAAAAAGCATTTGACAAAGTACCACACAGAAAACTACTAAAAAAACTGGAACACATAGGAGGAATACGAGGGAACCAACTAAAATGGATGGAGGACTTCCTGACTGGAAGAAAGATGAGAGTAGTACTCAGAGAAAAATATTCAGATTGGAAAGAGGTGATCAGTGGAGTACCGCAAGGATCTGTACTGGCTCCAATAATGTTTGCTATCTATATGAATGATATGGACGAGGGCGTGAACTGTTACATGAGCTTCTTTGCTGATGATGCCAAACTGTTAAGGAAAGTAGAAACTGATAAGGACTGTGAAGCACTGCAAGAAGATCTGAATAGGGTATGGAACTGGAGTCAGAAATGGGAAGTGGATTTGAATACTAAGAAGTGTGGCATAATGGAGTTTGGAAAAAGCAAAAACAGAATATCAAGAAAATATACAATTGGAACCAAGGAAGTAAAGAAAGTAGGATCAGAAAAAGACTTGGGAGTTATTATCACAAACGACTTGTCCTATGATACACAGATTAACAAAATTGTCGGGGAGACTTACAACTTGCTAAGATCAATAAAAGTGGCTTTTGCTTACCTGGACGAAGACATGATAAAAAAAATATTGGTTACATTGATAAGGCCTAGACTAGAGTATGCGGCGACATTGTGGTCCCCCAGTACCAAAAAGAACATAAAGAAAATAGAAAGAATCCAAAGAGCAGCTACAAAAATGGCACCTGCACTTGCAAACCTATCATAGAGGACATGGAAGGAAATTAAGAAAACATAGCTATAGAAGAGAACTGAAGAAAAACAGTTTTCCACATAGAGTTTTAGACACTTGGAACAAACTGGATAATGAAATAGTAAGTGCAAAAACCATTCACAAGTTTAAAAGCAAACTAGACACTGAGAGATACAATGGCGGGACAACACGAGCATAGCTCCCCTTCCCGCAAAATACAACTAGGTAAATACACACAAAAAAAAATCAAGAATTCAAAGAGCAGCAACAAAAATGGCACCTACACAATCAAATTTGACATACAACAAAGAATGGAGAAATTACATCTATCAATTGGAACAGAGAAGACAAAGAGGTGATTTGTTGACCATTTACAGAATTATGAAAGGGATAGAAATTCTTGATAGAGATGACTTATTAAAATGGAACAGAAGAGAAACAAGAGGACACAAAAAAGAAACTAAAGGAGAGTTACAGAGGAGATTTGAAAAAGAATAGCTTCCCACATAGAGTGATTGATGTCTGAAACAAACTAAACGGAGAAACAGTGAGTGCCAAAACTATACAAGATTTTCAGAATAAACTGGATGCGGAGAGATACGAAAACGGGTCACCACGAGCATAGCTCTCATCCCGTAAAATACAACTAGGTAAACACACCCACAAACATGCCATCATATAAGCAAGCCCTAAACATATTACAGATAAAAATAAATGGAAATGCTCCATTTCCTACATGAACACAACATGCATATAGCATTTATAAAAGAAATAAAACTGACACCATAAATAAAAATACCCTCATTCACAGATAAAACAACAATAAAAGATGACAACAGAAGACATAAAGGTGGACTTGTAACACCAGTACACAACAGCATATCTTTCTCCAGCAAAACAAAAGATACCAGACAAGTACTAACAGTCATCATCACTGATATAATCACAATACAAACACTACATCTATCTATATAACAAGAGCTTTTTCCCTCTTATATGGGAAGTAGCCAAGAGAAAGGCACATACCTATTCGCACCCATTTCCCTCCCATCCACCACCCTTTCCACCCCTCCCATCTCAGCTCCTCATGGATGACAGGTCATTCCTGCATCCCCCAAGTGTCCTGGGTAAAAAACAATGCAGCAAAACACAGTACATCCACAGCAAGTCCATTTCACTTAATTGGTGGCTCCCCTCTCCATCCCCTCATACAGAAAAAGAGAAGACAGGGAGAAATCCCTTTGGGCATGTCAAAATATCATTCACACATAAGTACCCCCTACCAACCCACCCCCTATCCTTCCCTTCCTTGCATAACAGTATCATCTATACACAACCATTCTCTACCTTCCTTGCTTAACAGACATTCCCCCATCCATCCATCTCAAAATTCTTGAGCAACTCCCAAGCCTAAACATAATTAACTCCAGCAACAACCCCACTACACAACCTCTCCAGCATGATAAACAGCCAACATTCCCAGATGTAACAATGTGTTCACCCTCCCTACAAACACAAATAAAATAGGAAACCATTCAAGATCTCTCATCTGATCACTTCCCAATAAAGATTACCATAGACCTGGAAGAGAAGCTGCAACCCATGACAAAGAGAACATTTATGAACTATCAAAAAGCTATCTATACCAAAGCCTTCTTCCCCATTATAAATGAGGTAGCTAGTCAAAGCACACACACACTCCCACCCACTCCACTCCCATCCACCACCTAGTGTTTTCCTCTCATCTTAACTACTCATGGATGTGGGATCCTTGTCTCATGTCTCTTGTCCACTGCCTGGGTCAGAAGCAATGCAGCAAGACACAGTACATCCACAGCAGGGCCACTTCACTTACATGGCAAACCTCCCTCCCTCCCTTCAAGCAGGAAAATAAGAGATGGGGAAAAGTTCCTTTGGGCTGCATCAAATTATCATCCATACACAACCACTCTCCACTCACACCTATCCCCTGCTTTCTTCCTTCACTACTCAACAGACATTGCCCTCTTACTCTAAGACCTTTTCACCCCATCCATCCATCTCATCCTTTGTTGTCCCTTCAAGTTAATTCCGTCCAAGTCTACTTCCCACACTTTTTTTTTTTGCAAAAGTACTCAGTATTTACCTAGTTGTATTATACGGGAAGGGAGCTATGCTTGTGGTGACCCATCTTTGTATCTTTCAGCATCAAGTTTTTTCTTAAAATCTTGAATACTGTTTGCACACACTGTTTCTGTATCCAAGTTATTCCAGGTATCCAGTACTCTGTGTGGGAAGTTATTCATTTTCAGATCTCTTCTATAGTTATCTTTTTTGAGTTTTTTTTTTGTGTCCTCTTGTTTTTTCCATTGTCCCATTTTAGTCCTATCTAGGATTTCCGTTCCTTTCATGATTCTATAGTCAGCAGATCTCATCTTTCTCTTCTTTGTTCCAGAGTTGGTGATTCCAATTTGGACAATCTTTGTTTGTATGTTAATTTGGAAAGAGTTGGTGCCAACTTTGATGTTGCTCTTTGTATTCTAATTTCTTTACATGCTTTTTAGTACTGGATGTCCATAGTGTTGCTGCATACTCCAGTTTTGATCTTATTAGTATAACTAATATTTTTTTTAATCATTTCTTCATTCAAGTAGTCAAATGCCACTTTCATTGACCTTAATAGATTGAAGGTTTCTCTGACTATTCTATTGATTATTACTCCAAGGTTTCTTTCAGAGTTCACTTTTTTAACTTCTATAGAGAAATAGACATTTGGGAATGGATGCTAAGAGCAGATTGTATATAGGGATGATTTGCTGACATCACTGTATGGGGCAGAAACATGGAACATAAGAGAGGAAGAAAGTGTTTAACCACTTCCATACGGTGACACCTACATAGGCGGCATGAGGAGCAAGTGGGTACTCGATGATGCTGACGTCGCCATCTTGATTATATTTATTGTAGTCGTACCTACGTAATTTCCATTCTCTCTAAACTGGCTTCATCAATTTTCTATGGTTATCAAAATACACGGGTGAAAGAGAACGAACGATTGAGCACTAACTTTATTTTTTATAATGCAATTATTATGACGCAACATCGCACATCAGGCAGCTCATGCTGCCAGACGTGCGATGTGCCCCGGAGTGAAGAGGTTAACCTCTTCACTATGCATTATAAAAAATAAAGTCAGTGCTCAATCGTCCGTTCTCTTTCACCCGTGTATTTTGATAACCATAGAAAACTGATGAAGCCAGTTTAGAGAGAATGAAAATTATGTAGATATGACTACAATAAATATAATCAAGATGGCAACTTTGGCATCAGCAAGTACCCACTTGCTCCTCATGCCGCCTACGTAGGCGGCACCGTATGGAAGTGGTTAAATGTGCTTGTGATGAAATGTCTGAGAAGTCAGAATGGGGTTCCTAGGTTGGATAGAATGAGAAACAAAGAGGTGAGGAGGAGAGCAGAGCTGGGAAAGGAGATAGGAGACAGAGTTGATGAAAGAGTATTGGAATGGTTTGGACACAGGGAAAGAATGTGCAAAGAAAGATTAATAAAAGAAATGTGGAAGGCAAAGGTGGATGGAATGAACAGGAGGGGGCAGCCAAGGATGAGATGGATGGATGGGGTAAAAGGGGTGTTGAGAAAGAGGTGGGATGTCTGTTGAAGAAGGAATAGAGAAGAGAGAAAATAGGAGTGAGTGGAGAATGGTTGTATATGGGTGATGTTGTGATGCATGGGAGTGGGTGGGGGATGAAGGGTTAGGGAGTGGTTATGTGTGAATGATATTTTGGTGCAGCCAAAAGGGATTTATCCTTGTTTTCTCCTTTTCTATACAAGGGTATGGATGGAGAAGGGGGGACGCCGTTTAAATGAACCAGCTTTGCTGTGGATGTGCTGTGTCTTGCTCCATTGTTTCTGACCCAGGGCAGTGGGTGAGATGCGGGAATGACCCATCATCCAGGAGGAGCCATGAGAAGGGGGAGAGATGGAGGGGTTATGAATGGGAGTGGAGAGGGTGGGGATAAAATGGGTGGGAGTGGAATTATGCCTTTTGACTTTGGCTACCTCCCTTGTAACGGGCAAAAAGCCCTTGGTACATGTGTGTATGTACTACCGTACTGAGAGCGAGTAAACAAATAATCCCCATATATATACACATACATGTACCAAAGGATTTTTTTCCCCCTTACAAGGGAGATTGCCAAAAAAACAGAGGCATAAAAACCACTCCCGCCCATTCCATCCCTATCACAATCCACTCCCCTCCACCCTCCCTCTTATCTTGGCACCTCCTGGATGGCGGGTCATCCCTGCATCTTGTCCACTGCCCTGGGTCAGAAGCAGTGTTGCAAGACACACATACATGTACCAAAGGCTTTTTTCCCCCTTACAAGGGAGGTAGCCAAAAAAAACAAGGCATAAAAACCACTCCCGCCCATTCCTTCCCTATTGCAATCCACTCCCCTCCACCCTCTTATCTTGGCACCTCCTGGATGGCGGGTCATCCCTGCATCTTGTCCACTGCCCTGGGTCAGAAGCAGTGTCGCAAGACACAGCACATCCACAGCAAGGACACTTCATTAAATCGGCGATCCCTCCCTCTCTGTCCCCTCATGCACAAAAGGAGAAGACAGGGAGAAATCCCTTCGGGCTGCGTCAAATTTTTCTCACACATACTCCCTCACCCCCCACTCACTCCACCTCACACATCACAACATAATCCATATACAACCATTCACCCCTCTCTTCTGTTCTCCCCCCTCCTTCCTCAAGAGACCCCTCTTTTCCAAAGCCCCTTATACATCCATCCATTCATCCTAGGTCGCCCCCTCATGTTCACTTCTTCCACATCTGCCTTCCATACCTCTTTTACTAGTCTTTCTTCACTCATTCTTTCCATGTGTCCAAACCATCCCAATACTCTTTCATCCACCCTATCTCCCAACTCCCTTATCACCCCCGTTCTCCTCCTCACCTCCTCATTTCTCACTCTATCCAGCCTAGTAACCCCTTTCATACTTCTCAGACACCTCATCTCAAACACATTCAAACTCCTTCTCTCTTCCTCTCTTATGTTCCTTGTTTCTACCCCATACAGTGCTGTCGGCACAATCACTTCTTCATACAATCTCCACTTAGCATCCATTCCCAAATGTCTATTTCTCATTACACTTTTTAATCCACCAAGGCATTTACTTTCAATCTACATTCTACCTCCACCTCCACTCCCTTTCCTGCCACATTCACACCCAAGTACCTAAAATTATCCATATATATATATATATATATATATATATTTATTTCTCTAGGGCACAGGTTTTTACATAGACAATTTGGATTGAAGTCAACTATGCTAATAGCTTTGGCTATCTTAAGATTCAAATTCTTCAGTTTGAAGAATAATTTTTTGTCTTCACAGTTCAAAGTGTGAACATAATCATTCATTATTTCAAAATCATGGAGAAGAGGGTGCAGTTGTTGTTGTTGTTGTCGTTCCCTGGACTGTCTGTCCGAGCAGTCCCGTCTCCCCAAGGAAGGTCATAGCCGAAACTGGGTTTTCCCACAAATCCTTTATAGAGCGTATGTTGTATTGTTTGCGTGCATGATTGTGTATAATGCAGTCTTCCATTATGTGTTGTATGGTATGGGGTGAAGTGTTACATCCTGGGCAGCTGTTCACAACGCGGTCATCCAGCCTCTTCTGGTAGCTTAGAAGTGCTGGGTGGTGACCGCACCGCAGTCTGGCCAAGTGGACTCTGTCCTTTCGTGGGAGAGAGGATTCAGAAGGGTGGATATCAGGGGGTCTGGCATGCAGCAGTGACTTGTCTTTCAGTGTGTTAATGGAGCGGTGAGTGATATGATTATGAATATGTTTCCGGAGGCTGGTATTTGGTGGTTGTGGAGGAAGAGAAGAGAGTATCTGTGCGTGATAAAGGTCTTTGGGTGTTGTTTTAATGTTTCTTGGTGTGTGTGGGTGTTCTGCTATGTAGTGTAGCGGGTGTAATGTGTTTGTGGTGGCTGCGGCAAGTGTTTGTGTGCCTCTCATGTCGAGGTGGTCCTTGACTTTGAGGACTTTTGTTTCATGGTGTAAATGGTCTGTAGGTGTTGTATTTGTGCAGCCTGTAATTGTTTTTAGGGCTTTGTTTTGTATGATTTGAAGGGTGTTGTGGTGTG
The DNA here is from genome assembly GCF_046742065.1 of Oratosquilla oratoria. NCBI lineage: Eukaryota > Metazoa > Arthropoda > Malacostraca > Stomatopoda > Squillidae > Oratosquilla > Oratosquilla oratoria. The sequence continues at coordinate 85,683,410 of NC_134777.1, forward strand.
TCTCACTGAGATTAGGAGCCCATGCAGGACTCGCATAATTCAACACTGAGCGTTTGTTGTATATTGTTATATTAGTTTCTTTGTTTTGTCCAAATGTTGTTCCAGTGATTGACTTAAGTGCCTTAAGTCTGGGTGTGCATTTGTTTTTTATGTTTGTGATGTGTTGTTTGAAAGACATGGATGTATCGTATGTTACACCAAGAATTTTCGGTGTGTTTGTGTGTGGTATTAGAGTGTTGTTGATGTAGAGATGAGGTATGTATTTGTGTTCTTTTGTCCAGTTGGTGAGAAGTGTTGCTGTAGATTTGGTTGGAGCTATTTTGAGTCTGTTTGTGGTGAACCATGTGTTGAGTGTGTCAAGGTATGGCTGGATTATTACTGCAGTTTTGTCTGTGTTACGATGTGTGCATGTGATTGCTATGTCGTCTGCGTAGGAAGAGATTTGTATTTCTGAGGTGTCTGGCGTGGGTAAGTCATGCATGTATAGATTAAATAGTGTGGGGGATAGAACTGAGGATGCAGTAAAAGGCGCTGCTGAATGCCAATGGTTATAATGACACAATGTAACAGTACAAAAGCTGTTGACACAAACACCAAAAACTTAAATCTTTTCGCCTCTCACGGAGGCTTCTTCAGGGTGAGAACTATAATTTCCAAGGTTAACTAGGTCTGCTATTGACAAAGATGAAGCAACTGATAATGGTCTCTGGCCGACTGTCAGTCCTTAAAAAGCAGGATGATAAGGGTATTGGGAGAGGTCATCACAATGTTTGGGAGAGGTCACTGGAGGAAGAAGTTTCTGGGTGAGGTCAATAGAAGGAGGAGATATCAAGTGAAATCTCTGGGTGAGGTCACTAGTGGAAGGTGAGGATGACAGGAGTCTCTGGGGGAGGTCACTTGGAGAAGCGGCCTAAGTCAGAAGGGGGCCCTGGGTGAGGTCACTGGGAGAGGTAGGAAAGGACATCAGTCTTATTCCGGAGCATATGGAGCAAAGTCTCGCTCGACTTCTGGTTTGGGGTCCTGTGGGCTGGGAATTTTGATGTTGCTGAGGGTTTTGGTAAAGGTATCGGTCTAGGAGGGATTCGGATGCACCTTGATCTTGTCGTTTTTGTTGGGCATGATGTTCCTAGAGGCGGGCTGAAGGGAGGATGAAATCTGCAGCTTGCTGTACATTGATGGTTGGCCGCTGAGTAGTAATAGCAACAGCTTCAGCAATCTGCAGTCTTTTGAAATTTGTTTCTTTGTGGAGTATAATTGTATTGTGTACTAATGTGTTAAGTGGTGGCTTCATGTTGTGGTGGTCAATGAAGTGTTGGAAGATAGAGCCTTGGTTTCGGTGGTATTGGAAACGTCTTCTTAGTGTGGTGGAGGTTCTACCGATGTAGGAGAAGGAGCCGTCACAGCAGCCCTCCTGGCAAGAAAACTTATAAACTACATTGGTAGAGGTTTCCTTCGGGATTTTTGGTGTTGTGTTGTTTCTCATAACTAGGGACATAGTCAGGTTTGGCTTACAGTAAATTCTTATGTCTTGACAAGAGGAGTTTTCCCCGCAGACGCAGACACAACAATCAACATAAGAATTTACTGTAAGCCAAACCTGACTAGGTCCCTAGTTATGAGAAACAACACAACACCAAAAATCCCGAAGGAAACCTCTACCAATGTAGTTTATAAGTTTTCTTGCCAGGAGGGCTGCTGTGACGGCTCCTCCTACATTGGTAGAACCTCCACCACACTAAGAAGACGTTTCCAATACCACCGAAACCAAGGCTCTATCTTCCAGCATCCGAACCCCTCCTAGACCGATACCTTTACCAAAACCCTCAGCAACATCAAAATTCCCAGCCCACAGGACCCCAAACCAGAAGTCGAGCGAGACTTTGCTCCATATGCTCCGGAATAAGACTGATGTCCTTCCCTACCTCTCCCAGTGACCTCACCCAGGGCCCCCTTCCGACTTCGGCCGCTTCTCCAAGTGACCTCCCCCAGAGACTCCTGTCATCCTTGCCTTCCACTAGTGACCTCACCCAGAGATTTCACTTGACATCTCCTCCTTCTAGTGATCTCACCCAGAAACTTCTTCCTCCAGTGACCTCTCCCAAAAATTGTGATGACCTCTACCAATACCCTTACCATCCTGCTTTTTAAGGACTGACAGTCGGCCAGAGACCATTATCAGTTGCTTCATCTTCGTTGATAGCAGACCTTGTTAACCTCCGCCTCTGTGAGAGGCGAAAAGATTTAAGTTTTCGGTGTTTGTCAACAGCTTTTGTACTGTTACATTGTGTCATTATAACCATTGGCATTCAGCAGCGCCTTTTACTGCACCCTCTTCTCCATGATTTTGAAATCATGAATGATTATGTTCACACTTTGAACTGTGAAGACAAAAAATTATTCTTCAAACTGAAGAATTTGAATCTTAAGATAGCCAAAGCTATTAGCGCAGTTTTCAATCAAAATATATATATATATATATATATATATATATATATATATATATATATATCTATATATATTACACACAGGCCAAATGTAATGGACTGATTCCTTCATCTGATCTTGTAATGCACCAAAAAGTCTACCATGGTCACCTCCACAGCAATAAAACATATTTTCATAAACAAATTTCACATACCTTTAGGGTTGTTTGCAGTATCAAAGACATGAAGCTGTTGAGGTTCAGAGGTGAATGTGAAGACCTTGATTAAAGTATCCAAAATGACTACAATACGATCTCGACGTAAACGTACACCCTGAACATCTGAGGCAAAATTCAATTCAATCACGTTTTTTTTCTTTAGATCATCCCACACCATAACTAGAAAAATGAAACAGAAAATTATATTAGTATATACAGCAACTCATCCAGGAAAATAAGTTCATATTAATAGCTCATATCATCAATCAAGTTTCACTGACTAGAAACTTGCAGCCTCACAACAGTGGCAAATGTTCCTCAGGCTCTCCCATAGATCTCTCTAGGAAGAAATCCTGGACTGATGTCTGTATTGCATTACCATGAGACTGTTTTGATGTTACTTGTTGAAAATACTAGGAGGGAAATAGGTATGAGTGGTAATGATTTTTTAATGTAAGATAAATTGATGCAACCAAAGGGATTTTTCCTTGTCTTTTCTATTTTTGCATGAGGGGATGAGGAGGGAGGGTACTTATTTAAATGAAGGGCTGGCCCTGCTGAGAATGTACTGTGTCTAGCTGCATTGCTTCTGAAACAGGCAGTGGGCTGGGGGACAGGATGTCCCTTCATCCACAAGGAGCTAAGATGAAAGGGAAATGGGTGAAGAATGGAAATAGGGTGGGGTTGAGTGCATGCCTTGGCTGGCTACCTCCCTTGTAAGGGGAAAGAAGCCTATTGATTTATATACAGAAGTCATTCCAGCCACAACGTGACATTTTGACTCCCACCTTTAGCAGCTTTTCATCTCATTACACTACTATTCATTAGTACTGATGTGATGGCTGCAGCTTGCTGACCATTGTTGTTGTCACAGTAACTACAGCTGTTTCTCACCCCCACATCTACACACACACTCACCCACTATCATCTTACTTGTGCTCTGCCAACATAAACTTAATTATTTAACATACTCATGAAATTTAATTAGCATCTTACCATAAACTTTTCATTTAACTATAATTTTTTTTATTTGATAATATCATCAATGAAAATACTAAATAAATATAACGAGTATAGATGAAGGGTCATCCATGTCTCCTGCTCTGTGCTCAAGTGTGAGGCAATGCAGCAAGACACAGCACCTCCACTGCATTACCTAACATATGAAGCTGGTTCACCCTCACGGCTTCATTACATGGTGCCCACCTCATTCACTCAAGAAATTACAGAGCAGAGAGGATGTCCCTTTGGGCTGTGTTATTCCTTCGTCCAATCACCACTCTCCACTTATTCCTACCTTTTGCCCTTTCCCTTCCTCTTACATCCAATGTTCATTTCACCCTGCCCATTCACACAATTCTTAGTCTTACCCTATAGTTTACTCCATTCTCCTATGCCTTTTACACTTTTTTTCTAGTCTTTCTTCACTCATTCTTTTCATATACCAAACCATTAAAGTTTTCTTTGATCTACTCTATCTGCCTGCTCTTTCCACTTCCATTCTCTGCTTTACCACACTGCTCACGCTATCCATCTTTGTAATCCCCACCCTTGTTAAAAAACTCATCTTAAACACATCATAAGGCATTAATGCAAAGAGAGGACTGTTTGAAGTGATGATTATGCCCATGACAATCTATGTAGACTTGGAATCTATACATACATACATATATATACCAAGGTTTTTTCTCCCTTACAAGGGAGGTAGCCAAAAAGGAAAAGGCATAAAATCATTCCCACCCATTCCACCCCTGAAAACACTCCACACCCCTCCACCCTCCCTCCCATCTTAGCACCTCCTAGATGACGGGTCATCCCTGCACCCTGTCCACTGCCCTGGATCAGAAGCATTGTCACAAGACACAGCACATCCACAGCAAGGCCCCATATAAAGGAGAGGACAGGGAGAAATCCCTTCGGGCTGCGTCAAAATTTTGCTCACACACACTACCTCACCCCCCATCCCCCCGTCCATTCCACCTCATGCATCACAACATCTTCCATATACAACCATTCTCCATTCATCCCTGTCTTCTGTCCTCTCCCATCCTTCCTCAACAGACATTCCCCTCTTCCCCAAAGCCCCCTTCACCCCATCCATCCATCTCATCCTAGGACGTCCCCTCATGTTCACTCCCTCCACATCTGCCTTCCATACCTCCTTTACTAGTCTTCCTTCACTCATTCTTTCCATGTGTCCAAACCATCCTAATACTCTTTCATCAACCCTATCTCCCAACTCCCTTTCCACCCTCCGTTCTCCTCCTCACCTCCTCATTTCTCACTCTATCTAGCCTAGTAACCCCCATCATACTTCTCAGACACTTCATCTCAAACACATTCAAGCTCCTTCTCTCTTCCTCTCTTATGTTCCATGTTTCTGCACCATACAGTGCTGTTGGTACAATCACTCCTTCATATAGTCTCCTCTTAGCATCCATTCCCAAATTTCTATTCCTCATTACACTTTTTAATCCACCAAGGCATTTACTCGCTTCTCTCAATCTACATTCTACCTCCACCTTTACTCCACCTTCTCCTGCCACATTTCAACCCAAGTATCTAAAACTATCCACTTCCTCCAGTGGAATCTATAGGAGGCAGAAAGAGCTTAAGGGAGCGTTGCCAGCGATCATTCGAAAAATTCTGGTACATGAGCGAATTTTAGGTACATTTCAAAAGGATCTCTATGATGGTGGCAACACTCATACAAAGTTATACAGCTGTATTTCATTTCTATTTTTTATACAGTATGAAATAGATAAAATATTGGCAACCTATGGCAACCCCATTGCATAAAAAACATTATGTATATTGAAATAGTATCAACATTTCTATAGCTATTTCGTTTTTTGCTACAGAATTGTGTTTATGGAGATATTTGGCAACTCCTCCCACCAGCATACCCCACAAAGACAGTGGACAAAGCATCAGTACTCTTGAAAAGGTCAAAGTAAGATGACATTGCTCCTGGTGCTCTCACCGTACAAAACAGTTTTGATTCCTCGCCCTGTATTGTTGCTGTGATCATGGAAAAATGAACAAGAAACAAGAGAGGGAAGTGGCAGAATATAGAGAGGGCCCATGAGTGCCTGAAATAGAAACAAGGAAAAAGAAAGAGGATAAAAGCAGCAAAGCTGCACACAGCACTACACAAGCATTTCCTAGCCACACCCACCTTACACCACCTCCAACCATGCCACACCCCTCACCCTCACCTCACACCTCATCAGCAAAGAAGAGGAAATTGAACATTTGCTATACATTGCAACCATCAAACAAATGGTCATGAAAATTTAAATCACCCTTCCTGTAAGGTTTATGTTTTTGTTCTTTCTGTTGTAATATCTTCAGTTGCTCTTTATGGATTTTTGTCATTTTTGTTTCATTTGAAAGAAAACATCATGCTCTTTATTTTCTATAGTAAAAAATAAAAGAAATTTGAATTAAAAAAAAATAATTTGTGAAACCTGAATTTTGCAGCATTTGTTTTATTATTCAGAAACAAATTAATAAAAAATCAGAGATATTAGTTTGAAAAAATGTATTCAATGAGATTTGCTCCCCATACTCTAAGCTTTCATTTTATACCAAGCTGAATGATGTGGAAGGATTTTCCATTAAGTAATTAGGGGTGAAGGGGGCTTTGGGGAAGAGGGGAATGTCTGTTGAGGAAGGAAGGGAGGGAGAGGACGGAAGACAGAGGTGAGTGGAGAATGGTTGTATATGGATGATGTTGTGATTGCATGAGGAGGAGGTAGTATGTGTGAGCAAATTTTTTGACGCAGCCACGAAGGGATTTCTCCCCGTCCTCTCCTTATATGCAAGGGGGGACGGAGAGGGGGGGGTCGCCGATTAAATGAAGCGGCCTTGCTGTGGATGTGCTGTGTCTTGTGACACTGCTTCTGACCACAGGGCGGTGGGCAAGGTGCAGGGATGACCCGTCATCCAGGAGGTGCTCAGATGAGAGGGAGGGTGGGAGGGGTGTGGAGTGTATTTAGGGATGAAATGGATGGGAGTGTTTTTATGCCTTTCCCTTTTTGGCTACCTCCCTTGAAAGGGGGAAAAAGCCTTGGTATATGTATGTATGTAATTAGAGCTTCACTAGAGTTCACTATGTCTTCATTAAATATTCACTATGCCTTATATATACATGGGAGGAACACAATACCCTGAGGAATTATACACTAATGTAAGGGGTATTTATACATGTATTCATTAAACACATATTTGGAAAAAAAAAATCACCTCTACAAAGTGATGCGGCACTCCCTTAACCTCCTCAATACAAGTCAATTTTTTGCATGCATATCAGGTTACCTGATAATGATGCATCACAATACACTCATTACAAAATATAAAGTCACTGCTGTTATAGTCATTCTCTTCCACCTTGATTAATATGACATCACAGAATACATGATAAAGCCTGTTCACAGAATACAGGGGTCACTCAGCAACAGCTACAAAATAAATATAATCAGGAAGCTGATGCAGCATCCTTGTATATCCCACTCATGGCTCATGATGCATACATAGGCATCATCATATTCAAGAGGTGAAATGTGTTCTTTAATCAATCAATCCCTTGGCCCAGGTCTCTGGGTAGGCCCATAGTTTACTCAGGGAAGAAATAGTGTTGTTGTCTGAAGTGTGTTAATGTTACACACTGCATTCTTTAAAAATAAAGTTAATAACATATGTTGGAGCTTTAGATTATACAGTGAAAAATATGATACATATAGGTCAGAATATGAATTTGATCAATTTTACAACTTCCCTGAGGAGAATATTAATGACCTATGGAAAACAATGAAAAATTATTTCCCATGTGGAAAAAAAATACATACATACATATATATATATATATATATATATATATATATATATATATATACACTTTACTTTTTTTAGGAATGTACCCTTACAATCCAAGTGGAAATACTTGGTGGCAGTATTCTTTTCCCCCCACCACAAGGTAGGCAAAAAAAGAAAATGAAATTCAGAGAAATGGTACAGGACACCAACAAGGGGTTGGGGGACAGCAGCAGTATAATAAAAGTTTCATTATTATTCCCTGTGGTGGGGGAAAAGAATACTGCCACCAAGTATTTCCACTTGGATCGTAAGAGGCGAGAAGAGAGGGACGGGGAGTGGGACTAGGCATCCTTCTCCTTGTAGCCCCACAGGGGACATTTATAAACGAAAAAGTAAAGGCAAAAGAGGGTCTGGGAATTTTCCGACCAGCACCCTAAGGTTTGGGTCTTTTAATGTGCGTGGATGTGGTACAGATGAGAGTAAAAGGGAAGAGATAGGTAGTATGTTTGTGAGAAGAAAGATGGATGTGTTGGCTTTGAGTGAAACTAAGTTGAAAGGGAAGGGTGAGTGTAAGTTTGGGAGTGTAAGTGGGAGGTTATCAGGAGTGAAGAGAGGGCAAGGGAGGGAGGGAAGGGGTGGCTATTCTAGTAAGTGAAGAGATAGGTAAACGTGTAGTGGAGTGGAAGGAGGTTTCCTCAAGGATTATGTGGATGAAGGTGAAACTGGGAAAGGAGATGTGGGTCTTTGTAAGTGCATATGGGCCTGGCAGTGAGAAGAACATGGAAGAAAGGGAGGCCTTTTGGATAGATTTAAATGAGTGCATAGAGGATTTAGGGAGAAATGTCAATGTAATAGTACTGGGAGACCTTAATGCTAGGGTAGGAAATGGTCCAATTGATGGAGTGGTTGGGAAATGTGGAGTTCCAGGAAAGAATCGTACTGGAGAGTTGATGGTGGAAATGTGTCTAGAAAGAGAGTTGATGATAGCAACTACAGTGTTTAGGAAGAAAGTCAAGCATAAGTACACATGGGAGAGGGTGGTGGATGGAAGGGTGGTAGATAGAGCATTGATGGATTATGTAGTGGTAAATAGGATTATGATAGGAAGAGTTAAGGATGTACATGTGCTAAGGGGAGAGGGTGGGGGAATATCAGATTATTTTTTGGTGGAAGGTAAGTTGAGAGTGGAGGATAGATGGAGAAAGAGGAAAGGGACAAAAGGTAGGGAGGTGCTTAGAGTGAACTCTTTAAATGAAAAGGAAAAGGAGGAGTACAAGAAGAAGCTGAAGGAGGAGTGGGAGGGAGTGAAGGATAGAGTAGAGCCAGGTGTGGAGGAGGAATGGGGATGGTTGTTGTTGTTGTTGTTGTCGTTCCCTAGACTGTCTGTCCGAGCAGTCCCGTCTCCCCAAGGAATGCCACAGCCGAAACTGGGTTTTCCCACAAATCCTTTATAGAGTGTATGTTGTGTTGTTTGCGTACATGATTGTGTATAATGCAGTCTTCCATTATGTGTTGTATGGTATGGGGTGAAGTGTTACATCCTGGGCAGCTGTTCACAATGCAGTCATCCAGCCTCTTCTGGTAGCGTAGAAGTGCTGGGTGGTGGCCGCACCGCAGTCTGGCCAGGTGGACTCTGTCCTTTCGTAGGAGAGAGGATTCAGAAGGGTGGATATCAGGGGGTCTGGCATGAAGCAGTGTGTTGTCTTTCAGTGTGTTAATGGAGTGGTGAGTGATATGATTATGAATATGTTTCCGGAGGCTAGTATTTGGTGGTTGTGGAGGAAGAGAAGAGAGTATCTGTGTGTGATACAGGTCTTTGGGTGTTGTCTTAATGTTTCTTGGTGTGTGTGGGTGTTCTACTATGTAGTGTAGCGGGTGTGATGTGTTTGTGGTGACTGCAGCAAGTGTTTGTGTGCCTCTCATGTCGAGGTGGTCCTTGAATTTGAGGACTTTTGTTTCATGGTGTAAATGGTCTGTAGGTGTTGTATTTGTGCAGCCTGTAATTGTTTTTAGGGCTTTGTTTTGTATGATTTGAAGGGTGTTGTGGTGTGTCTCACTGGAGCCGCAGCGTCTACGTCGTGGGACCACCCCCCAACCCCAAGAGTTGGGGGCCAAATGGCGGCAACTAGCCCTGGCCACCGGCTCTACGCAGGTGGCACTGATCCCCAAGAGGAGCTACATCTGCCTTGGGGAGTACCACAATGGGGATGGTTCAAGGAGGGGGTCACAAAGTGTGCAAGGATGGTCTGTGGAACAAGAAGGATAGGAGGAAATAGAGGGAAGGGTAGTGAATGGTGGGATGAGGAAACAAAGAAGGTTGTAGAAGAGAAGAAGCGAGCTTTCACAGATTGGTTACAAAATAGGACGAGGGAGTCATATGAGAGGTACAAAGAAAAGAAAAGAGAAGTAAAGCACAAGGTAAAGGAGGCTAAGAGGAGAGCAGATGTTAAATGGGGTAAGTGTATGACAGAAAATTTTGAAAGTAATACAAAGATGTTTTGGAAAGAAATCAAGAGAGGAAGAGGAGGCAAATCAAGTAAAGAAAAAAAGGTAAAAGGTGCAGATGGAGAGATGATAATGGAAGAGAAGGCAGTAAGGGGAAGATGGGCAGAGTATTTTAGGGAGTTGCTAAATGTGAAGGAGGATAGGGAGGGAAAGATAGTTGCAGTGGAAAATGCCAAGAAAATGACCGTGATGAGTGAGAAAAATGGAGGAGAAATAAGGAAGGATGAAGTGAAGGCAGTTGTTAAGATGATGAAAGCAGGTAAGGCACCTGGGCTGGATGGATGCCATGCAGAATGTCTCAAAAAAGGAGGTACAGTGATGGTGGACTGGCTGGTGAGGTTATTTAATGTTTGCTGGAGAGAGGGTAGAGTGCCAGAGGACTGGAGGAGTGCCTGTATAGTTCCACTTTACAAGGGAAAAGGGGACAAGTGTGAATGTAGTAGTTTCAGAGGGATTAGCTTGTTAAGTGTAGTTGGGAAGGCTTATGGGAGGATCTTGATTGAGAGGATTAGGAGAGGAACAGAGGGAGTAATTGGTGAGGTAAAGTGTGGATTTAGGATGGGTAGAGGTTGTGTAGATCAGATCTTTGTGGTAAGACAGATATGTGAGAAAGCTATAGGAAAGGGGAAGGATGTTTTTTGGGCTTTTATGGATCTGGAAAAGGCTTATGATAGGGTAGACAGAAAGGCACTGTGGGAGGTTATGCAGATATATGGGATAGGAGGAAAGCTGCTAGGAGCTGTCAAGAGTTTTTATGAGAGTAGTAGAGCTTGTGTCAAGATTAGAAATGGAGAGAGTGAGTGGTTCGAGGTAAAGGTGGGACTTCGTCAAGGATGCGTTATATTGCCCTGGCTGTTCAACTTATACATGGATGGGGTAATGCGAGAGGTAAATGCAAGGGTAGTGGGTCAGGGATTGGAGATGGTTAGAGAAAATGGAGAAAAGTGGGAGGTGAGCCAGCTGTTGTTTGCAGACGACACTGCGCTTGTGGTAGGATCGGAGGAGGGATTGAGGAAGTTGGTGACAGAGTTTGGGAGAGTATGTGATAAAAGAAAGCTAAAGATAAATGTGAGTAAGAGTAAGGTGATGAGATGTACAAGGGGTGAAAGTGGCAGTAGACTGGAAGTGAGCATTAAGGGAGAGCGACTGGAGGAAGTGAATAGTTTTAGATACTTGGGTGCAAATGTGGCAGGAAAAGGTGGAGTGAAGGTGGAGGTAGAATGTAGATTGAGAGAAGCGAGTAAATGCCTTGGTGGATTGAAGAGTGTAATGAGGAATAGACATTTGGGAATGGATGCTAAGAGGAGACTGTATGAAGGAGTGATTGTGCCAACAGCACTGTATGGGGCAGAAACATGGAACATAAGAGAGGAAGAGAGGAGTTTGAATGTGTTTGAGATGAGGTGTCTGAGAAGTATGATGGGGGTTACTAGGCTAGATAGAGTGAGAAATGAGGTGAGGAGGAGAACAGGGGTGGAAAGAGAGTTGGGAGATAGGGTTGATGAAAGAGTATTAGGATGGTTTGGACACATGGAAAGAATGAGTGAAGAAAGACTAGTAAAAGAGGTATGGAAGGCAGATGTGGAGGGAGTGAACATGAGGGGACGTCCTAGGATGAGGTGGATAGATGGGGTGAAGGGGGCTTTGGGGAAGAGGGGAATGTCTGTTGAGGAAGGACGGGAGAGGACAGAAGACAGGGGTAAATGGAGAATGGTTGTACAGTAAAAGCTCTTGTATCCGGCTCCTTCTTATAACCGGCATATTATTCACGAGGAAATAACAATTTTGTATAAAAAATGTAAAAATTCGAAAAAATAAAATTTAAAATTCCTGCGCCACTCCCGCAGCCGCCAGAGGTAGCGTGCATCTTTCCCGCCATCTCCCACAAATCCCGCCACTCTGTCAGGCCCAGTGCCCACTGTAATAAGGTGCCTGATGTTAAGCGTGCGACTGTCTATTAGCAACTCTCTCAACACACAAACACCTACCGACAGCAAAGTAAGGCAGTGATGGCTGAGTTGAAGGATATGCGTGGTAGTGCTAAGCTTAGCGTCACTGATGAAGCTCTTCAGGAGTGGATGGAGGTCGACATTGACGAAGCTATCACCCCCACACTAACTGACGACGAAATCATTCAGGCAGTGATTGAGGAGAAGCATGGTAAGGAAACAGAGGCTGATAGCGAAGAGGAAGATGACCCAGAGCCAAGAGTAACGTGGAAAGATGCCGCTAAAGGATTGGCAACATTTATCAGCTTTGCGGAGCACTGCACCTACATGGGGACTCACGACGTGATGTCTCTTCACTGTCTTCAAAATGAATTTTTAATGCAGAGAGACAAACATTCTAAACAGAGACATACGTGATTTCATGAAAATAAATAAAGATAAATAAATATGAATATACTGGTAAATAAATAAACAATAAAAGTGAAGCTATTGAATGAATTCTATTTAAGTACTCTGAATAAATTAAATAAATGTATTTTTTTAATATTCCTTCTCGTAACCGGGATTTCCCCTTTCCTTTGGTCCCACTCGTGCCAGTTAAAAGAGCTTATACTGTATATGGATGATGTTGTAATGCATCAGGTGGAATGGGCGGGAGGATGGGGGGTGAGGTAGTATGTGTGAGCAAAATTTGACGCAGCCCGAAGGGATTTCTCCCCGTCTTCTCCTTTTATGCAAGGGGGGACGGAGAGGGGGGGTCACCAATTTAATGAAGCGGCCTTGCTGTGGATGTGCTGTGTCTTGCGACACTGCTTCTGACCACAGGGCAGTGGACAAGGTGCAGGGATGACCCGTCATCCGGGAGGTGCTAAGATAAGAGGGAGGGTGGAGGGGTGTGGTGTGTATTCAGGGATGGAATGGGTGGGAATGATTTTATGCCTTTTCCTTTTTGGCTACCTCCCTTGTAAGGGGGAAAAAGCCTTGGTATATGTATCTATCATTTCTCTGTGAGCAAAGTCCTCCTCTATCACAGACAAAATGATGTGTGGCTCTGGTCCGTAGGGGCGCCCCATATAGACCCTAAAGTATCAACTGGATGCATGCTACTTTGCCATTACAACATGCCAACATAACAACATGCTACTTTGCCATAACAACATGCAGCCAATACCCTAGACGGGGAGGGATGACCCGTCATCCAGGAGGTGCCAAGATAAGAGGGAGGGTGGAGGGGAGTGGAGTGTATTAGGGATGGAAAGGGTGGGAATGGATTTTATGCCTTTTTCTTTTTAGCTACCTCCCTTGTAAGGGGGAAAGAGTCTTTGGTATATGTATGTGTGTGTATTTACCTAGTTGTATTTTACAGGAAGGGGAGCTATGCTCGTGGTGTCCCGTCTTCATATCTCATTTTATCTAAACTATTTTTAAATTCATGTATTGTTTTTGCACACCACTTTCTCATCCAACTTGTTCCAACTGTCTGTTACTCTGTGAGGAAAGCTGTTCTATTTCAGATCTCTTCTATAGCTGTCTCTTTTTATTTTCTTTCCGTGTCCTCTTGTCTTTCTATCATCCCATTTTATCAGATTCTCTCTATCAGTAATTTCTATGCCTTTCATGATTCTGTAAATAGCTATCAAATCTCCTCTCTCTCTTCTTTGCTCTAGTGTCTGTAGTTCAAGTTTTGCTAGTCTCTCTTCATATGATAGTTTTGAGTGTGTTGTTGCCAATGTGTATTTACCTAGTTGTATTTTACGGGAAGGGGAGCTATGCTCGTGGGGTCCCGTCTTCATATCTCATTTTATCTAAACTATTTTTAAATTCATGTATTGTTTTTGCACACACCACTTTCTCATCTAACTTGTTCCAACTGTCTATTACTCTGTGAGGAAAGCTTTTCTTTTTCAAATCCCTTCTATAGCTGTCTTTTTTTATTTTCTTTCCGTGTCCTCTTGTATTTCTGTCATCCCATTTTATCAGATTCTCTTTATCAGTAATTTCTATGCCTTTCATGATTCTGTAAATAGCTATCAAATCTCTCTCTCTTCTTTGCTCTAGTGTCTGTAGTTCAAGTTTTTCTAGTCTCTCTTCATATGATAGTTTTGAGAGTGTTGGTGCCAATTTTGTAATTGCTCTTTGTATTCTTTCAAGTTTTTTTTATACATTTTTTTGTACTTGGTGACCATATCGTTGCTGCATATTCCAATCTTGGTCTTATCAGGGGGATTAGGATTTTCTTCACCATTTCTTCATCCAGGTATGTAAATGCAACTTTGATTGTTCTTATTAAATTATGTTTCTCCAAAAATCTTATTTATATGTTTCTCAGGTGACATATTATTCATAACAATGACTCCCAGGTCCTTCTCATTTTCTACTTTTTTTTATTCCTTCTTCTCCCAATTTATATGCTCCTGTTATTCTGTTTTTGCTTTTTCCAAATTCCATTATACTACACTTTTTTGTATTGAACTCCATCTCCCACTTCCTACTCCATTCCTGTACTTTATATAGATCTCTCTGTAGTGATTCACAATCTTCTTCTGTTTTCACTCTTTTTAGTAGTTTTGCATCATCTGCAAAGAAGCTCATATAGCTTTCAATTCCTTCATCCATATCATTAATATATATAGCAAACATTATTAGGGCCAGAACTGTTCCCTGCGGAACACCGCTTATTACTTCATCCCATTTTGAGTGCTGGTTTCTTATCACTACTCTCATTTTTCTTTCTTGCAAAAAGTCTTCCATCCAATTTAGTAGTTTGCCCTGTATTCCTCCTTCAGTTTCTAATTTCTTAAGCAACTTCTTATGTGGTACTTTGTCACAAGCTTTCTTTAGGTCTAGAAATGCACAGTCCGCCCATCCATCTCTTTCTTGTATTATATCTATTAGCCTTGAATGGAAACATATTAAATTGGTGACGCATGATCGTCCTTGTCTGAATCCAAATTGCCTTGGATTTAACACTTTGTTTTTTTCTAAATATTTTACCCATCTACTTTTGATAATTCTTTCACAAATTTTTGCTATTGTACTTGTTAGAGAGACTGGTCTATAGTTGGTAGGTTCTTCTTTATTTCCTCCTTTATATATAGGTACTATATTTGCTTTTTTCCAATCTTCTGGAACTTTTCCTTCTTTCAAGGAACTATTTAGTATGCTATGTATTTTGTCTGCCAGTTCATTCCTGCATTCTTTTAGTATCCAGTTTGCTATTTCATCTGGTCCATGCGATTTTCTGACATCAAGATTATTCAAGTGTGTTAATATTTCATTCTTTGTTACTTCTATTTCTTCCATAGGGGGGACATTCTCTTTCCATTCGTTCTCTTCAGGTTGTATGTTCTCCCTTGTAAACACTGATTTAAAATGTTTGTTCATAATTTCCGCCATTTCCATTTCCTCAGTGTATTCAACTCCCTCTTGTCTTAATTTCTCCAAGTCTTGTTTGTTTTTCAGTTTATTGTTTACAAATCTGTAGAATAGTTTTGGTTGATCTTTACACTTTTCTATGATATCTTTTTCATATTTTCTCTTTTCCTCTCTGCACGTTTGTACATATTCATTTCTATAACAGGTATATATTTTCCATTTTTCAGGTCTTCTGTCTTTTTTCCATCTGGTCCAGGCTTTGTCTCTTTTGTCTTTTAGCTCCCTACAACTTTTGTTGTACCAGCATTTTACATATTCTTTTTCTTGTTTTTGTCTTGGGACATACTTTTCCACTCCTTTTTTGTAAATTTTTGTCAAAATATTCCATTTCTCTTCTACTGTTGTTTCTTCTTTGCATATTTCTTCCCAGTTTTCCTTTTGAAAGAATTCTCTTATTTTATCAAAGTTTGTTTTTTCATACATCATTCTTCCTTTTCTATATTGTTCATTTCTTTTCATATATTTTTCTTCATTAAGTTCCAGTTCAATCAATATGTGGTCACTTTTACTTATGGTGTTTTATATTAAATCTTGTCCACTATTCTAGGTTCAGATGTAATTATTAGGTCTAGTCTCGATGGCTCTTCTTCATTTCTATACCTAGTGTTCTCCTGTATCCATTGTGTCATTGTATGGTCAGTAACCATCTCAAGTAGAGCGTTTCCCCATGAGCCGTCTCCACCCTTTACTGTCATTTCTTCCCAGCAGATTTCTTTGCAATTAAAGTCGCCCATCATAACTATTCTTCCTCCCTCTTCCATTATCTTGTTTAATGTTATCTTTGTGTCCTCTAACATACTTTTATGTTCACTCTCTTCCCATGAGGCTGTTTTCGAGGGCACATAATTTATCACAAACTTTCTGCTCTTCTTATCTCTGTCTTCTACTTCCATCATTATCATCTCTACTGTATTCTTTCCATATGTGACACACTTCACGTTTATATCCTTCTTAGTCAGGAACATAACTCCACCCCCTTCCTTTTTCACTCTGTTTCTAATCCAATAATTATATGCATCATGTCCTACACTGTTGGGTGGTAGTGGACCTTATAATTTTGTTTCTACAATTCCCATTATGTCTGGTTCTTTTTCCTTCAAATAATCATTCAGCTCATTCAATCCTGTTATTAATCCATCTATATTTGTGTAAGACACTCTCAGTTTTCTGCCACTTCCATTGTGTTCTCTGTTTCCCTTTTGTTTTTCTCTTGTATGTCGACTTTCTTTAGTTTCATATTCACTACTCTCCAATAGAATCTCTCTTTTTCTGACTCCGTTCTTATCTCGTTTTTTTCCTTAGCTTCGTCTTTTCTGTTTTTCTTCCTCTCTTTCCTCTTTATTCATTTCTCTTTTTATCCATACCTTTTTATATTGTTCATTTGTTGCTAGTTTCCCTGTTTTGGATAAGATATTCTCAGCCGTAGTTTGTGACCTGAATTTAATCTTGATTGGTCTGGTCTTGTCTGTACTATATTTCCCGAGCCTGAATTTCTCTTCGATTTGTTTCATTATTTCTGGCTCATCTTCCTGAACCAATTCTAGTAAATTTCTTACTTTTTCATTTTCCTCTTTGATTATTGTGGTTCTATCTGGGTTATGTTTCTCTTCCATTCCTAATATAATTATACATTTCTTTCTGTCTGCTAAGTCTCTTACTATATTCTCCTTCTGTCTCATCACTTTAATAACTGAGTCTTCAGTTTGTTCATTCATTTGCTGTCTGATTATGTCAGTGGATGCATCTTTGCTATTTTCTTGGATTTTTTTCCAACCCTCCTTGTTCTCCTTATTATTCTCCTTTAAGACTTTCTCTTCTTTTACTTCTTTTAACTGTTTTTTTAATTCTTCAATTTCAAGTTTTTGTTCGCCTTCTCTAGTTCTTCCAATTTTTCAACTCTCTGCACAATGTTGTTAACGTGACCGAACTTAAATTCCCAGTGCTCGATCATCTTATCGAGTTTCTCTTCTAGTCTTGTTAATCGGGGGGGAGGGGTTTGTGTCCCCCCCATCTCTTTAAATCCCTGGAAAATATTCTCATCATCTTCTACTGTATTGCTCTTATCTATACTTCTAATCTTTACATTTTTGTTAGACATTTCATCATCGCTAAATTGGTCCGGCCCTCGTTTGTTTAGATTTCGTCTGCCTGCCTGGGCCAAGTCCTCACCTTCCTCATTTCCTTCCATTTCCCTCAGTAATCCCTCCCCTTCTCCTTTTTCCTTACTTTCCCTACACCACGAGCAATTTCCCTCCCACCCTGTAAAAACAATAGGTACTTCCTTTGCTTTGGGATCCACGAAATTTCACTTTTTCTTCAGAACGTCGTCTATGCCGTCCGTTCGTTGAAGTGTGTGTGTGTGTGTGTGTGTATTTACCTAGTTGTATTTTACGGGAAGGGGAGCTATGCTCGTGGGGTCCCGTCTTCATATCTCATTTTATCTAAACTATTTTTAAATTCATGTATTGTTTTTGCATACACCACTTTCTCATCTAACTTGTTCCAACTGTTTATTACTCTGTGAGGAAAGCTGTTCTTTTTCAAATCTCTTCTATAGCTGTCTTTTTTTATTTTCTTTCCGTGTCCTCTTGTATTTCTGTTATCCCATTATATCACATTCTCTCTATCAGTAATTTCTATGCCTTTCATGATTCTGTAAATAGCTATCAAATCTCCTCTCTCTCTTCTTTGCTCTAGTGTCTGTAGTTCAAGTTTTTCTAGTCTCTCTTCATATGATAGTTTTGAGAGCGTTGGTGCCAGTTTTGTAATTGCTCTTTGTATTCTTTCAAGTTTTTTTATACATTTTTTTGTACTTGGTGACCATATCGTTGCTGCATATTCCAATCTTGGTCTTATCAGGGGGATTAGGATTTTCTTCACCATTTCTTCATCCAGGTATGTAAATGCAACTTTGATTGTTCTTATTAAATTATAAGTTTCAACAAAAATCTTATTTATATGTTTCTCAGGTGACATATTATTCATAACAATGACTCCCAGGTCCTTTTCATTTTCTTCTTTTTTTATTCCTTCTTCTCCCAATTTATATGCTCCTGTTATTCTGTTTTTGCTTTTTCCAAATTCCATTATACTACACATTTTTGTATTGAACTCCATCTCCCACTTCCTACTCCATTCCTGTACTATATTTAGATCTCTCTGTAGTGATTCACAATCTTCTTCAGTTTCCACTCTTTTCAGTAGTTTTGCATCATCTGCAAAGAAGCTCATATAGCTTTCTATTCCTTCATCCATATCATTAATATATATAGCAAACATTATTGGGGCCAGAACTGTTCCCTGCGGAACACCGCTTATTACTTCATCCCATTTTGAGTGCTGGTTTCTTATCACTACTCTCATTTTTCTTTCTTGCAAAAAGTCCTCCATCCAATTTAGTAGTTTGCCCTGTATTCCTCCTTCAGTTTCTAATTTCTTAAGCAACTTCTTATGTGGTACTTTGTCAAAAGCTTTCTTTAGGTCTAGAAATGCACAGTCCGCCCATCCATCTCTTTCTTGTATTATATCTATTAGCCTTGAATAGAAACATATTAAATTGGTGACGCATGATCGTCCTTGTCTGAATCCAAATTGCCTTGGATTTAACACTGTTTTTTTCTAAATATTTTACCCATCTACTTTTGATAATTCTTTCACAAATCTTTGCTATTGTACTTGTTAGAGAGACTGGTCTATAGTTTGTAGGTTCTTCTTTATTTCCTCCTTTATATATAGATACTATATTTGCTTTTTTCCAATCTTCTGGAACTTTTCCTTCTTTCAAGGAACTGTTTAGTATGCTATGTATTTTGTCTGCCAGTTCATTCCTGCATTCTTTCAGAATCCAGTTTGCTATATCATCTGGTCCATGCGATTTTCTGACATCAAGATTACTCAAATGTGTCAATATTTCATTCTTTGTTACTTCTATTTCTTCCATAGGGGGGACTTTCTCTTTCCATTCAATCTCTTCAGGTTGTATGTTCTCCCTTGTAAACACTGATTTAAAATATTTATTCATAGTTTCCGCCATTTCCATTTCCTCAGTGTATTCAACTCCCTCTTGTCTTAATTTCTCCAAGTCTTGTTTGTTTTTCAGTTTATTGTTTACAAATCTGTAGAATAGTTTTGGTTGATCTTTACACTTTTCTATGACATCTTTTTCATATTTTCTCTTTTCCTCTCTGCACGTTTGTACATATTCATTTCTATAACCGGTATATATTTTCCATTTTTCAGGTCTTCTGTCTTTTTTCCATCTGGTCCAGGCTTTGTCTCTTTTGTCTTTTAGCTCCCTACAACTTTTGTTGTACCAGCATTTTACATATTCTTTTTCTTGTTTTTGTCTTGGGACATACTTTTCCACTCCTTTTTTGTAAATTTTTGTCAAAATATTCCATTTCTCTTCCACTGTTGTTTCTTCTTTGTATATTTCTTCCCAGTTTTCTTGTTGAAAGAATTCTCTTATTTTATCAAAGTTTGTTTTTTCATACATCATTCTTTCTTTTCTATATTGTTCATTTCTTTTCCTATATTTTTCTTCATTAAGTTCCAGTTCAATCAATATGTGGTCACTTTTACTTATTGGTGTTTTATATTCAATCTTGTCCACTATTCTAGGTTCAGATGTAATTATTAAGTCTAGTCTCGATGGTTCTTCTTCATTTCTATACCTGATGTTCTCCTGTATCCATTGTGTCATTGTATGGTCAGTAATCATCTCAAGTAGAGCGTTTCCCCATGAGCCGTCTCCACCCTTTACTGTCATTTCTTCCCAGCAGATTTCTTTGCAATTAAAGTCGCCCATTATAACTATTCTTCCTCCATCTTCCATTATTTTATTCAATGTTATCTTTGTGTCCTCTAACATATTTTTATGTTCACTCTCCTCCCATGAGGCTGTTTTCGGAGGCACATAATTTATCACAAATTTTCTGCTCTTCTTATCTCTGTCTTCCACTTCTATCATAATCATCTCTATTGTATTCTTTCCATATATGACACCCTTCACGTTTATATCCTTCTTAGTCAGGAACATAACTCCACCCCCTTGCTTTTTCTCTCTGTTTTTAATCCAATAATTATATGCATCATGTCCTACACTGTTGGGTGGTAGTGGGCCTTTTAATTTTGATTCTACAATTCCCATTATGTCTGGTTCTTTTTCTTTCAAATAATCATTCAGCTCATTCAATCCTGTTATTAATCCATCTATATTTGTGTAAGACACTCTTAGTTTTCTGTCACTTCCATTGTGTTCTCTGTTTCCCTTTTGTTTTTCTCTTGTATGTCGAACTGCCTTAGTTTCATATTCACTACTCTCCAATAGAATCTCTCTTTCTCTGACTCCGTTCTGTTCTCGTTTTTTGTCTTAGCTTCAAGTCTTTTCTGCTTTTCTTCCTCTCTTTCCTCTTTATTCATTTCTCTTTTTATCCATACCTTTTTATATTGTTCACTTGTTGCTAGTTTCCCTGTTTTGGATAAGATATTCTCTGCCGTCGTTTGTGACCTGAATTTAATCTTAATTGGTCTGGTCTTATCTTTACTATACTTTCCAAGCCTGAATTTTTCCTCAATTTCCTTCATAATTTCTGGTTCATCTTCCTGAACTAATTTTAGTAAACTGCTTACTTTTTCATTTTCCTCATTGGTTCTTGAGGTTCTATCTGGGTTATGTTTCTCTTCCATTCCTAATATAATTATACATTTCTTTTTGTCAGCTAAGTCTCTTACTATATTCTCATTCTGTCTCATCACTTTAGTAACTGAGTCTTCAGTTTATTCTCTCATTTGCTGTTTAATTATATCAGTAAATGCAACTTTACTGTTTTCTTTTATCGACTTCCATCCCTCTCTGTTTTCTTTACTATTCCTCTTCAATTCCTCATTCTCCACCTTTACTTCTTTTAACTGTCTTTTCAGGTTTTCTATTTCATCAGTTAAGATTTTGTTCACCTTCTCTAGTTCTTCCAATTTTTCAACCCTCCGTATAATATTAACATGACCGAACCTACGCTCCAAGTCCTCGATCATCTTATCGACCTTCTCTTCTAGTCTTGTCAGTCGGGTGGGGTTTGTCCCCCCCCCACCCTCTTTAAATCCCTGGAAAATATTCTCATCGCTTTCTACTGTATTGCTCTTATCTATACTTCTAATATTTACATTTTTATTAGACATTTCATCGTCGTCGGGAGGCCGTTTGTTTACCTTTCGCCTGTCTGTCTGGGCCAAGTCTACTCCTTCCTCATTTCCTTCCACTTCCCTCAGTAATCCCTCCCCTTCTACTCTTTCCCTACTTTCCTACTACCTCACGAGCAATTTCCCCCCACCCTGTAAATACAATAGGCACTTCTCTTTGCGTTGGGATCCACAATACTTCAATTTTCTTCAGAACGTCTTCTAAGCCGTCCGTTCGTTGAAGTGTGTGTGTATTTACCTAGTTGTATTTTACGGGAAGGGGAGCTATGCTCGTGGGGTCCCGTCTTCACATCTCATTTTATCTAAACTATTTTTAAATTCATGTATTGTTTTTGCACACACCACTTTCTCATCTAACTTGTTCCAACTGTCTATTACTCTGTGAGGAAAGCTGTTCTTTTTCAAATCTCTTCTATAGCTGTCTTTTTTTATTTTATTTCCGTGTCCTCTAGTATTTCTGTCATCCCATTTTATCAGATTCTCTCTGTCAGTAATTTCTATGCCTTTCATGATTCTGTAAATAGCTATCAAATCTCCTCTCTCTCTTCTTTGCTCTAGTGTCTGTAGTTCAAGTTTTTCTAGTCTCTCTTCATATGATAGTTTTGAGAGTGTTGGTGCCAATTTTGTAATTGCTCTTTGTATTCTTTCAAGTTTATTTATACATTTTTTTGTACTTGGTGACCATATCGTTGCTGCATATTCCAATCTTGGTCTTATCACGGTGATTAGGATTTTCTTCACCATTTCTTCATCCAGGTATGTAAATGCAACTTTGATTGTTCTTATTAGATTATAAGTTTCTCCAAAAATCTTATTTATATGTTTCTCAGGTGACATATTATTCATAACAATGACTCCCAGGTCCTTCTCATTTTCTACTTTTTTATTCCTTCTTCTCCCAAATTATATGATCCTGTTATTCTGTTTTTGCTTTTTCCAAATTCCATTATACTACACTTTTTTGTATTGAACTCCATCTCCCACTTCCTACTCCATTCTTGTACCTTATTTAGATCTCTCTGTAGTGATTCACAATCTTCTTCAGTTTTCACTCTTTTCAGTAGTTTTGCATCATCTGCAAAGAAGCTCATATAGCTTTCTATTCCTTCATCCATATCATTAATATATATAGCAAACATTATTGGGGCCAGAACTGTTCCCAGCGGAACACCGCTTATTACTTCATCCCATTTTGAGTGCTGGTTTCTTATCACTACTTTCATTTTTCTTTCTTGCAAAAAGTCCTCCATCCAATTTAGTAGTTTGCCCTGTATTCCTCCTTCAGTTTCTAATTTCTTAAGCAACTTCTTATGTGGTACTTTGTCACAAGCTTTCTTTAGATCTAGAAATGCACAGTCCGCCCTTCCATCTCTTTCTTGTATTATATCTATTAGCCTTGAATGGAAACATATTAAATTGGTGACGCATGATCGTCCTTGTCTGAATCCAAATTGCCTTGGATTTAACACTTTGTTTTTTTCTAAATATTTTACCCATCTACTTTTGATAATTCTTTCACAAATTTTTGCTATTGTACTTGTTAGAGAGACTGGTCTATAGTTGGTAGGTTCTTCTTTATTTCCTCCTTTGTATATAGGTACTAT
Organism: Oratosquilla oratoria; assembly: GCF_046742065.1. Taxonomy (NCBI): domain Eukaryota; kingdom Metazoa; phylum Arthropoda; class Malacostraca; order Stomatopoda; family Squillidae; genus Oratosquilla; species Oratosquilla oratoria. Next base: position 85,706,560 of record NC_134777.1, read on the forward strand.
ATTTGCTTTTTTCCAATCTTCTGGAACTTTTCCTTCTTTCAAGGAACTATTTAGTATGCTATATATTTTGTCTGCCAGTTCATTCCTGCATTCTTTTAGTATCCAGTTTGCTATTTCATCTGGTCCATGCGATTTTCTGACATCAAGATTATTCAAGTGTGTTAATATTTCATTCTTTGTTACTTCTATTTCTTCCATAGGGGGGACTTTCTCTTTCCATTCGTTCTCTTCAGGTTGTATGTTCTCCCTTGTAAACACTGATTTAAAATGTTTGTTCATAATTTCCGCCATTTCCATTTCCTCAGTGTATTCAACTCCCTCTTGTCTTAATTTCTCCAAGTCTTGTTTGTTTTTCAGTTTATTGTTTACAAATCTGTAGAATAGTTTCGGTTGATCTTTACACTTTTCTATGATATCTTTTTCATATTTTCTCTTTTCCTCTCTGCACATTTGTACATATTCATTTCTATAACCGGTATATATTTTCCATTTTTCAGGTCTTCTGTCTTTTTTCCATCTGGTCCAGGCTTTGTCTCTTTTGTCTTGTAAACTCCCTACAGCTTTTGTTGTACCAGCATTTTACATATTCTTTTTCTTGTTTTTGTCTTGGGACATACTTTTCCACTCCTTTTTTGTAAATTTTTGTCAAAATATTCCATTTCTCTTCTACTGTTGTTTCTTCTTTGTATATTTCTTCTCAGTTTTCCTTTTGAAAGAATTCTCTTATTTTATCAAAGTTTGTTTTTTCATACATCATTCTTCCTTTTCTGTATTGTTCATTTCTTTTCATATATTTTTCTTCATTAAGTTCCAGTTCAATCAATATGTGGTCACTTTTACTTATTGGTGTTTTATATTCAATTTTGTCCACTATTCTAGGTTCGGATGTAATTACTAGGTCTAGTTTCGATGGCTCTTCTTCATTTCTATACCTAGTGTTCTCCTGTATCCATTGTGTCATTGTATGGTCAGTAACCATCTCGAGTAGAGCGTTTCCCCATGAGCCGTCTCCACCCTTTACTGTCATTTCTTCCCAGCAGATTTCTTTGCAATTAAAGTCGCCCATCATAACTATTTTTCCTCCCTCTTCCATTATCTTGTTTAATGTTATCTTTGTGTCCTCTAACATACTTTTATGTTCACTCTCTTCCCATGAGGCTGTTTTTGGGGGCACATAATTTATCACAAACTTTCTGTTCTTCTTATCTCTGTCTTCTACTTCCATCATTATCATCTCTACTGTATTCTTTCCATATGTGACACCCTTCACGTTTATATCCTTCTTAATCAGGAACATAACTCCACCCCCTTCCTTTTTCACTCTGTTTCTAATCCAATAATTATATGCATCATGTCCTACACTGTTGGGTGGTAGTGGACCTTTTAATTTTGTTTCTACAATTCCCATTATGTCTGGTTCTTTTTCTTTCAAATAATCATTCAGTTCATTCAATCCTGTTATTAATCCATCTATATTTGTGTAAGACACTCTCAGTTTTCTGCCACTTCCATTGTGTTCTCTGTTTCCCTTTTGTTTTTCTCTTGTATGTCGACTTTCTTTAGTTTCATATTCACTACTCTCCAATAGAATCTTTCTTTTTCTGACTCCGTTCTTATCTCGTTTTTTTCCTTTGCTTCAAGTCTTTTCTGTTTTTCTTCCTCTCTTTCCTCTTTATTCATTTCCCTTTTTATCCATACCTTTTTATATTGTTCACTTGTTGCTAGTTTCCCTGTTTTGGATAAGATATTCTCAGCCGTAGTTTGTGACCTGAATTTAATCTTGATTGGTCTGGTCTTGTCTGTACTATATTTCCCGAGCCTGAATTTCTCTTCGATTTGTTTCATTATTTCTGGTTCATCTTCCTGAACTAATTTTAGTAAATTTCTTACTTTTTCATTTTCCTCTTTGATTCTTGTGGTTCTATCTGGGTTATGTTTCTCTTCCATTCCTAATATAATTATACATTTCTTTTTGTCTGCTAAGTCTCTTACTATATTCTCCTTCTGTCTCATCACTTTAATAACTGAGTTTTCAGTTTGTTCATTCATTTGCTGTCTGATTATGTCAGTGAATGCAACTTTGCTATTTTCTTGAATTTTTTTCCAACCCTCCTTGTTCTCCTTATTATTCTCCTTTAAGACTTTATTCTCATCTTTTACTTCTTTTAACTGTTTTTTTAATTCTTCACTTTCCTTAGTTAAGTTTTTGTTCGCCTTCTCTAGTTCTTCCAATTTTTCAACTCTTCGTATAATATTGTCAACATGACCGAACCTACACTCCAAGTCCTCGATCATCTTATCGACCTTCTCTTCTAGTCTTGTCAGTCGGGGGGGGTTTGTGTCCCCCCCACCCTCTTTAAATCCCTGGAAAATATTCTCATCACTTTCTACTGTATTGCTCTTATCTATACTTCTAATCTTTACATTTTTATTAGACATTTCATCGTCGTCGGGGGGCCTTTTGTTTACCTTTCGCCTGTCTGTCTGGGCCAAGTCTACTCCTTCCTCATTTCCTTCCATTTCCCTCAGTAATCCCTCCCCCTTTCCTCTTTCCCTACTTTCCTACTACTCCACGAGCAATTTCCCCCCACCCTGTAAATACAATAGGCACTTCTCTTTGCGTTGGGATCCACAAACTTCAATTCTCTTCAGAACGTCTTCTAAGCCGTCCATTCGTTGAAGTGTGTGTGTGTGTGTGTGTGTGTATTTACCTAGTTGTACCTAGTTGTATTTTACGGGAAGGGGAGCTATGCTCGTGGGGTCCCGTCTTCATTTCTCATTTTATCTAAACAATTTTTAAATTCATGTATTGTTTTTGCACACACCACTTTCTCATCTAACTTGTTCCAACTGTCTATTACTCTGTGAGGAAAGCTGTTCTTTTTCAGATCTCTTCTATAGCTGTCTTTTTTTATTTTCTTTCCGTGTCCTCTTGTATTTCTGTCATCCCATTTTATCAGATTCTCTTTATCAGTAATTTCTATGCCTTTCATGATTCTGTAAATAGCTATCAAATCTCCTCTCTCTCTTCTTTGCTCTAGTGTCTGTAGTTCAAGTTTTTCTAGTCTCTCTTCATATGATAGTTTTGAGAGTGTTGGTGCCAGTTTTGTAATTGCTCTTTGTATTCTTTCAAGTTTTTTTATACATTTTTTTGTACTTGGTGACCATATCGTTGCTGCATATTCCAATCTTGGTCTTATCACGGTGATTAGGATTTTCCACACCATTTCTTCATCCAGGTATGTAAATGCAACTTTGATTGTTCTTATTAAATTATAAGTTTCTCCAAAAATCTTATTTATATGTTTCTCAGGTGACATATTATTCATAACAATGACTCCCAGGTCCTTCTCATTTTCTACTTTTTTTATTCCTTCTTCTCCCAAATTATATGATCCTGTTATTCTGTTTTTGCTTTTTCCAAATTCCATTATACTACACTTTTTTGTATTGAACTCCATCTCCCACTTCCTACTCCATTCTTGTACTTTATTTAGATCTCTCTGTAGTGATTCACAATCTTCTTCAGTTTTCACTCTTTTCAGTAGTTTTGCATCGTCTGCAAAGAAGCTCATATAGCTTTCAATTCCTTCATCCATATCATTAATATATATAGCAAACATTATTGGGGCCAGAACTGTTCCCTGCGGGACACCGCTTATTACTTCATTCCATTTTGAGTGCTGGTTTCTTATCACTACTCTCATTTTTCTTTCTTGCAAAAAGTCTTCCATCCAATTTAGTAATTTACCTTGTATTCCTCCTTCAGATTCTAGTTTCTTAAGCAACTTTTTATGTGGTACTTTGTCAAAAGCTTTTTTTAGGTCTAGAAATGCACAATCAGCCCATCCATCTCTTTCTTGTATTATATCTATTAGCCTTGAATAGAAACATATTAAATTGGTGACGCATGATCGTCCTTGTCTGAATCCAAATTGCCTTGGATTAAGTACGTTGTTTTTTTCCAAGTATTTTACCCATCTACTTTTGATAATTCTTTCACAAATTTTTGCTATTGTACTTGTTAGAGAGACTGGTCTATAGTTGGTAGGTTCTTCTTTATTTCCTCCTTTGTATATAGGTACTATATTTGCTTTTTTCCAATCTTCTGGAACTTTTCCTTCTTTCAAGGAACTGCTTATTATGCTATGTATTTTTTCTGCCAGTTCATTCCTGCATTCTTTCAGAATCCAGTTTGCTATTTCATCTGGTCCATGCGATTTTCTGACATCAAGATTACTCAAGTGTATCAATATTTCATTCTTTGATACTTCTATTTCTTCTATAGGGGGGACTTTCTCTTTCCATTCAATCTCTTCAGGTTGTATGTTCTCCCTTGTAAACACTGATTTAAAATGTTTGTTCATAATTTCCGCCATTTCCATTTCCTCAGTGTATTCAACTCCCCCTTGTCTTAATTTCTCCAAGTCCTGTTTGTTTTTCAGTTTATTGTTTACAAATCTGTAGAATAGTTTTGGTTGATCTTTACATTTTTCTATGACGTCTTTTTCATATTTTCTATTTTCCTCTCTGCACGTTTGTACATATTCATTTCTATAACCGGTATATATTTTCCATTTTTCAGGTCTTCTGTCTTTTTTCCATCTGGTCCAGGCTTTGTCTCTTTTGTCTTTTAGCTCCCTACAACTTTTGTTGTACCAGCATTTTACATATTCTTTTTCTTGTTTTTGTCTTGGGACATACTTTTCCACTCCTTTTTTGTAAATTTTTGTCAAAATATTCCATTTCTCTTCCACTGATGTTTCTTCTTTGTATATTTCTTCCCAGTTTTCTTTTTGAAAGAATTCTCTTATTTTATCAAAGTTTGTTTTTTCATACATCATTCTTCCTTTTCTATATTGTTCATTTCTTTTCATATATTTTTCTTCATTAAGTTCCAGTTCAATCAATATGTAGTCACTTTTACCTATTGGTGTTTTATATTCAATCTTGTCCACTATTCTAGGTTCAGATGTAATTAATAAGTCTAGTCTCGATGGTTCTTCTTCATTTCTATACCTAGTGTTCTCCTGTATCCATTGCGTCATTGTGTGGTCAATAATTATCTCAAGTAGAGCGTTTCCCCATGAGTCGTCTCCATCCTTTACCGTCATTTCTTCCCAGCAGATTTCTTTGCAATTAAAGTCGCCCATCATAACTATTCTTCCTCCATCTTCCATTATTTTATTTAATGTTATCTTTGTGTCCTCTAACATACTTTTATGTTCACTCTCCTCCCATGAGGCTGTTTTTGGAGGCACATAATTTATCACAAATTTTCTGCTCTTCTTATCTCTGTCTTCCACTTCTATCATAATCATCTCTACTGTATTCTTTCCATATATGACACCTTTCACATTTATATCCTTCTTAGTCAGGAACATAACTCCACCCCCTTGCTTTTTCTCTCTGTTTCTAATCCAATAATTGTATGCATCATGTCCTACACTGTTGGGTGGTAGTGGGCCTTTTAATTTTGTTTCTACAATTCCCATTATGTCCGGTTCTTTTTCCTTCAAATAATCATTCAGCTCATTCAATCCTGTTATTAATCCATCTATATTTGTGTAAGACACTCTTAGTTTTCTGCCACTTCCATTGTGTTCTCTGTTTCCCTTATGTTTTTCTTTTGTATGTCGAACTTCTTTAGTTTCATGTTCACTACTCTCCAATAGAATCTCTCTTTCTCTGACTCCGTTCTGTTCTCGTTTTTTGCCTTAGCTTCCAGTCTTTTCTGCTTTTCTTCCTCTCTTTCCTCTTTATTCATTTCCCTTTTTATCCATATCTTTTTATATTGTTCACTTGTTGCTAGTTTCCCTGTTTTGGATAAGATATTCTCTGCCATTGTTTGTGACTTGAATTTAATCTTAATTTGTCTGGTCTTGTCTGTGCTATACTTTCCGAGTATAAATTTCTCTTCGATTTGTTTCATAATTTCTGGTTCTTCCTGAACTGATTCTAGTAATTGGCTTACTTTTTCATTTTCCTCTTTGATTCTTGTGGTTCTATCTGGGTTGTGTTTCTCTTCCATTCCTAATATAATTATACATTTCTTCTTGTCTGCTAAATCTCTTACTATATTCTCCTTTTGTCTCATCACTTTAATAACTGAGTCTTCAGTATGTTCTTTCAATTGCTGTTTGACTATGTCAGTGAATGAAACCTTATTTCCTTCTTGGGTTGTTTTCCAATACTTAGCTTCTTTAGCTATTGTCTCTCTGTTTTCTTTACTATTCTTCTTCAATTCCTCATTCTCCACCTTTACATCTCTTAACTGTCTTTTTAGGTCTTCTATTTCATCAGTTAAGTTTTTATTCGCCTTTTCTAGTTCTTCCAATCTTTCAACCCTTTGTAAAATGGTGTTCATATGACCTAACCTACTCTCCAAGTCCTCGATCACCTTATCAACCTTCTCCTCTAGTCTTGTCAGTCGGGGGGGGTTTGTGTCCCCCCCACCCTCTTTAAATCCCTTGAAAATATTCTCATCACTTCCTACTGTATTGTTCCTATCTATACTTCTAATCTTTACATTCTTATTAGACATTTCGTCGTCTTCCAGTTGGGCTTGCGGTCGTTTGTTTACTTTTCGGCGGTCTGCTTGGGCCAAGTCCTCTACTTCCTCATTTCCTTCCATTTCCCCAGCAATCCCTCCCCTTCTCCTCTTTCCTTACTCTCCCACTACCCCACGAGCAATTTCCCCCCCACCCTGTAAATACAAAAAGGCACTTCTCTTTGCGTTGGGATCCACAATCGGCACTTTTCTTCAGAACGTTCTTCAAGCCGTCCGTTCGTTGAAAGTGTGTGTGTGTGTGTGTGTATTTACCTAGTTGTATTTTACGGGAAGGGGAGCTATGCTCGTGAGGTCCCGTCTTCATATCTCATTTTATCTAAACTATTTTTAAATTCATGTTGTGTGTGTGTGTGTGTGTGTGTGTGTGTATTCACTTGGTCTTTGGATCACGTGTTGGACTCGTGATCGACAGATATTTCCCTCCTGGAAGAGAGCTTAGAGCTCGTAGGTCCGATCTATGGGTAATGCTATGACCTTGCACACACACACACCCCCAACTCCCCGCCCACGAGAGTCAGAGTAATGACCCGAGGCACAGCGATACCGAAATAATTTTGGCCCTGGGCAGGATTCGAACTGCGTGCTGGGAGCACTTCTGCTTACCAGTTCAGCTCTTTACCAACTATGCCACCGAGTCGGTGTGTGTGTGTGTATTTACCTAGTTGTACCTAGTTGTATTTTACGGGAAGGGGAGCTATGCTCGTGAGGTCCCGTCTTCATATCTCATTTTATCTAAACTATTTTTAAATTCATGTATTGTTTTTGCACACACCACTTTCTCATCTAACTTGTTCCAACTGTCTATTGCTCTGTGAGGAAAGCTGTTCTTTTTCAAATCTCTTCTATAGTTGTCTTTTTTTATTTTCTTTCCGTGTCCTCTTGTATTTCTGTCATCCCATTTTATCAGATTCTCTCTATCAGTAATTTCTATGCCTTTCATGATTCTGTAAATAGCTATCAAATCTCCTCTCTCTCTTCTTTGCTCTAGTGTCTGTAGTTTAAGTTTTTGTAGTCTCTCTTCATATGATAGTTTTGAGAGTGTTGGTGCCAGTTTAGTAATTGCTCTTTGTATTCTTTCAAGTTTTTTTATACATTTTTTTGTACTTGGTGACCATATCGTTGCTGCATATTCCAATCTTGGTCTTATCAGGGTGATTAGGATTTTCCTCACCATTTCTTCATCCAGGTATGTAAATGCCACTTTGATTGTTCTTATTAAATTATAAGTTTCTCCAAAAATCTTATTTATATGTTTCTCAGGTGACATATTATTCATAACAATGACTCCCAGGTCCCTCTCATTTTCTACTCTTTTTATTCCTTCTTCTCCCAAATTATATGATCCTGTTATTCTGTTTTTGCTTTTTCCAAATTCCATTATACTACACTTTTTTGTATTGAACTCCATCTCCCACTTCCTACTCCATTCTTGTACTTTATTTAGATCTCCCTGTAGTGATTCACAATCCTCTTCAGTTTTCACTCTTTTCAGTAATTTTGCATCATCTGCAAAGAAGCTCATATAGCTTTCAATTCCTTCATCCATATCATTAATATATATAGCAAACATTATTGGGGCCAGAACTGTTCCCTGCGGGACACCGCTTATTACTTCATTCCATTTTGAGTGCTGATCTCTTATCACTACTCTCATTTTTCTTTCTTGCAAAAAGTCTTCCATCCAATTTAGCAATTTACCTTGTATTCCTCCTTCATATTCTAATTTTTTAAGCAACTTCTTATGTGGTACTTTGTCAAAAGCTTTTTTTAGGTCTAGAAATGCACAATCAGCCCATCCATCTCTTTCTTGTATTATATCTATTAGTCTTGAATAGAAACATATTAAATTGGTGACGCATGATCGTCCTTGTCTGAATCCAAATTGCCTTGGATTTAGTACGTTGTTTTTTTCCAAGTATTTTACCCATCTACTTTTGATAATTCTTTCACATATTTTTGCTATTGTACTTGTTAGAGAGACTGGTCTATAGTTGGTAGGTTCTTCTTTATTTCCTCCTTTATATATAGGTACTATATTTGCTTTTTTCCAATCTTCTGGAACTTTTCCTTCTTTTAAGGAACTGCTTATTATGCTATGTATTTTGTCTGCCAGTTCATTCCTACATTCTTTCAGAATCCAGTTTGCTATTTCATCTGGCCCATGCGATTTTCTGACATCAAAATTACCCAAGTGTGTCAATATTTCATTCTTCGTTACTTCTATTTCTTCCATAGGGGGGACTTTTTCCTTCCACTCAATCTCTTCAGGTTGTATATTTTCCCTTGTAAACACTGATTTAAAATGTTTGTTCATAATTTCTGCCATTTCCATTTCCTCAGTGTATTCAACTCCTCCTTGTCTTAATTTCTCCAAGTCTTGTTTGTTTTTCAGTTTATTGTTTACAAATCTGTAGAATAGTTTTGGTTGATCTTTACACTTTTCTATAACATCTTTTTCATATTTTCTTTTTTCCTCTCTGCACTTTTGTACATATTCATTTCTATAACCAGTATATATTTTCCATTTTTCAGGTCTTCTGTCTTTTTTCCATCCGGTCCAGGCTTTGTCTCTTTTGTCTTTTAACTCCCTACAACTTTTGTTGTACCAGCATTTTACATATTCTTTTTCTTGTTTTTGTCTTGGGACATACTTTTCCACTCCTTCTTTGTAAATTTTTGTCAAAATATTCCATTTCTCTTCCACTGATGTTTCTTCTTTGTATATTTCTTCCCAGTTTTCTTGTTGGAAGAATTCTCTTATTTTATCAAAGTTTGTTTTTTCATACATCATTCTTCCTTTTCTATATTGTTCATTTCTTTTCATATATTTTTCTTCATTAAGTTCCAGTTCAATCAATATGTGGTCACTTTTACCTATTGGTGTTTTATATTCAATCTTGTCCACTATTCTAGGTTCAGATGTAATTATTAAGTCTAGCCTCGATGGTTCTTCTTCATTTCTATACCTAGTGTTCTCTTGTATCCATTGTGTCATTGAATGGTCAGTAATCATCTCAAGTAGAGCATTTCCCCATGAGTCATCACCACTCTTTACTGTCATTTCTTCCCAGCAGATTTCTTTGCAATTAAAGTCGCCCATCATAACTATTCTTCCTCCGTCTTCCATTATTTTAGTTAATGCTATCTTTGTGTCCTCTAACATACTTTTATGTTCACTCTCCTCCCATGAGGCTGTTTTCGGAGGCACATAATTGATCACAAATTTTTTGCTCTTCTTATCTCGGTCTTCCACTTCTATCATAATCATCTCTACTGTATTCTTTCCATATATGACACCTTTCACGTTTATATCCTTCTTTGTCAGGAACATAACTCCACCCCCTTGTTTTTTCTCTCTGTTTCTAGTCCAATAATTGTATGTATCATGTCCTACACTGTTGGGTGGTAGTGGGCCTTTTAATTTTGTTTCTACAATTCCCATTATGTCCGGTTCTTTTTCTTTCAAATAATCATTCAGTTCATTCAATCCTGTTATCAATCCATCTATATTTGTGTAAGACACTCTTAGTTTTCTGCCACTTCCATTGTGTTCTCTGTTTCCCTTATGTTTTTCTTTAGTATGTCGAACTGCTTTATTTTCATGTTCACTACTCTCCAATAGAATCTCTCTTTCTCTGACTCCGTTCTTTCCTCGTTTTTTGCCTTAGCTTCAATTCTTTTCTGCTTTTCTGCCTCTCTTTCCTCCTTATTCATTTCTCTTTTTATCCATACCTTTTTATATTGATCATTTGTTGCTAGTTTCCCTGTCTTGGATAGAATTTTCTCTGCCGTTGTTTGTGACCTGAATTTAATCTTAATTGGTCTGGTCTTATCTGTACTATATTTTCCGAGTCTGAATTTTTCCTCAATTTCCTTTATAATTTCTGGTTCATCTTCCTGGACTAATTTTAATAAACTGCTTACCCTTTCATTTTCCTCCTTGATTCTTGCGGTTCTATCTGGGTTATGTTTCTCTTCCATTCCTAATATAATTATACATTTCTTTTTGTCAGCTAATTCTCTTACTATATTCTCCTTCTGTCTCATCACTTTAATAACTGAGTCTTCATTATGTTCTTTCAATTGCTGTTTGACTATGTCAGTGAATGAAACCTTATTCCCTTCTTGAGTTATTCTCCAATTTTTAGCTTCTGTAGCTATTTTCTCACTGTTTTCATTACTATTCTTCTTCAATTTCTCATTCTCCTCCTTTACATTTCCTAACTGTCTTTTTAGGTCCTCTACTTCTTCAGTTAAGTTTCTGTTAGCCTTCTCTAGTTGTTCCAATCTTTCAATTCTCTGGAAGATGGAGTCTACCTTACCTAACTTACGTTCCAAGTCCTCGATCACCTTATCAACTCTCTCCTCTAGTCTTATCAGTCGGGGGGGGGGGTTGTGTCCCCCCCACCCTCTTTAAATCCCTGGAACATATTCTCGTCACTTTCTACTGTATTTCTCCTCTCTATACTTCTAATCTTTACATTTTTATTTGCCATTTCGTCATCCGGTGGTCGTTTCATGTTGACCTTACGCCCGTCTGCCTGGGCCAAGTCCTCCACATCCTCATTTCCTTCCATTTCCCCAGCAATCCCTCCCCTTCTCCTCTTTTCCTACTTACCTACTGCCTCACGAGCAATTTCCCCCCCCCCTGCAAATACAAAAAGGCACTTCTCTTTGCGTTGGTATCCACAATCTGCACTTTTCTTCAGAGCGTTCGTCAAGCCGTCCGTTCGTTGAAAGTGTGTGTGTGTGTGTGTGTGTGTGTGTGTGTGTGTGTGTGTGCGTGTGTGTGTGTGTGTGTGTGTGTGTATGTATATATATATATATATATTTTTTTTTTTTTTTTTTTTTTTGCTTGTAACCACGAGGAAATTAAAGATCGGAATACTGAACGTTTTCGTCTATTAAGACATTTTCAAAGTACATAGTGTCACAACAAAGAATAACTTAAATATAATAATATAGAAAACAGGAGAGGTCACACAACGTAAATACAAAAGGATTATCTTACAAAGAAACAAAAATATAAAAACAATAAATAAAATGGGTGACAATTGAAACTGGTGATAAAATGTCACACAGCATAAACCATAAGGATGACAAATGACAAGGTGAAAAAAAGGACATTCAACATAAAAGATAATAACAAGAAATAAGAAGGGTGACAATTGACAGCGGGGTGTGTCTACTCTATCCCTTGCAAGAATTGTAATTCGTGTTACATTGGCCAGACTGGCAAGGAATTAAAACTTAGATTGAACCAGCATAAGTATAGTGTCCGTACTGGCCAATCTTCAAGTGGGATTTTTGCTCACATTAGAGACTACAATCACTGTATTGATTGGGACAATTCCCAAGAAATTGTTTCAAGTAATTCTTATTTGATAAGAAATATAATTGAATCGTGTCTCATTAAAAAAACTTATAATGAAAATCTCAATTTAAGCACTGGTCTTTTTAGATTAGATAATTTTGTTATTAACCAAATTGTAGGACAATGTCCCAAAGCTCCGCCTTAGCCATCTTGTGTGACCTTTTTTCACCTGTGTCATCTGTCACCCATTTTTATTTATTTATTCTTATTATTTTCTATTATATATATGTATGTATGTATATGTATATAATTTGTTTCTTTGTAAGTCAATCTTTATGTTGAATCACATGCATCAATTGTCACCCTTCTTATTTCTTATTATCTTTTATGTTGAATGTCCTTTTTTTCACCTTGTCATTTGTCATCCTTATGGTTTATGCTGTGTGACATTTTATCACCTGTTTCAATTGTCACCCATTTTATTTATTGTTTTTATATTTTTGTTTCTTTGTAAGATAATCCTTTCGTATTTACGTTGTGTGACCTCTCCTGTTTTCTATATTATTATATTTAAGTTATTCTTTGTTGTGACACTATGTACTTTGAAAATGTCTTAATAGACGAAAACGTTCAGTATTCCGATCTTTAATTTCCTCGTGGTTACAAGCAAAAAATCTTTATTCACGTGTTTTATGTGATTACTGTTGCATATATACATATATATATATATATATACATATATATATATATATATATATATATATATATATATATATATATATATATACATATATATATACATATATATATATTAGGGATGGAATGGGTGGGAATGGATTTTATGCCTTTTTCTTTTTAGCTACCTCCCTTGTAAGGGGGAAAAAGTCTTTGGTATGTGTATGTGTGTGTGTGTTTATATATAACAAAATATACACCTGAAAATCTTTTTAACCTCTTGGTTAAATAAGAAGTTAACCAACAGGAGGTACCCATAATTGGTCAATTGTTAGTTCCTTTTATGAAGGCTGCTTCCAAACATTTTCTACGGATCTTGTCGGGCTCACATATCAGAAGATCCAACAAGATCCATAGAAAAAGTTTGGAAACAGCCATCATACAAGGAACCAACAAAAATGAGCAAAACAGGGGCGTGTTCAATATCTCACCCCACCTTCCACCTCTGCCTTCCACACCTCTTTTACTAATCTTTCTTCACTCATTCTTTCTTTAACTTTATAAAGGTATGGACTCTGAATAGGGATTTTTCCATTTCACATGCAATTATGTTTTTCTTGCAATAAAAACTACTGAAAAATATAATAATTTCAGTGAAAAAAATTGGGCTCCAATAGGTTAATCTCAGTCATGTGTATTACAACTATGTACTTGAAACACCTGTAACAAGTGAAATGCCATACTAATAAAGGCTCCATCCTCACATGGTAATTATTTAGATAGACTTGTCAGCAATTGCCACTTTCATACAAATCATACTTGACCCTGACAACCTTTGGGCAAGATAAAGTAGAATTTGCTTGATTCAAGATAATAAAAAATTTTGTTCCTGTAGAAATACCTCAACTCCATGTTAGAATTCCCTACCCCAGAGAATTGTAAAAATCTTTGATCTTGGTTTGGCTTCCTGAATCAACTATCATATGCATTTAGCATGGTTGAGAAAATTAATCTGTTCCATGAACTTCTTGAAGCAGGCAGACCATTCTACTAGAATGAACAACTGAATGAGTTATTTGGAGAATCTAAACAAGTAATTTTTTACCAGATCGAGGAAGGTGTCTGTATATTTGACAAAGGAAAACCAATATGTCTTCCAACAGACTGGTCAAGGATGGGAATTGGCTTCTGGCTGCTACAGAAACATTGCAACTACTACAAAAATGTACCCTTCTGCTGCTGAGAAGGATGGAAAGTCACTCTTGTTGGAGTAGATTTGCACATCCAGCCAAATCCAGGTACACCCCAATTGAAGGTGAAGCTCTAACAGTAGCAGATGCCTTAGAGAAATCCAGATAATTTGTCCTAGGTTGTGACAACCTCACTATCATGATTGATCACAAACCTCTACTCAAGATATTGTCAGATCACTCTCTCAATGATATACCAAATGCCTAGCTAAGGAACCTCAAAGAAAAGACATTACACTAACAATTCAAGATTGTTCACATGCCTGGTGTGAAACATTATGCTGCTGATGCCTTATCTTGACACCCTACTAGCAATGCTGAGAAAATGGTTCTACAGGATGACATCACTGTCATGTGTAATCAGGAATCCCACCAGATTATCTCCACTCTATCCTCACTAGCATATGGTCCTCAGAAGATCAACAATTTGACAATGGTGACCATAACTTACAGTTAGTACTACATCATTAAGTCATCTGCAATGCACCATCTTTGAAAAGGCCAAAGAAGCAACCTATAGTGATCCACATTTGCAAAAACTAATTAATCTAATTGAAAGAGGACTCTTAGAAATCTTTGGACAACAACTCTTCACCACTTAGTACCTACAAACTGCTCAGACCATACCTATACACAGTAGATAATGTCATCATGTACAAAGACTGGATTGTGATTCCACAGACATTGAGGGAGTCTGTGTTAGCTGCTCTTCACTCAAAAATCAGGGCATCTCTTCAATGATATGACAAGCTGAGTCATCTGGCATCACACAGGATATTGTCAACCTATGGAAGAGTGTAATGAGGAATAGACATTTGGGAATGGATGCTAAGAGGAGACTGTATGAAGGAGTGATTGTGCCAACAGCACTGTATGGGGCAGAAACATGGAACATAAGAGAGGAAGAGAGAAGGAGTTTGAATGTGTTTGAGATGAGGTGTCTGAGAAGTATGATGGGGGTTACTAGGCTAGATAGAGTGAGAAATGAGGAGGTAAGGAGGAGAACAGGGGTGGAAAGGGAGTTGGGAGATAGGGTTGATGAAAGAGTATTAGGATGGTTTGGACACATGGAAAGAATGAGTGAAGAAAGACTAGTAAAAGAGGTATGGAAGGCAGATGTGGAGAGAGTGAACATGAGGGGACATCCTAGGATGAGGTGGATGGATGGGGTGAAGGGGGCTTTGAGGAAGAGGGGAATGTCTGTTGAGGAAGGATGGGAGAGGAAAGAAGATAGGGGTGAATGGAGAATGGTTGTATATGGATGATGTTGTGATGCATGAGGTGGAATGGGCGGGGGGATGGGGGTAAGGTAATGTGTGAGCAAAATTTGACGCAGCCCAAAGGGATTTCTCCCTGTCTTCTCCTTTTATGCATGGGGGGTCGCCGATTTAGTGAAGCAGCCTTGCTGTGGATGTGCTGTGTCTTGCGACACTGCTTCTGACCCAGGGCAGTGGACAAGGTGCAGGGATGACCCGTCATCCAGGAGGTGCTAAGATAAGAGGGAGGGTGGAGGGGTGTGGAGTGTATTCAGGGATGGAATGGGTGGGAATGATTTTATGCCTTTTCCTTTTTGGCTACCTCCATTGTAAGGGGGAAAAAGACTTGGTATATGTATGTATGTATGGAAGCAATACCCAGATATATGTTATTGTGGGGTTAAAAGCTGCTAAGTAGCATGCAGCTATACTTTAGGGTCTATATGGGGCACCCCTACGGACTTGAGCCACACATAACTTTGTGGTAGAGGAAGTCTCTAGTCATACAGAAATGATGATATTTTATTATACTGCAATTGTCCCTCCATTGTGCTGCCCCCCCCCCTCTTGTTACTGTCCTGTACCATTTCTCTAAATATTAATTTTCTCATTTTGCTGAACCCTGTGATGGGGGGAAAAGAATACTGCCACCAAGACTTTCCACTTGAATCATATAAGGTAACAAAAACAGGACGGGGATAAGACTAGGCATTCTTCTCCCTGTAGCCCCAAAGGGGACATTCCTAAAAAAAGTAAAGACATGAGAGGGTCTGGGAGGAGTTTTTGAACCAGTACTCTAAGGTTTGGGTCTTTTAATGTGTGTGGATGTAGTACAGATGAGAGTAAAAGGGAAGAGATAGACAGTATGTTTGTGATAAAAAAGATGGATGTGTTGTCATTGATGAAGGTAAAGCTGGGAAGGGAGATGTGGGTTTTTGTAAGTACATATGGGGCTGGTAGTGAGAAGAGTGTAGAGGAAAGGGAGGTATTCTGGATAGATTTATATAAATGCATAGAGGGATTAGGGAGAAATGTCAATGTAGTGGTATTGGGAGGGGTGAGTTTGAGTTTGGGAGTGTAGTTGGGAGGCTCTCAGGAGTGAAGAGAGGATGTGGGAGGGAAGGGGTGGCTATACTAGTAGGGGAAGAGATAGGTAAGCATGTGGTGGAGTGGAAGGTTTCTTCGAGGTTAATGTGGATGAAAGAGAAATTGGGGAGATGTAGGTTTTTGTATGTGCATATGGGCCTGATAGTGAGAAGAGTGCAGAGGAGAGGGATGCTTTTTGGATAGATTTAAATGAGTGCACAGAGGGTTTAGGGAGAAATGTCAATGTAGTGGTACTGGGAAACATTAATGCTAGGGTAGGAAATGAATCAATAGATGTAGTGGTTAGGAAGTGTGGAGTTCCAGGAAAAAATCATAGTGGAGAGTTGATGGTGGAGATGCATCTAGAGAGTTGATGGTAGCAAATACAGTGTTTAGGAAGAAGTCAAGCATAAGTAAACATAGGGGAGGGTGGTGGATAGAAGGGTGGTGGATAGAAGGGTGGTAGATAGAGTGTTAATGGACTATATTGTGGTAACCAGGAGAATAGTAGGAAGACTTAAGGATGTACATGTTCTAA
Organism: Oratosquilla oratoria; assembly: GCF_046742065.1. Lineage (NCBI taxonomy): Eukaryota > Metazoa > Arthropoda > Malacostraca > Stomatopoda > Squillidae > Oratosquilla > Oratosquilla oratoria. The sequence continues at coordinate 85,723,250 of NC_134777.1, forward strand.
GGAGAGAGAGTGGGGGAATATCAGATAATTTTTTGGTGGAAGGTAAGTTGAGAGTAGCGGATAGATGGAGAAAGAGGAAAAGGGCAGATGGTAGGTAGGTGGTTACAGTGAACTGCTTAAATGAGAAAGGAGAAAGAGTACAAGAAGAAGCTGAGAGAGGAGTGGGAGGAAGTGAAGGATTGAGTAGAACTAAGAGTGGAGGAGGAATGGGGATAGTTCAAGGAGGGAGCCACAAGATGTGCAAAGATGGTGTGTGGAAATAGGGGGATGGGAGGAAATAGAAGGAAGGGTAGTGAGTGGTGGGATGAGGAAACAAAGAAGGTTGTAGAAGAGAAGAAGTGAGCATTCACAGATTGGTTACAAAATAGAATGAGAGAATCATATGAGAGGTACAAAGAAAAGAGAAGTAAAGCATAAGATAAAGGAGGCAAAGAGGAGAGCAGATGTGAAATGGGCTAAGATTATGACAAAAAAAATTAAAAGTATTAAGATGGTTTGGAAAGAAATTAAGAGAGGAAGAGGAGGTGAATCAAGTAGAGAAGAAAAGGTAAAAGGTTCAGATGGAAAGATGATAATGGAAAAGATGGCAGTTAGAGGAAGATGGGTAGAGTAATTTCGGGAGTTGCTAAATGTGAAGAAGGATAGGGAGGGAAAGGTAGTTGCAGTGGGAAGTACTAAGAAAATGAGAGTGATGAGTGAGGAAAATGGAGGAGAAATAAGGAAAGATTAAGTGAAGGCAGTTGTTAGATGATGAGAGCAAGTAATGCACCTGGGTTGGATGGGTGTCTTGCAAAATGTCTAAAAATAAAAAGAGGTATAGTGATGGTGGACTGGCTGGTGAGGTTATTTAATGTTTGTTTAAGAGAGGGTAGAGTGCTGGAGGACTGGAGGAGTTCCTGTATAGTTCCACTTTACAAGGGAAAGGGGGACAAGTGTAAGTGTAGTAGTTTCAGAGGGATCAGTTTGTCAAGTGTAGTTGGGAAGGCTTATGGGAGGGTCTTGATTGAGAGGATTAGGAGAGGAACAGAGGGAGTAACTGGTGAGGAACAGTGTGGGTTTAGAACAGGTAGGGGTTGTGTGGATCAGATTTTTCGGGAAAGATATGTAAGAAAGCTCTAGGAAAAGGGAAGGATGCTTTTTGGGCTTTTATGGATTTAGAAAAGGCTTATGACAGGTAGGCAGGAAGGCACTGTGGGAGGTATTACAGGTATATAGAATAGGAGGAAAGCTTTTAAGGGTAGTCAAGAATTTTTATGCAAGTAGTAGAGCCTGTGTTAGAATCAGAAATGGAGATAGTGAGTGGTTTGAGGTAAAGGTGGGACTTCACAAGGGTTGTGTTATGTCACCTTGGCTGTTCAATTTATACATGGATGGGGTGGTGAGAGAGGTATATGCAAGGGTAATGGGTCGGGGACTAGAGATGGTTGAAGAAAATGGAGAGAAGTGGGAGATAAGCCAGTTATTGTTTGCTGATGATACTGCCCTTGTAGCAGGATCTGAGGAAGGATTGAGGAAGTTAGTGACAGTATTTGGGAAGGTGTGTGAAAGAACGAAGTTGAAGATAAATGTAGTAGAATTTGCATGAAGGGGAGTGGGTGGGAATGGGGGGTGAGGAAGTACATATGAGAAAAAATTTGATGCAGCCTGAAGGGATTTCTCCCCATCTCCTTTTCTGCATGAGGGGACGGCGAGGGGGGGTCGCCGAATTTATGAAGCGGCCTTGCTGTAGATGTGCTGTGTCTTGCGACACTGCTTCTGACCCAGGGCAGTGGACAGGATGCAGGGATCACCCGTCATCCAAGAGGTGCCAAGTTGAGAGGGAGGGAGAGGGTGGAGGGGAGTGGAGTATATGGGAAGTGAGGTGGGTGGGAGTGATTTCTATGCCTTTTTCTTTTTGGCTACCCTCCGTGTAAGGGGGAAAAAGCCTTTGGTATATGTATGTAAAAGGTGATGAGATGTACAAGGGGAAAAAGGGGCAGCAGACTGGAAGTAAGTATTGAGGGAGAGAGACTGGAGGGAGTGGATAGTTTTAGATACTTGGGTGTGAATATGGTGGGAAAGGGAGGAGTGAAGGTAGAATGTAGATTGAGAGAAGCAGCAAGTAAATGCAATTTTCCTTAAGGGGACCCCCCACCCAAAAAAAAAATTCTGAAGGATCTTGCTGACTTTTTCTGTGTGATATCTAGGTCTGAGGAAACCTTCACTGCTTGAGTTTTATTCAGATCTGACCAGTAGTTTTTTATTTTTTAATAAAAAACATAAAAAATACCATATTTTTGGGCTTTCAAATCCTATCTCCTCTTACAATTTTTATTCGATGTCTTCCATTTTACAGCAAAAGAATCTTCTACATATATAAAAAAACAAAATAGAAAGTTTTTTTAATATCTTTAACGCCAAGGGAAAAAAAAAAATTATCGAAAAAAAACGCAAAATTTTGACTGACACGTTAAAATTTTTCTATTTAACATGTGCAAAAAAACTCTCTATTTCATTTTTTGTCATTTATCTAGCTATTTATAGAGACCTCATATGCAAAAATCGGTTGAAAATTGAGGGAGGAGATAGACTTTGTGTATCAAAAACTTACATTTTTCAGAAACGAGTGTTAAAGTTTTTTTTTTTTCTTAGTTTGACTAAATTTTACATTGGACCTCCTAAGACCCATTGAAAACAGGTTCCATTGTATTTTCATGATGATTTTGCATCTTTCAAGTAACTCAGGCACTTTGTACCCTCCTACAGTGTAGGATATTATTCACTCAAAGTGAGGGTCTCATAAGGCGCCACCTTACTCTTTGTCGCAAAGTTTGAGTTCTTGGTCTAGAATGACCCAGCAAGGTAGTCTGATTGCTGGGATTCAGCTCTCTTTCTTTTCTTGGGTTTCCTTTCTGGTGTTGGAACAGGCTCTTGCTGCATCAGGGACATCACTGTGAGGTTTGAGACTCTAAACCCAAGGTGTTGCAACAAGGAGGCATCCTTGTAGCCACTTGTTAGCAAACAGTTGTTTGTGTAGAGACAACGTGTCTGATATAGGTGTAGAGGACAGAGGATCAGGTGCTGAGGATGTGGATGTAGATGGCAGGGAGAGAGCTGCTGGAGGGAGTACTAGTGGTGGCGGCAGAGGTGGTGATAAAGTTGATGCTGGGGTTCTTTCTTTCTCCCCTTGAGTTGCTAATGTAGACGTTCTTATCTTCTGCAAGTGTGCCTTTTGTTTGGATAGCTTAGGCATGGCTAATATCTTCAAATTTCTCTTCACTGAAAAATGGATGCGAATTTCACACGGCAAATTAGTGATCGCGGCAAGCTAGCATGTACATGTCCTTTACTTTGTAAGGCTATCAGGCCACTGCCAGTCGTGCAGGCTGAACTTCCTCACACCACATACTCACGTGCATGCTGGATGTAAGAGAAAACTTTATAAGTGCATCAAATGCAAAAAAATAGAGCAAAATATGGTCAAAACGTATGTAAACAATGGTCGTACGCAGCATGTGGCTGCCGGGGGGAGGGAGGGTAGGCCCTTTAAACCCTTTAAAAATGGCAGTACAATAAAAACACTTTACCAGCATCTAGAGCAAGAGTCCCTACTATGTATTTATGCAATAAAACAATTCTTTTTTTTTTCGAATTTTTCTTAAATCTGGGGGTTCCCCTTAACCATCTCCAATCCCCACCATCCATGTATAAATTGAACAGCCAAGGTGACATAACACATCCCTGGCAAAGTCCCACCTTTACCTCAAACCACTCTCTCCATTTCTGATTCTAACACAAGCTTTACTACTTTTGTAAAAACTCTTGACTGCTCTTAAAAGCTTTCCTCCTATCCCATATATGTGCAATATCTCCCACAGTGCCTTCCTGTCTACCTTGTCATAAGCATTTTCCAGATCCATAAAGGCCCAAAAAACATCATTAACTTTTACTAGAGCTTTCTCTCATATCTGTCTTACCACAAAAATCCGATCCACACAACCCCTACCTGTCCTAAACCCACCCTGTTCCTCACCTAATCCTCCCAATCAAGACTCATAAGCCTTCCCAACAATACTTAACAAACTGATCCCTCTGAAACTACTACACTCACACTTGTCCCTTTTTCTCTCCTCTGTAATTCATGTATTCACCATACAAATGCAGTCTTTTAACTTCACCTTCAATGTAAGATATTGATGCTGCTACAGACTGGAGGGAGATAGAGGATAAGGATGTTGATGAACATTTTTATGTTTATGGTTGTGTGCATTATTGTGTTACCTTTCCTGATGGAGGTTTGTCTTCGTGTATTTTCAGAATCCACATAATTTCTGTAGTCTGAATAAAGACTGCTGAAGTAACTGATGTTCATCTAAACATTAACAACCTCAAGTTCACTGACTGGAGATCTTCAGCTCCACAGTAACAGGAAATAGTCCACCAACCATAGATCACTCTGAGAAGATATTGTGAACTCCTTGCTGTGTTATATTAATGTGAGACTGTTTCTATATCATTGACTTAAACTAGTAGGAGGGGTGCAGTAACTGTTTGCTAGGTCTCTTTATGTGAAAGAGGTGGAGGAAATATAATCAAAGTTGAGAGAAAGCTTGGGCCTGATCTAGAGACCAAATGTTGGCCCCTTGAGTCTCCACCTCCAGATAGAGGTATGTTGATGGATTCTGAAGATGGGCAGCAAAAACCCTGTGACATCCATCTTGTTGGACCACTTGTAAGTATCCATCATTAGTCTTATCTGAATCTATATCACAGTTCAGTATAACCAAATTGAAACATACAAATACACAACAGACCTTTATTGCTTGGATATTTTGGGTTTGTACCACCCCCAACTAAAGCCAGATAGTTGCATCTGAAAAGCATCTCCACATAGCCAATACCACCATCCGAGAAATCTTGTCGCTCCTTCTCCTTCAGGGGATCGCAGTTATACACTCGAAAGCCATTGTCCATCCCACAAGCAAAGCACCCTGAAAAACAAATCATGACATTAAAAAGATTACTTCACCATTAAATAAGGTCACAAGACCAATGCTTTCTATCAAGTTCATGGATAATATTTATAAATATATGTCAGTGTATGTACACACACATATATATATATATAATTATATATATATATATATATATATATATATATATATATATATATATATATATATATATATAAGATAGACTCTGACACAGCCCCAAAGCTCACTCACTTTTTCACAAAAAAATTAACTTACTTCCATCCTACATTCTTGTAATTTTTTCAGTTGAGAAGAGCAGCACACTGGTACCTCCCCTCCCACAGCTTCTAAAAGCCAACATCAAATACCTAGGCCCTTGCACATGCACTAGATGCATATGGCCTACGTCAACAACATGGAGGGTGTAGAAAATTAAAATTGGCATATACTAATATAAATGGATTGATCTCAGGATTGAATGAATTTAACAATTACCTATTAGAAGCTAAACCAGACATAATGAGAATTGTGGAGACAAAATTAAGAGGTCCACTAGTACCAAACAGTAATGGACATAGATTATATATAATCACTGGCTTAGAAATAAGGAGGAGAAATAAGGTGGAGTCATGTTCCTGGTTAAGAAAAACTTAATGGAAAATTACATATGGAGTGAACAGGGTAGAGATGATCACAATAAGAGTTGAAGACAATGACATGGAAAGCAGAAAATTGGCAGTAATTTATGTACCCCCAAAAATAGGGTCTTGGACAGAGATAGATTACTTCAAAATGTTAAATGATACTAAATCTTCATTAAATGAGATGCTGATGGATGAAAGCAATGCAATACTCATGGGTGACTTTAACTGCACAGAAATATGTTGGGAAGAGATGACAGTGAAAGGAGATGATCAATGGGGAAATGTATTACTTGACATGACCATGGAACATACAATGACACAATGGGTAAAGGAAAGCACTAGATTTAGAAATAATGAAGAACCATCAAAGCTAGATTTAACCCCTTCGATACGGGCCTCATTGCATGTCTGGCAGCATTAGCTCCCAGACGTGCGATGTTGCGTCATAATACTCGCATTATAAAAAATAAAGTCACTGCTCTATCGCTCGTTCTCTTTCACCCATGAATTTTGAGAACCATAAGAAATATGATGAAGCCAGTTTACAAAGTATGGGAGTCACGCAGGTATGACTACAATAAATATAACCAAGAAACCGACGTCGGCATCTTCGCATACCCACTTGCTCCTCATGACGCCTACGTAGGCGTCACCATATGGTAGGGGTTAAGGGCCCGTGAGGCGCGAAAACATGAAAAATTCTGGAAAATTAACGAATTTTAGGTAAACATTCCAAAAGATTCTCTATGATGGTGGTAATACTTTGACCAAATATTACAGCTCAATTCCGTTTCTTTTATTATATATGAAATAAAATAGATAAATTTTTGGCGACCTCTGGCAACCCCATTGCATGAAAAAACATTCTGTATATTGAAATAAAGTCAAAATTTTGATAGCCAGTTCCGTTTTCATTACTGTAATTAATATTTATGGAGATATCTGACAACTTGCCTGACCCTAAATCACCAATCACCCATCTCAGTGGCTTTTCTAAGCTGGAAGAGAAAGGATGTCGCTCTGCTGCATAACAGTCAGTCTACCAGTCACGCACGTGACATTGGCAATGCCATTGCATGAAAAAACATTCTGTATATTGAAATAAAGTCAAATTTTCGATAGCATAAGTTGTGTGAGAAAGTAAGTTGTACACGAGTGAGTACGAGGCCGGAGGATTTTAAATGCTGGAGGATTTTAAATGCCGGTACACTCCTTTTAAACTTTAAGTGCCTCTACTGAAAAGTTAATGTTTTTGTTATTTAAATAGCCATATCTCTGTTTCTTTTTGTCTGATTTTATTCATTTTTTCGAATTTGTAAAGAGAAATAGTCATTCTTTAATTTGGCAAGAAAAAAAAAAGGAAATTGTAAGTAATTTTTTCATTTTTCATTTATCCTTTCAGATTTTCACTGAAGTTTTTACTATTTAAAATGAAAAAATCATAAAAGAAATAAAAGAGAGTAAGAGGAAGTTTAATTTTGTGAAGTTGTTCCCAAGACTCTAATCTTTCATTTCCTACATAGTAGGCTGATTACCTATGCCTATGGATACTTCAATGATCGCAGATACCATCATAAAAAAATAAATAAATAAAATAAATAAATTAACTACACGTAACATATACATGTTACTAAAACAATTTAGTATGCAATAATACTCTTTCCAATAGAGTAAGTATACATAAGTTCACCAGAGAAATTGAACAACTTTTATGACACGTTCACCTATAAGCACTTCCCTCGGTGCCTTAATATTTACATCAGAACCTGAAATAGTAGGCAAAATTGATTACAATACACCAATTGCAAAGAATGACCATATACTGCTCGAGTTAGAATTAGATGAGGAAATATATATAAAGAGAAGCAAGAAACACAGAAAGGGTTGACTGATATATGGCAAAGCAGACTTTGAGAAACTTAAAAAAAAAAAAGTTAAAGTGACCTGGGAAAAATTCTACAAAGAGGAAACACAAGTGGAAGAAAAATGGATGATTCTGATGAAGATTTATAAAGGAGAAATATGTACATACATACATACATACATAAACCAAGGCTTTTTCCCCCTTACAAGGGAGGTAGCCAAAAAGGAAAAGGCATAAAAGAATTCCCACCCATTCCATCCCTAAATACACTCCACCCACCTCCACCCTTCCTCTTATCTTAGCACCTCCTGGATGATGGGTCATCCCTGCACCTTGTCCACTGCCCTGGGTCAGAGGCAGTGTTGCAAGACACAGCACGTCCACAGCAAGGCCGCTTCATTAAATCAGCGACCCACCCCTCTCCGTTCCCCCATGCAGAAAAGGAGAAGACGGGGAGAAATCCCTTCGGGCTGCGTCAAATTTTTCTCACACATACCTCACCCCCCATCCCCCCACCCATTTCACCTCATGTATCACAGCATCATCCATATACAACCTTTCTCCATTCCCGTCTTCTGTCCTCTCCCATCCTTCCTCAACAAACATTCCCCTCTTCCCCAAAGCCCCCTTCACCCCATCCATCCACCTCATACTAGGATGCCCCCTCATGTTCACTCTCTCCACATCTGCCTTCCATACCTCTTTTACTAGTCTTTCTTCACTCATTCTTTCCATGTGTCCAAACCATCCTAATACTCTTTCATCAACCCTATCTCCCTACTCCCTTATCACCCGTTCTCCTCCTTACCTCCTCAATTCTCACTCTATCCAGCCAAGTAACCCCCATCATACTTCTCAGACACCTCATCTCAAACACATTCAAACTCCTTCTCTCTTCTTCTCTTATGTTCCATGTTTCTGCCCCATACAGTGCTGTTGGCACAATCACTCCTTCATATAGTCTCCTCTTAGCATCCATTCCCAAATGTCTATTCCTCATTACTCTTTTTAATCAATCAAGGCATTTACTCACTTCTCTCAATCTACATTCTACCTCCACCTCCACTCCACCTTTTCCTGCCACATTTGCACCCAAGTATCTAAAACTATCCACTTACTCCACTCACGCTCCCTTAATGCACACTTCCAGTCTGATGCCACTTCCACCCCTTGTACATCTCATCACCTTACTTTTACCCACATTTATCTTCAATTTTCTTCTTTCACACACTCCCAAACTCTGTCACCAACTTTCTCGATCCCTCCTCTGATTCTGCTACAAGTGCAGTGTCGTCCGCAAACAACAGCTGACTCACCTCCCACTTTTCTCCATTTTCTTTAATCATCTCCAATCCCTGACCCACTACCCTTGCATTTACCTCTCGCACTACCCCATCCATGTATAAGTTGAACAGACAGGGCGACATAACACATCCCTGATGAAGTCCCACCTTTACCTTGAACCACTCACTCTCTCCATTTCTAATCTGACACATGCTCTACTACTCTCGTAAAAACTCTTGACAGCTCCTAGAAGCTTTCTTCCTATCCTGTATATCTGCAAAACCTCCCACAGTGCCTTCCTGTCTACCCTGTCATAAGCCTTTTCCAGATCCATAAAAGCCTAAAAAACATCCTTACCTTTCCCTATAGCTTTCTCACATATCTGTCTTACCACAAAAATCTGATCTATACAACCTCTACCTGTCCTAAATCTACATTGTTCCTCACCAATTACTCCCTCTGTTCCTCTCTTAATCCTCTCAATCAAGATCCTCCCATAAGCCTTCCCAACTACACTTAACCCCTTCCATACGGTGCCGCACACGTAGGCGTCATGAGGAGCAAGTGGATTCGTGACGCTGCCATATCGGCGTCTTGATTATATTTATTGTAGTCGCCCCTGTGTTTTTACATTCTCCCTAATCTGCTCTTAATCCCATTCTCTGTGGTATTCAAAATTCACGGGTGAAAGAGAGAACGATCGATATAAGCCGTGACTATATTTTATGATGCGAGTATTATTACGACACGTCGTATGGCTGGCATTGGCTGCTGCCCGCGAGATTTAAGTCCTGTAGTGAAGTGGTTAACAAGCTAATCCCTCTGAAACTTCTACACTCACACTTGTCCCCTTTTCCCTTGTAAAGTGGAACTATACAGGCACTCCTCCAGTCCTCCAGCACTCTACCCTCTCACCCAGCAAACATTAAATAACCTCACCAGCCAGTCCACCATAACTGTACCTCCATTTTTTAGACATTCTGCATGGCATCCATCCAGACCAGGTGCCTTACCTGCTCTCATCATCTTAACAACTGCCTTCACTTCATCCTTCCTTATTTCTCCTCCATTTTCCTCACTCATCATGGTCATTTTCTTGGCACTTCCCACTGCAACTATTCCCTCCCTATCCTCCTTCACATTTAGCAACTCCCTAAAATACTCTGCCCATCTTCCCCTTACTGCCTTCTCTTCCATTATCATCTCTCCATCTGCACCTTTTACCTTTTCTTCTCTACTTGATTCGCCTCCTCTTCCTCTCTTAATTTCTTTCCAAAACATCTTTTTATTACTTTCAAAAATTTCTGTCATACTTTTACCCCATTTCACATCTGTTCTCCTCTTAGCCTCCTTTACCTTGTGCTTTACTTCTCTTTTCTTTTCTTTGTACCTCTCATATGACTCCCTTGTCCTATTCTGTAACCAATCTGTGAATGCTCGCTTCTTCTCTTCTACAACCTTCTTTGTTTCCTCATCCCACCATTCACTACCCTTCCTTCTATTTCTTCCCATCCTTCTTGTTCCACACACCATCTTTGCACACTTTGTGACTCCCTCCTTCAACCATCCCCATTCCTCTTCCACTCCTAGCTCTACTCTTTCCTTCACTCCCTCCCACTCCTCTCTCAGCTTCTTCTTGTACTCCTTCTCCTTTTCCTTTTCACTTAAAGAGTTCACTCTAAGCACCTCCCTACATTTTGTCCTTTTCCTCTTTCTCCATCTATCCTCCACTCTCAACTTACCTTCCACCAAAAAATGGTCTGATATTGTCCCCACTCTCCCCCCTTAGCACATTACATCCTTAACTCTTCCTATTCTACTCCTATCTACCACTACATAGTCCATTAACACTCTATCTACCACCCTCTCCCATGTGTACTTATGCTTGACTTTCTTCCGAAACACTATATTTGCTATCATCAACTCTCTAGACACATCTCCACCATCAACTCTCCACTACAATTCTTTCCTGGAACTCCAAATTTCCCAACCACTCCATTAATTGGTTCATTTCCTACCCTAGCATTAACCTCTTCACTCCGGGGCACATCGCACATCTGGCAGCATTAGCTGCCCGATGTGCAATGTTGCGTCATAATAATCGCATTATAAAAAATAAAGTCAGTGCTCAATCGTTTCTGTTTCACCTGTGAATTTTAATAACCATAGAAAATATGATGAAGCCAGTTTAGAGAGAATGGAGGTTACGTAGGTATGACTACAATAAATATAATCATGACGCCGATGTCGGCATCATTGCATACCCACTTGCTCCTCATGATGCCTACGTAGGCATCACCATATGGAAGTGGTTAAGGTCTCTCAGTACTACTATATTGACGTTTCTCCCTAATCCCTCTATGCACTCATTTAGATCTATCCAAAAAAGCCTCCCTTTCTTCTACACTCTTCTCACTACCAGGCCCATATGCACTTACAAAAACCCACATTTCCTTTCCCAGCTTCATCTTCATCCACATTATCCTTGAAGAAACCTCCTTCCACTCCACTACATGTTTACCTATCTCTTCACTCCTGAACGCCTCCCAATTACAATCCCAAACTCACACTCTCCCTTCCCTCTCAACTTAGTTTCACTCAAAGCCAACACATCCATCTTTCTTCTCACAAACATACTACCTATCTCTTCCCTTTTACTCTCATCTGTACCACATCCATGCACATTGTAAGACTCAAACCTTAGGGTGCTGGTTGGAAAACTCCTAGACCCTCTTATGCCTTTACTTTTTTTAGGAATGTCCCCTGTGGGGCTACAGGGAGAAGGATGCCTGGTCCCAATCCCTGTCACGTTTTTCTCGCCTCTTACGATCCAAGTGGAAATACTTGGTGGCATTACACAGGGGAACACTTTTTCAGTAACTTTGAGTTGCATTGGATATTTTAACGGATTTTGAAAGAGTTTTAGGCGCTGATTTCAAATCTGAAATTAGTTTTTCTCTACAAACTCTAGTTTGTATGCAATTTGAGGTTAATGAAATTGTACATATGTGAACTTGCGTAAACCATGTATAAGCATTTTAACGTACATATATATAGATAGCTTCTAATATTTTGATCATTCTTCTTTTGTTTCAGTTCAAACATGGCTTCCAGAATGAGACATCATTGCAGAAACAAGCCTGATGCCTTCTGCTACATATGTGGATGCTACACACTCAATCGTCAGAGACGTAACATATCCTCGTTCGTCAAGCGTGCCTACAATGCATATTTTGAAGTTCATCTTGGTGATCAAGACAAGCAATGGGCTCCTCATGTTGTGTGCCACAATTGTGAGGAAATGCTTCGAGACTGGACCAAAAGAAAACGCAAAGGTCTGCCTTTTGGAGTTCCAATGATTTGGCGCGAACCCACCAACCATGTAACTGACTGTTATTTCTGCATGGTAAACACAACGGATGTTGGGAAGAAAAACCGACATAAGATTACGTATCCGAACATTCCCTCAGCTATTCGGCCTGTTCCGCACTCTCAAGAAGTACCTGTTCCAGTTTTCAAAGGCTTGCCTTCATTGGACGATAAAGACATTGGACATGATACAAGCCAGCAAGACAGTTGTGACAGTGAATTGTCAGAAAAGTGTTCACAATCGGAGGACTGTTCTTCAGACACTGAACCTTTCCCCGTCCCTAAGCCTCTTCCCCAGGCTGAACTGAATGATTTAGTGCGGGATTTAGGTCTTTCAAAGAAAGCAGCAGAGCTTTTGGCATCAAGATTACAAGGCAGAAATCTTGTTGATCACTCTGTTAAAGTATCATATTTCAGAAAGCGTGACCAGCTTTTTGTGACCTTCTTTTCAAAAGACAGACAGTTTGTTTACTGCCATGACATCCCAGGGCTTCTCAAAGAACTGGGTGTACCTTACTATAGTCCTGCTGAATGGAGACTCTTTTTAGACAGTTCAAAACGCAGTCTAAAGTGTGTTCTTTTACATAATGGCAATGTTTATGGAGCAGTACCTGTCGGTCACTCAGTGCATTTGCGGGAAGACTATGATGATATGAGAATGGTCATGGACTTATTAAAGTATCATGAGCACAATTGGATAATTTGTGTAGACTTAAAGATGGTCAACTTTCTTCTTGGACAACAGAAAGGTTTCACCAAGTTTCCATGTTTCCTCTGTATGTGGGACAGCCTAGCACGAGACAGACATTGGGTCCAGAAGGACTGGCCTATTCATGACACCCTTGAAGCAGGCATGCCAAATATCATACAAGACCCAATTGTAAACAGAGATAAGATCATCTTTCCTCCTCTTCACATCAAATTAGGTTTGATGAAACAATTTGTCAAGGCACTGGAAACCGAAGGTGAATGTTTCCAACACATCATCACAGCTTTACCAGGGTTATCATTTGAGAAGATCAAAGCAGGCGTGTTTGATGGCCCACAGATTCGAACCCTAATTCGTGATGATCAGTTTGTTGCTAAGATGACCGCTTTAGAAAGGGCAGCATGGTTATCCTTTGTGGCAGTCGTTCAGAACTTCCTTGGAAACAATAAGGAGGAGAACTACAGTGAACTTGTGAACAGAATGCTCCTCGCTTTTCGTGATCTCGGGTGCAACATGAGCATCAAGCTTCATTTTTTGAACAGCCACCTTGATCAGTTCCCTGACAACCTGGGGGCTGTGAGTGACGAACAAGGAGAACGATTCCACCAAGACCTAAAGATCATGGAAGAACGCTACCAAGGGCGCTGGGACAAAAGTATGATGGCTGACTACTGCTGGAGCATTAAACGAAATTGCCCAGATGAAATGTACAAACACAAAAGTTACAAACGCAAATTCCTGCCTGAAAAAAATACACAAAGAAATTGATAAGCTTCCATCAGCTGTGGTGATGTTCTGAAGGATGCTAATCTAACTTTGGGATAGATGTTCTGTTAATGTTCTGTTTCTTTTGCCTTAATAAATGTACAGAAATGGCTTTCATACTGTTTTAAGATTCAAGTGAACAAAAGAATTGTGGCTGATATTGCAATTTCCTATAATAATGAAAATTTAAAAAATAAATAAAAATGTCAAATTGCATAAAATCTGTAGCTTGCAGACAAAACCCGACTTCAGATTTGAAATCAGCACACTCAAGTTGACTATAGAAAAGTCTTTTTTTAAATGCAACAAAATGAGTGTTCCCCAGTGTTATTCTTTTCCCCCCACCACAGGGTAGGCAAAACAAGGAAATGAAATTCAGAGAAATGGTATAGGACAGCAACAAGGGGTTGGGGGGCCAGCATAACGGAGGGACAGTAGCAGTAATGAAAGTTTCATCATTTCTCTGTGAGCAGAGTCTTCCTCTATCACAGACAAAATGATGTGTAGCTCTGTTCCATAGGGGTGCCCCATATAGACCCTAAAGTATCAACTGCATGCTACTTTGCCATAACAACATGCAGCCAATACCCTAGATGGGGAGAAATATGTACCAAAGCAAAAACAGGAAAGGGTGTACATTAACCACTTCCATATGGTGACGCCTACGTAGGCGTCATGAGGAGCAAGTGGGTATGTGATGATGCTGACGTCAGCGTCTTGATTATATTTGTAGTCGTACCTGCGTGACCCTCATTCTCTCTAAACTGGCTTCATCATATTTTCTATGGTTATCAAAATTCACGGGTGAAAGAGAACGAGTGATTGAGCAGTGACTTTATTTTTTATAATGCGATTATTATGATGCAACATCGCACGTCGGGCAGCTAATGCTGCCAGACGTGCGATGTACCCTGGAGTGAAGAGGTTAAATGCTGGTTTAATAGAAGGTGCAGTGAAGCAAAAGACAGAAGAGACAAAGCTTGGAAGAAATGGAGAAAAGATAGGAAACCTAGAAAGTGGCAATTATATGTTAACCAAAGGAACAAATACACAAAAATACGTAGGGAGGAAAAAAGTAACTATGAGACAGACATCATAGATAAATGTAAAGATCAGCCAAAAGTATTCTATAGATATGTAAATGGGAAATGAAAAAACAAGCTTGAAATAGTGAAACTAAACCAAGGGAAAACTGAATACACAGAAGATACTGAAATGGCAGAAGTTATGTGCAAGTATTTTAAGTCAGTTTTCACGAGAGAAAAATACAACAACAGGTTGAGAGAAGTGAAATCCCCCCCATGAAGGAAATTATAATAACACAGAAGTTAATAATGGATCATATAACAAACCTCGATGTCGGAAAATGACAGAGCCCACATGGAATAGCAAACTGGATATTAAAAGAATGTAAAGAAGAACTAGTAGACAAAATATACAACATAATATGTTGCTCACTCAAAGAAGGAAAAATGCCAGAAGACTGGAAAAATGCTGATATTGTACCAATTTATAAAGGAGGAAATAAAGAAGACCCAACAAATTACAGACCGGTTTCCCTTATTATAAAGCACAGTAGCTAAAATCTGTGAAAAAGTTTAAAAAGTAGATGGATAAAACATCTGCAACAGAATAATATACTGAATTTGAGACAATTTGGATTTAGACAGGGAAGATCATGCACCACAAACTTGATCTGCTTTTACTCAACAAGCCCACTGGCTGCGCCAGTCCCGGCTACGCTTGGCCTGCGGCGCAGCTCGCTGCGTGCCCGGGGCTACGCCTCCTTTGTTATACCTCTAAACGGTTTAAAATGCATACTTTGTTCTACCTCTTGAATGTGTTTGAAATAAAAGAAGGTTTTATCATTTTAACTTTTATTTACATCAGAAACTTTAGTTTCGTCTATAATTTGTTTACTGCTTTGAGGCGAAGGAGATGAGACATCCTCGACGTCGCTCTTTTCTATTCCATTGTCAACTTTCTTCTTTTTTCGAGGCGGAGACGATGCAATATCTTCGTTGTCGCTTTGCCGCTTGACCGTTTCCTTGATTTCCTCCATTTTCTTAGTCATCTCTTCTTTTAGCCCCATAATTAATTCTTCCATTTTTTTCGTGACAGGGTTTTCAGCTTCATTACTACTGTTACTTTCTTCTTCATTTGAAATATTTTCTTCGAAGGCAAAATCAGGTAAGATCATCTTGACGGCGTCTTCTTCTGAAATGTTATAAGCGTCCTTTGGTATTGGAACTACACCTAATTCGGGTTCTTCTTCAGCTATGGGGATAAGTTCTTCTGTTTCTTCGCCTGTTACTGCAGAAGCAGGAGGTGACGCTTGAATGTTCACTACGCTATCCGAGAAAAGTTCTTTATATACACAGTTCATGGCAGGTCTTAACCGGTATTCTTTATTTACTTTATGCCAGCCAGTATAGACGAACAAAAAATTCCACGACGTTACTCTTGAACAGGCGACATAGAATTGACCATGAGCGAAACACTGAACTGTATCCAAGAGTATTCCACACCGTTCGAACGTTTGCCCTTGTGACTTGTTTATTGTCATCGCGTAACTTAATTTGACTGGAAATTGTTTTCTTTTGAAGCTAACTGGAGTGTCTTGAGCTTCTAACGTTATTTTAGGGATCATAACCTGTTCACCGCGATAACTACCCCCTAAAATTTTACCAACTATAATATTTTTCTTCAGATTAGTAACTAAAAGCCTCGTTCCGCTGCACAGTTTCGGAGGGCAAATGTTTCTAACCACCATCACTACACTTCCAATTTTCACTTGAAGTCGATGAGGAGGCAAAGAAGGACTTATCATGGCATTAAATACCGAAGTTTGAATATCGGTCCCTTCTTCCACTGCTCTATCAGTACTGTAATAAATTACTTCTTTTTTCTTTGATTTGTCATAGATCATGAGATTCACACTGTCAACATCGTCGTTTGTAGGTGATATTATAGCTCATTGTTCAAAATATGAAACGTTGAGATGGTTGTCTTCCAAGTCCCCGTAGATACTATTTATCAATTTTTCACGGGATTTTACTTGAACACCAAAACCTTCCTCAAGTTCCAAAGGCCCGTCATTTTGTGATCCGATTTCTAACAATTTTTGTGCAAATTTAATGTTGTTTGTATAATTTTTCTTGAGGCGTACGTTCTCGGTTAATTCCAGTTTTGTTATATCGCCTCACATGTAACTCGATTTGATACAGTATTCGAGTTTATCGTTCTTACCGCCACCACGTATAACGGGTAAAATTTGTCGGAAATCTCCAGCACAAACAAAAACTTTTCCTCCCATAAACTTACAATTTTCAAGAATATCCCTCAACGTTATATCGAGTGCGGTCAACGTATTCTTGTTTGCCATTACGACTTCGTCCCACACAATTAAAGACACCATCTCTAACAACTTTGCAAGTTCACTTCTCTTCTTGATTGCGCATGCATACATACATACATACATACATACATGCATACATACAAACATACATGCATACATACATACATACATATATACATATATCTATGTTCTAAAAAAGAATTTGTTGTCGAAATGGTCGGACTGGCAGTTCCGCCGAAAAGAGGACATCGCCGGGTTTAGTTGTCATAGTAATATGGCTGCGTAACGTCTTCTAGGAATAAACGCTGGCCTCTGTTTGGCCAAGAGAGTGGTAACGTCAAGGAAACGGAGACGACTGATTGGCGAAGAGCAGTGACGTCTCGACAACGGAGACGACTGATTGGCTAAGAGCGAGACGTTCGTAAGCCCCCGGGGAAGCCTCTGGAAACACCCGGGGAGGCCTTTGGGAGACCCTGGATAGTCACTCGGGTACCTCTGAGAATCCCTGTAGGGATTCTCTGTGAAACCTTCAAGGAACTCCTGAGAAACCCATTAACCCCTTCCATACGGTGCCGCACACGTAGGCGTCATGGGGAGCGAGTGTATTCGCGAGGCTGCCATATCGGCGTCCTGATTATATTTATTGTAGTCGCCCCTCCATAATGACATTCTTTCTAATTCTTTTGTAATCGCATTTTCTATGGTTATCAAAATTCACGGGTGAAGAGAGAACGATCGATATAAGCGGTGACTATATTTTATGATGCGAGTATTATTATGACAAGTCGTACGGCTGGCATTGGCTGCTGCCACCGAGATCTAAGTCCATGACGCCTACGTGTGCGGCACCGTATGGAAGGGGTTAAGAACCCCCTGGAACATCAAGGGGAGCACTTGTGGAGCCCTTGAGGTGCACTCTGGAAACTCCTGGGGAGTCCCTGTGGAACCCCTTGGAATCTCTCAGGGGAGCCCCTGGTACTAATAAAAGAATTCCTGTAATCGGACCGGAAACCGGAAATCCCTCAAGGGGACACGTCCCCTCCGGCCCCGGTTGTGTGAGTCGTCCCTTGATATCACGTCGGGCCCTGCCAAAAAAAATCGAATAGACCTTTACTCTCGGACAGGGGTCAGCGTGTCCGCATTTTGCCGGGTTCTGACGGATTGGGAAAACCAATCGGGTCACAGATTTTTAGTAATACTGATATTACTAGATATAATACAGGAAAGGGACAGATGGGCTGATTGTGCTTTCCTAGATCTACAAAAAACTTTTGATAAAGTTCCTCACAAAAAAATATTAACCACTTCACTACGGGACTTAAATCTCGCGGGCAGCAGCCAATGCCAGCCGTACGACATGTCGCAATAATACTCGCATCATAAAATATAGTCACAGCTTATATCGATCGTTCTCTCTTTCACCTGTGAATTTTGAAAACCACAGAGAATGGGATTAAGAGCAGATTAGGGAGAATGTAAAAACACAGGGGCGACTACAATAAATATCATCAAGACGCCGATATGGCAGCGTTGCAAATCCACTTGCTACTCATGATGCCTACGTGTGCAGCACTGTATGGAAGGGGTTAAGAAAGCTGGAAACCATAGGAGGTATACAAGGTAAACTACTGAAGTGGAGGACTTTTTGCATGGAAGAAAAATGAGTGGTGCTCAGAGATAAGAATTCTACTTGGGTAGAGGAAATTAGTGGAGTCCCACAAGGATCAGTGCTGGCTTCAATAATGTTTGCCATTTATATGAATGATATGGACAAGGGAGTGGAATGTTATATGAGCTTCTTTGCAGATGATGCAAAACTATTACAGAAACTAAGTACTGAAACAGACTGCGAATCATTACAGAGAGATCTAAACAGGGTTCGGGAATGGAGTCAGATGTGGGAAGTGGAATTCAACATAAAGAAATGTAACATAATAGCTTGGAAAAAAGTTAAAAAGTAAACAAGAGGGATCTAAAAAAGATCTGGGAGTGATCATCACAAAAGATATGTCCCCTGACAAACATATAAACAAAACTGTCGGCAAAACCTATAACTTACTAAGAGCAATAAAAGTGGCTTTTACCTACTTGGATGAAGAAATGGCAAAGAAAATACTAGTCACAATGATAAGGCCACTTCCATACGGTGCCACATACGTAGGCAGCATGAGGAGCAAGTGGATATGCGGGGCTGCCATATCGGCGTCTTGATTATATTTATTGTAGTTGCCCCTGTATAATGACATACTCTCTAAACTGTCTTCATCACATTTTCTATGGTTATCAAAATTCACGGGTGAAAGAGAGAACGATCGATATAAGCGGTGACTATATTTTATGATGCAAGTATTATTACGACACATCGTACGTCTGGCAGATAATGCTGCCCGCGAGATTTTGGCCTAGATTGAAGAGGTTAAAATTGGAGTTGCCTACTCTGGAACAGAGGAGAGAGGTGACTTGTTGACCATCTACAGAATCATGAAAGGCATGGAAGTATTTGACAGAGAAGACTTACTAAACTGGGATTAGAGAAACACAAGAGGACATGGAAAGAAGCTTAAAAAGGACAATTATAGAAGGGACCTGAAAAAGAACAACTTTCCCCACAGAGTGGTAGATGAATGGAACAAATTAGATGAAAAAACAGTGTGTGCAAAAATAAAACAAGAATTTAATAGCAAACTGGATATGGAGAGATACAAAGATGGGACACCACAAGCTTAGCTCTTCCTTCCCGTAAGATACAAATAGGTAAATACAACTAGGTAAATATGCATGCATATCTCTTGAATCCATTTACTGCCACCCATAGGTCCACTTAAAATATATCACTTACTAACATTAAACAACATAATTCAACCAAGATAGGTCATGTTCCCCATTTCTACCAAGGAGTTCCTCTTAAATAAATAAAATTGTCTGGCATGAAACAACAGGTTCATTTCACGTACAAAATTTGATACCCTGACAACAAAAGGGTTAAAATAGCTAGTTCAATCAAGGTAGTTGTGTCCCATTTCTATCTATGGATATGGCTGTGCATGTCACTCCAACCCAAGGGCTGAATAAAAATGACTAGTATTAGATGGAATAAAATTAAAACATGCAGTATCAAATTTGATATATTGGTTATGAATGGATTATACTAAATAGTTAATTCAAGATCGTTGTGTACCTCATTTCGACCTAGGGACTCCTTTTAGTTGGGTAAAATCATCTGACTTAAACCACAACAAAATCAATGAATGTATGGTACACTGGTGATTGATGATGATTTATGGAATTTTTGGCCTGAGGGCCAAGCGCCTGAGCTGGAAGGCCATTCAGCGCATATCTATCATATATGAAGATATAAAATTTAAAGTAAAACAGTAAAAACAATAACCACTCACAAAAACACATCAAAACAAGATACACTCACAAGCAATCATATACACAATTTTAAATTTCATCAAATAAATTGATGTCTTTTAAAACCTTTAAAACATTCTTTATATGAGCCTCCTCCCCTAAAATTTCTTTAAAAGATAAATTTGTTAAAAAGTTTGCCCTGCACTTATTAGAGTATGCAGGGCACTGAATTAAAATGTGTTTAATTGTAAAAACAACTTGGCAAATGGGGCATTGGGGGGCCAGCCTTTCTGCTCCACTTGCCATAAAAAATTTATGGGTAATATAGGAATGGCTAATTCTTAATCTTGTTAAAACAATATTTGATCTTCTGTCCAAAGAATGACACTTCCAAGGGCTCACCAAGGGATGAATCTCTTTTAACTTGTAACTACCGTCCAGCCTTGTCCATTGTTCTTGCCACTTCTCCATTGCATAACTATGAATTATTCATTTGAAGTCTGTATGTAGGATTTTTATGTGTGATATATTGGTGAGCCTAGTAGCGGCTTTGGCTGCAACATCGGCCTATTCATTTCCAGTGATACCCACATGGGACGGCACCCAGCAAAAGTTTTTTTTTTTTCTTCCAGTTGTTAATAAGTACAGACGCTCCTCTACTTACGTTCATTCGTTTTACTTTTTTCGATTTTACGTTTGAACTGACTAAAAATAAATTGTAAAAACAAAAAAATTTGAGTGAATTTTTTAGTTTAGCGCGCTCTCTGTAGTTCAAATGATACTTACGCATGACGCTGCGTCCATTGTTTACATTGCACAAACGACAGACTGAAAATGCCTTGCCTCATCCTCCTCCCCTCCTCCTCCACCATCTCAATTTATGTTGCTTGAATTTAATTTATTTGAAATTAATGTTATTATTTTACAATGTTATGTGTATAAATATAATTAATGATTTAGGGGTGTTTTGTAAGATACAGTAATAGAAATTACGGATGTATAGTACAGTAACAACTTACGTTCATTTTCAACTTGTGTTCGGCCTTTCAGAACGTAACTAAAACGTAAGTTGAGGAGCGTCTGTATTAACCAGTCCTGTATTTCTTGGACTAAATAATGAAGAGGCAATAATTTACTTAGAGAGGATAGAATGCTCATAGAGTCTGTAAAAATAACAATGTTTTTATTAGATGGAATAGAATTAAAAACAAATTTCAGGGCATTATTGACTGCCAGCACTTCAGCAGTAAAAATAGAGCTAAAATAAGGCAACTTCCTCTTTAAAACTGTGCTGTCAGATACAACAGCACAACCAACACCATCTTGGGATCTTGATCAATCTGTATAAATAAAAACTGAATCAGCATGTACTGATAAGTGTTCTAAAAAATTCACTCCTTAGCTCAACAGCAGTTCTATTTTTCTTGTTTTTAATAGGACAAATTACAGTGGGACATCGGTTCCAAGGAGGGATTTGGGAGGCATAACCTCAGCAATTGTAATAGGAAGAAGTCCTACCTCCTCTGCCCCAACTTCACATCTCACTTCTTAACCCCTTCCATACGGTGCCGCACAGGTAGGCGTCATGGGGAGCGAGTGTATTTGCGAGGCTGCCATATCGGCGTCTTGATTATATTTATTGTAGTCGCCCCTCCATAATGACATTCTTTCTAATTCTTTTGTAATCGCATTTTCTATGGTTATCAAAATTCACGGGTGAAGAGAGAACGATCGATATAAGCAGTGATTATATTTTATGATGCGAGTATTATTACGACACGTCGTTCGGCTGGCATTGGCTGCTGCCACCGAGATCTAAGTCCATGACGCCTACGTGTGCGGCACCGTATGGAAGGGGTTAAGGTTTTGGCAGAGTACTTTTTCTTGGAGTTCCGTCTACCAGCTGCTTTACATATTTGAAGTTTGGATTTTGTTTTGATGTTAAGACACGAGATATATATCAAGGCTTAATTCCTCCCTGCGAATATAACGGGGAGGAATTCCTGTGTCCACATACAAGCTATCCACTGGAGATGGTCTATAAGCTCCCAAACAAATCCGCAAAGCCATATTGTGGACTATATCAAGCTTCTTTAATAAAGTTTTACATGCCGATCCATAAATTTGACATCCATAATTGATTTTGCTAAAGCACAATGCTTGGTAAAGCCTTATTAGAGTTATACGATCTGCTCCCCAGTTGAAGCGAGACACTATCTTTAGTATATTAAGTCGCTGTTTAACAGTGCATATAACCTCGTTCATGTGATGAGTGAATGTCAACCTTGTCCAAAAACAGACCCAAGTATTTTACTTGACCTTCACATGGTAATATGACACCCTCTAAGAATAATGTTGGTATTTCTTCCTTGCGTCTTAGTCAAGAGAACCTAATGGTTTTTGTTTTTTCAGCAGGGAATCTGAACTCCCTGCAATTAGCCCATGCTGTTGCTAAGTTAATAACCTCTTGAATCTTTTGGCCTGTTTCTAATGTTGTCAATCTGCTGCACACAATAGTGAAGTCGTCAGCATAAGCCAATCCATGAATTCCAGTAGGAACTTGTTCTAACAAACTATTAATGGCTATGCTGAGGAATGTAGGACTCAGAACACTTCCTTGGGGAATCCCTTCCTCTTGAAGATATGCAGAAGAGAAAGAAGAGCCCACTCTGACTTTTAGATAATGGTCAGATAAGAAATCCTTTAAACAATTTAACATATTAACCCCGATACCCCACTCTGCAAACTGCTTCACAATGCCTCCCCGCCAGGTAGTATCGTAAGCATTTTTTAAGTAAAAAAAAAACACAGCAATGCTAAGATTCTGTATTGCAAAGGCATTCCGAATCTCACAAGTGATAAAAAGTAAGGGATTCAGAGTGCACTTATTTCTTCTAAATCCAAACTGTCGGTTGGATAGGAGATTTTTAGATTCTAAAAACCAAACTAAACGCATATTAACCATTCTTTCATAGATCTTACAAATGCAGCTAGTGAGAGCAATAGGTCTGTAACTTTGTGGGAGATTGGAGTCTTTTCCTGCCTTTAAAATTGCTATGATAATTGAAGTCTTCCAAGATTTAGGAGAAGACCCAGAAGACCAAAATTTGTTCAGCACATTTAAAAGGAATTTCTTCGAGGATATGGATAAATGAGCAATCATGGAATAAAGAATGTCATCCTCTCCAGGAGAGGTTGGGGAGGATAAAGATAAAGCATGATCCATTTCATCCAAGGTGAAAAGAAGATTATATGCCTCTGAGTTCATATTGGTAGGAGGAATAATCATGGTCTTGTCTCTAATTCTTCTGAAGTCATGTGAATAATGAAGTGGACTTGAAATATCAGCATAGTGTCTTCCAAAAGCTTCTGCTACTTCTCTTGTATCTGATATAAAAGAGTCATTTATCTTGAGAATGGGCAAAGGAGATGGAGTAAACTTTCCCTGTAATTTTCGAATCCTATTCCATACTAAGGTAGGGGGAGAGTCATATTTCAACTCACTAATAAATTTAATGAAGGATTCCCTCCTTGCTTTCTTAAAGATTTTCTTCTGCTTTGCTTGAGCTCTTCTGTACGTTATCCTATTGACTAAACAAGGATATCTCAAATATCTCTTATAGCAAGTTCTTGTAATCTTTCTGCTTAAAGCACATTCATCATTCCACCAGGGGACTACTGAGCGTCGAGGTTTACCAGCTGTCCTAGGAATGGTTGAAAAAGTACCAGAAAGTATGATGCCTACCAGATAATATGCATCAGAGTTACTAGAAAAATCAATAGTCTTATAATCATCTCTAAGGATCTCCTAAATAATTCCCAATTAGCCTCTCCTGTCTTCCATTTAGGTAAGCAAGAGGAGGGAATGTTCTTTATATATTTGATATGGATAGGCCAGTGGTCGCTACCATGTAGATCTTCATCTATTGACCAACTGTAGTCTAATCTTAAGGATGATGAACAAATAGTTAGGTCTATAGTAGAACTTGAGTTGTGAAAGACATCAAACCTAGTTTTTGAACCGTCATTCATCAAAATGACATCGTTATTATCAATAAATTCTTCAATTATATTGCCCCAGGGGTCACACCTTGATTCACCCCATAGAGGATGCTTGGCATTAAAGTCACCCATTAAAATAAAAGGCTGTGGAAGCTGGTCGACCAAAGATTGTAGGTCATTTAACTCAAAATGACGGGAGTGGTTATGTATGTCTAAAAGTTGATTTTCCAGTTCAGGCTCCAAATACAAAGAACATAAAGTGATCCATTTAGTGGGAAAAATTTGTAATGCACAAGCCTGCAACACTGAATGCAGGTGGACACTTCTGTGGTTTACAGACTTGTTAACAATAATAACAGTACCTCCATGAGCATGACCCCCAATCATAGGAGATCTGTAAAATTTATAATTAAGTCCAACATTAGGGGATAAATTGCCTAGCATAATCTCTTGGAGACAAAAAGCAGACACATCATGTTCTTTCAAGAGAATCCGAACCTGTTCTCAATGAGAATTAAAACCTTGAATTTTCCATTGAATTATAGACATTTTACAGTTTTCTTTTTCTTTTTTGGGTCTCCTAGTCTGGGAAGAGAAGGTTGGGTGAGAGTTTACAAGATGGGTTCTTTTCTGATTTCTTTGCTTTTGCGGGTGGCATCTCTCTGACATTGGTCCGACAGATGTTGATGTAGAGTCTGAATTATTAGTTCCTTTCTTAGATTGCATATCACGATATGGGGAGGAAGTTGGAGATGAGGGTGGACTGTGGAGTCTTCTACTGCGCACACCTTCAGACTCCATAGCTTTGCTTCTGTGCACCTCAACCAAGTGAGGCACACCAGTCAGTGGTCCCTTTATTGGGGAGCCCCCCCAAGTTTGGAAGAGATTGTCTGAGAGGAGGCTTTATTGAAGGAACCCTGTGAGGTCTCAGCAATGGAGACCTTAGGTGCCCCTCCAGATGGGGCAAGAGACATTCCCTCAACAGGGGATGAGAGAACCTCTGCAAAGGAGGATTGAGGAGTACTAGAATTTCCAAGTTGTGAAGAACGATTAGGTCTAATAGTGACTCTTTCATGCTGAGGCTTGGGTTCAGCATTAACAGAAGAATTTGTATTAGTATTTGTTTTTCTATTAGATTCTAGAGTTGGTTGATCCTCATTGCTTCTGAGCACCTCTACTGAGTGAGGCACACTAGTCAGCAATCCCTCTACTGGGGAGTCCCCCAAGTCCGGAAGAGAGAGGAGGCTTCATTGGAAGAAGCCTGTGAGGTTTCAATGATAGATACCTTAGGTGCCAATCCAGATGGGGCAGGAGACACCCCTTCAACAAGGGGTGAGGAAACCTCCACAGAGGAGGATTGAGAAGTATTAGAAATTCCAAGTTGAGAAGAAGAAAGGCGATTAGATTTGATAGTAACACTTTTACACAGAGGCTTGGGTTCAGTGTTAACAGAAGAATTCATATTGCCATTTCTATTTCTATTGGGTTCTACAGTTGGCTGATCCACTTTATCATTTGTTTTAACAACATCACTGTATCTTTTGGAATTAGTAGCTTTTAGTATGTCCTACACTTATATGTTCTGCATGGGCTTTTAGTAGTGTTTCCTGTTCCTTCTTATAAACTACGCAGTTCTTATCCCTGGCATTATGTTCTTCTTTGCAATTTATACAAACTGTTGGGCGGGAACAATCCCCATGTTCAGGCTGAGCATATATCAAACACAGTTTGTCCCTTGCACGTCGGTGTGAAGGATGGCCAAAACCATAGCAGTTAAAGCACTGAAGGGGACAGGGCTTAAACTGCTTCACATGAAAAATCTCTTTTTCTATCTCTACATAATGAGGTAGATCTTCACCACAAAAAGTTAGGATAATCATAGAGGAACGAGGGATTTTAAAAACCTTCCAAACATTATTTGGGCACATTTCTAATATTTCTTCTTCCTCAAAGTCAAAGAGATCTCTATTAAAAATTACCCCTTTGACATAACTAAAGGTATAGTGGGGTTTAACTTCCTTAATGTCTGATTTCTGTCTCAAGTTAAGCACCATGGCAGCTTGTTCATAAGACTTCACATGAATTAAGAAGGAATTTCTTCCAAATCGTGATACCTGTGAGTTAGTCAAATTACCAAAGCCAAAGTGACTCTTCAAGAATCTTCTAAATTCAAACAAGTTAGCACGTTCCTTTGCAAGAGTGATAATAAGCCACTTAGCTGGATTGGGAGGCCTCTGCACATTTTCCTTCCTTTCCTCTACAGGGTTTTCTGGATAAAAGATATCCAAGTTAGGTGGCACTCTACCAACAAGTTGGGCCGAAGATTCATTTTCTTTGGAATTATTATAATCCAAGCAGGCAGCAGCTGCATCCTGATTAGAAAGAAATGAGATCCAGACTAGCCAAGCTTTAAAGTTGTCAGTCAGTTTAACCTTGATCTCTTTAATTGGTCCAAATTTACAGAACTCTTCATGTAAGTCAATATAACTCTTATCAAGAGAGACATATTTTAAATGTAAGACTCTATGACTATTAGGAGCTATTTATAGGTTTCTGAGCATCTAAAGATGATTTTGTCACTTCAGAATCCATTCCAATTATAAATTTCTGGGCAACAGAATTATCTGTCAATGAAGTCTTATTATCGTTACCAAAGTCCTTTTTCAAGCCGGAGTCATCAACTGGGGGTTTTACTTTTGCCAAGTCAATATCGTCAACATTAGGATTAGCAATATTAGGAGAGGGATCGGGGGGTTTAGGAGGAGGATCAGGTAGTGGTGGAGGTTTAGAATGTACAGTTTGAACAGCCACCATGATCATGTATATCTATAGGGCCACACCATATATTAAGAAAGAAAGATCAATACATAGAAGAAGATACTGCAGTTGCCTGATGCCTCAAGCAATAAAAGAAAAGTCTCTGCAGAGTCAGGAAGTTCCAGAAACGACTATTTACACATGCAGGGCCTCGGAGGTGAGTTAGAGACTTTGTCAACCCAGAAGTTTGTCCTCTTTTATTTTGTCCCATTTAGGATGGGGCCGGTGTAGTCACTCTGCATATGCACTGGATAGGGAGAAAGCAAGTCAGTAGCCTAGTACCTACCTCGCAAACATGCATTCCCCAGTCAGTGAGCTTTCAGCCCTCGCATGGAGTAGTGACCTCGCGGTATACATCCCCACTTGACTGGGTTCAGACACATGTAGCTTGGGAGGCACCAAAATACCAGAATCTTCCTTTACAACTATTAGAGAAAGATGGTGAAAAAGGAGAGCAGGGTAGCAAATATGAAGGATAGGGATAGGGGAATTCACAAAGGAAAAGGGTGAGGGACCCCCTATCTATTCACTACCCCAAAAACCTCACCCTAAAACAACTGTCATAGGGTGAGGACGGCAAATCCTATGAGCATTCCAGTCCATGGTCAAAGACAAGCTAGGGTCATCAACAAAATCTTTTGGTTCAGATTTCGTCTGGTAGCTGTGCACTGGGTACTAATGGGTTGAAGAAAATAGACTGAGATCATTATGTATCCTCTTATTCACACTCATTAGAGCTGCTCTAAACTGAATATCATCTGACACTAACTAGAACAAAATAATATATACATATACCAAAGGCTTTTTTCCCCCTTACACGGGAGGTAGCCAAAAAGAAAAAGGCATAGAAACCACTCCCACCCATTCCATCCCCTATATACTCTACTCCCCTCCACCTTCTTCCCTCCTTCACATCTTAACACCTAATGGATGATGGGTCATTCCTGCATCCTGTCCACTGTAAACAAAATCATAATATATGAAATTTGATCCCGTCTCCAAATGGATTACATTACAATATCCTTTTGTCTCATGACAGACCAAGCTTAGACATTTGGCATGGCAATAATACAAAGTAATTTAATCTATAATAACATCCACAAAACATCACAGATCAAGGAAGAACCACATTTGCCATTCCTATAAAATTTTGCATTAACAACACTACTACCCCTATTAATATCAGAACCTTTCTCTCTAATATTATATATTGGAGAGAAGGGGAAGGATGTTTTTTGGGCTTTTATGGATCTGGAAAAGGCTTACGACAGGGTTGACAGAAAGGCACTGTGGGAGGTTTTGCAGATATATGGGATAGGAGGAAAGCTTCTAGGAGCTGTCAAGAGTTTTTATGAGAGTTGTAGAGCATGTGTCAGGATTAGAAAGAGTGGTTCGAGGTAAAGGTGGGACTTCGTCAAGGATGCATTATGTCGCCCTGGTTGTTCAACTTATACATGGATGGGGTGGTGCGAGAGGTAAATGCAAGGGTAGTGGGTCAGGTATTGGAGACGGTTAAAGAAAATGGAGAAAAGTGGGAGGTGAGCCAGCTGTTGTTTGCTGACGACACTGCGCTTGTGGCCGGATCGGAGGAGGGATTGAGGAAGTTAGTGACAGAGTTTGGGAGTGTGTGAAAGAAGAAAATTGAAGATAAATGTGGGTAAAAGTAAGGTGATGAGATGTACAAGGGGTGGAAGTGGCATCAGACTGGAAGTGTGCATTAAGGGAGAGTGAGTGGAGGAAGTGGATAGTTTTAGATACTTGGGTGCAAATGTGGCAGGAAAAGGTGGAGTGAAGGTGGAGGTAGAATGTAGATTGAGAGAAGCGAGTAAATGCCTTGGTGGATTAAA
Organism: Oratosquilla oratoria; assembly: GCF_046742065.1. Taxonomy (NCBI): domain Eukaryota; kingdom Metazoa; phylum Arthropoda; class Malacostraca; order Stomatopoda; family Squillidae; genus Oratosquilla; species Oratosquilla oratoria. The sequence goes on from NC_134777.1 coordinate 85,752,215, forward strand.
GAGTGTAATGAGGAATAGACATTTGGGAATGGATGCTAAGAGGAGACTATATGAAGGAGTGATTGTGCCAACAGCACTGTATGGTGCAGAAACATGGAACATAAGAGAGGAAGAGAGAAGGAGTTTGAATGTGTTTGAGATGAGGTGTCTGAGAAGTATGATAGGGGTTACTAGGCTAGATAGGGTGAGAAATGAGGAGGTGAAGAGGAGAACAGGGGTGGAAAGGGAGTTGGGAGATAGGGTTGATGAAAGAGTATTGGAATGGTTTGGACACATGGAAAGAATGAGTGAAGAAAGACTAGTAAAAGAGGTATGGAAGGCAGATGTGGAGAGAGTGAACATGAGGGGGGGACGTCCTAGGATGAGGTGGATGGATGGGGTGAAGGGGGCATTGGGGAAGAGAGGAATGTTTGTTGAGGAAGGACAGGAGAGGACAGAAGACAGGGGTGAATGGAGAATGGTTGTGTATGGATGATGTTGTGATGCATGAGGTGGAATGGGTGGGGGGATGGGGGGTGAGGTAGTATGTGTGAGCAAAATTTGACGCAGCCCAAAGGGATTTCTCCCCGTCTTCTCCTTTTATGCATGGGGGGACGGAGAGGTGGGGTCGCCGATTTAATGAAGCGGCCTTGCTGTGTCTTGCGACACTGCTTCTGACCCAGGGCAGTGGACAAGGTGCAGGGATGACCCGTCATCCAGGAGGTGCTAAGATAAGAGGGAGGGTGGAGGGGTGTGGAGTGTGTTCAGGGATGGAATGGGGGGGATGATTTTATGCCTTTTCCTTTTTGGCTACCTCCCTTGTAAGGGGGAAAAAGCCTTGGTATATGTATGTATTATATAAAAAAAAAAGACTAACATCACTAATGTTTGAAATGCTCCCATGTCAAGATCAATTATTTGTAGGCACATCCAGCAAGTTTGAAACAATTAATAGTGACAATGAGCTAACAGCTCATCCTAAATAGCAAAGGTCTGTATGAAAATTCAAAGAAATAATGCAACCTTGACTGGGGAGAGCACCTAATCATATAAGTGAAAACAATCAATGTTTTATCTCTTGTGGCTTACAGATGATAACAAACCCTTTGTGTTGCAGGCTGATTAATTCTAGCTATACCCAAATGAGAAAAATCCCTATTGCATTCAAATGCAATCTCACTTAACGCTTTGAGTAAGCAGGGTACCTTTCTTCAATATTTATTCTCTCTAATACCAGTTAATGATCTAACATAAGCAGGGTGCCTTTCTTCAATATTTATTCTATCTCATCCCAGTTAATAATCCGAGGAGAATTTCTAATATTTCTAAATTGCTGATGTGACATTACTAAAATGTAACTACACACAATTTACCAAAATAAGGAAAATACTATCATCTATTTATTTCCTACAGTGAGAGATAGAGAGAGAGAGAGGAGAGAGAGAGAGGAGAAAGAGAGAGAGAGAGGAGAGAAAGAGGAAAGAGTGTATGTGTGTGTATTTACCTAGTGTTTATTTACCTAGTTGTATTTTATGGGACGAGAATTATGCTCATAATGACCCGTTTTCGTATCTCTCCACATCCAGTTTATTCTTAAAATCATGTACTGTATAGTTTTGACATTCACTGTTTCTTTGTTCAGTTTGTTCCAGACATCAATCACTCTATGTGGGAAGCTATTTTTTTCTTCTTCTTTTTTCAGGTCTCTTCTGTAACTGTCTTTCTTTAGATTCTTTTCATGTCCTCTCGTTTCTCTTCTGTTCCACTTTAATAAGTCGTCTCTATCGAGAATTTCCATCCCTTTCATAGTTCTGAAAATGGTCAACAAATCGCCTCTTTCTCTTCTCTGTTCCAGTGTTGACAGATGTAATTTCTCCAATCTTTGTTCGTATGTCAGATTTGACAGTGTAGGTGGGGTCATCCTAAAATGCGTCCAAACGCGTCTGGTGACCTGTGGCATCCAATCACTTTAAATGTTTATCAATTTGGCTAGAAACAATGCAGAAATAAAGATATATTGCAAATGAGTCGTCTTTGTAATATTTCATGTACTTTGTGCCATTAACAGTGAAGTTATCTACATTGGAATTTGCCCGATCGAGATAGCACCCAGACCACCTGGCCGCCGCCATCTTTGTTTTCAAGGTTCCCAGTCGGGTTGGTGTAAAACATGGAATCAGCACTTTCAATTTTTTCTACATTTCCTTCAAGAGTCAATCATATGACTAAACATAGTGCCAGAAAGACTGTTAATGGCAGAAAGTATATGAAATTTACAAAGACAACTCACTAGCAATATATCTTTATTTTTTAATTGTTTCTAGACAAGTTGATGAACATTTAAAGTGATTGGACACCATAGGTTGCCATAGGATGTATTTGGATGCATTTTAGGTGGTCCGGTGTAGGTGCCATTTTTGTCGCTGCTCTTTGGATTCTTTCTAATTTTCTTATGTTCTTCTTATTCTCTTTAATAGTTTTGCATCATCTGCAAAGAAGTTCATATAACATTCCACGCCTTCATCCATGTCATTTATATAAATAGCAAACATCATCAGAGCCAATACAAAGCCTTGGGGGACTCCACTTATCATATCTTCCCAATTTGAGTTCTTGTCTCTAAGTACCACCCTCATTTTTTTTTTTCTCGTTCAAGAAATCTATCATCCATTCCAATACTTTTCCTTGTATTTTTCCTGTTGTTTCAATTTTTTGTAGTGTTTTTTTTGTGTGGTACTTTGTCAAAAGCCTTTTGTAAGTCCAAGAAAGCACAATCTGCCCATCCATCTCTTTCTTGTATTATTTCTATTAATCTTGAGTAAAAGTATATTAAGTTTGTAGTACAAGATAAGAGGGAGGGAGGAGGGTGGAGGGGAGTGGAATATGTAGGGAATGGAATGGGTGGGAGTAGTTTCTATGCTTTTTTCTTTTTGGCTATAGGGTTTAGTATATTATTCTCTTCCAAGTGTTTAATCCATTATTTTTGATAACTTTTTTGCATATTTTTGCAATTATGCTTGTAAGGGATACCAGTCTATAGTTTGTTGGATTTTCTTTGTCTCCTCCTTTATATATTGGTACAATATTTGCATTTTTCCAATCCTGTGGTACTTTTCCTTCTTTGAGTGAGAAGTCAATTATCTTGGTTATTTTCTCTGTAAGTTCATCTATACATTCTTTCAATATCCAGTTCGCTATTCCATTGGCCCTATACAACTTTCTGACACCAAGATTCTTTATTTGATCCCTTATTTCTTTCTGTGTCACCATTATTCTTTCATTTTAGGGGATCCTTCTCACTGTCCTTCATCCCAAATTTGTGAGCTTTCAATTGTAAATGATGATGGTTTAACGTCACACACTCCCCCTATCAGGAGGAATGGTGCCTCTCACAGAGGGCTTTGTAGCGTGGGATTTAATGAACCATGCCCTTGGTTCAACTTCACTGGTGGCAGGATTTGAACCGCCCTCACCTCAACCTTCGCAGCAAGTAACGACACCCTAACCCGCTCAGCCAATTGTAAATACAGACCTAAAATGCATGGTCATTACTTCAGCCATTTCTACATCTTCTGTATATTCTTTGTTTCCTTCATGCAGTTTCACTATTTCATGTTTACCTTTTGTCATTTACATATCTGTAAAATAGTTTGGGTTAGTCTTTGCATTTCTCTATTATATCTTTTTCGTAGTTTCTTTTTTCCTCTCTACTCATATCAATATATTCATTTCTCAGTTTGATGCATGTTTGCCATTTGGTCATTTTTTTTATCTTTTCCAGGCTTTGTCTCTTCTATCTTTAGCATCACTACACTTTTTGTTATACCAACATTTTATGTAAACCCTTTTTTGTTTCTTCCTAGGTACATATTTATCTGTTCCCTCGTATTTTTCCTTAAATATGTTCCATTTCTCTTCCATCTTTGTTTCATTATTTGAAATTCTTTCCCAGTTGGTATTTTGAACAAATTTCCTATGTTTTACAAAGTCAGTTTTGTTGTGCATTAATCTTCCTTCTCTGCGTTTATTTCTTCTCACTTCATTTTGTTCCTTAAGTTCAAACTCTATTATTATGTGGTCCCTCTTCCCCATCGATGTCTTATAATTCATTTTGTCCACAATTTCAGGCTCAGAAGTGAATATCAAGTCTAGTCTCAATGGTTTTTCATTGTTTCTATATCTAGTGTTTTCCTTGACCCATTGAGTCAATGTATAATCAATGGTCAAATCCAGTAGGATGTTGCCCCATAGTTCCCTCCACCTTTTATTGTCAATTCTTCCCAATTTATTTCCTTTGTGTTAAAGTCACCCATAATTACTATGTTTCCTCCATCTGTCAGTATCTCAGATAATTCATTCTTTGTGCCTTCCAATAATTTTGAGTGATTGCTATCAGACGAGGCCTTCATTTTTGGGGGCACATATACTACTATAAACTTTCTGCTTTTCATACTGCTATTTTCAACTTTGATTGTGATAATTTCCACATTTTCTTTACCTTCTGTTGCTTTTATCACATATAAGCCCTTTCTAGTCAATAACATGAATCCTCTCTCTGCTTATCCATTCTATTCTTCAACCAATGGTTGTATAATCCTTGTCCCACCGTACTTGATTGCATAGGACCTTTCAATTTCGTCTCCACAATTCCCATTATACCTGGTTTCTCTATTAACAGATAGTTGTTTAATTCATTTATTTCAGAAATCATACCGTCTATGTGTGAGTCACTTTTATTTTTTTATTTTCGTCTCTTTTTGGTTTATGTTTCTATTTTTCTGATGTACCATTTTTTTTAGTCTAGGATCCAGCACTCTCCAAAAAAAACAACTAATTTTTCTCAGTCTCTGATCTTCTCTCATTTTTTTCCTTAGCTTCATTTCTTAGAGCCCTATCTTTCTCTATTTCTTCATCATTCATTTCCTTTTTTATCCACATTTTTGTAATTTTCTCTGTTTGCTACTTTTGCCACTTTTGCTATCATTTGAGTCTTTAGTTTGATTTTTATTGACCTATAGTCTGTATTTAACCTAGTTGTATTTTATGGGAAGAGAACTATGCTTGTAGTGGCCCACTTTTGTATCTTTCCGCATCCAGTTTGTTCTTAAATTCTTCTATTGTTTAAGCACTCACTGTTTCCTCATTCAGTTTGTTCCAGATATCTATCACTCTGTGTGGGAAACTATTCTTTTTCAGATCTCTTTTATAACTGTCCTTAAGTTTCTTCTTTGGTCCTCTTGTTTTTCTTCTGTCCCACTTTAATAAGTCATCTCTATAAAGAATTTCCATCCCTTTCATATTTCTGTAGATGGTTATCAAATCACCTCTTTCTCTTCTTTGTTCCAGGGTTGGTAGATTTGGTTTATCCAATCTTTGTTCGTATGTCAAATTAGAGAGCATTGGTGCCATTTTTTTTTTTTTTTTTTTTTTTTTTTTTTTTTCTAGGTGTCCATTATGTCGCAGCATATTCCAATTTTGGTCTTATCAGTGTAACTAGTATTTTCTTTACCATTTCTTCATCCATGTATTCAAAGACTACTTTCATTGATCTTAATAAGTTAAAAGTTTCTCTGACTAATTTGTTGACATGTTTGTCTGGTGTCATGTCATTAGAGAAGCAAGTAAATGCCTTGGTGGATTAAAAAGTGTAATGAGAAATAGACATCTGGGAACGGATGCTAAGAGGAGGTTATATTTACCTAGTTGTATTTACCTAGTTGTATTTTTGCGGGAAGGGGAGCTATGCTCGTGTTGTCCCGCCTTTGTATCTTGCAGTGTCTAGTTTGTTTTTAAACTCATGAATGGTTTTTGCGCATACTATTTCATTGTCCAGTTTGTTCCAAGTGTCCAAAACTCTATGAGGAAAACTGTTTTTCTTCAGTTCTCTTCTATAGCTATGTTTTTTTATTTTCTTTCCATGTCCTCTTGTGTTTCTTTTGTCCCAGTTAAGTAAGTTCTCACTATCGAGTACCTCTGTGCCTTTCATGATTCTGTAGATGGTCAATAGGTCACCTCTCTCTCTTCTTTGCTCCAGTGTCAGTAACTCCAGTTTAGCCAATCTCTCTTCGTATGATAGGTTTGCAAGTGCAGGTGCCATTTTTGTAGCTGCTCTTTGGATTCTTTCTATTTTCTTTATATTCTTTTTGGTACTGGGGGACCACAATGTCGCTGCATACTCTAATCTAGGCCTTATCAATGTAACCAATATTTTTTTCATCATGTCTTCGTCCAAGTATGTAAACGCCACTTTTATTGATCTTAGCAAGTTGTAAGTCTCCCCGACTTTGTGCCAACAGCATTGTACGGGGCAGAAACATGGAACATGAGAGAGGAAGAGAGAAGGAGTTTGAATGTGTTAAAGATGAGGTGTCTGAGAAGTATGATAGAGGTTACTAGGCTAGATAGAGTGAGAAATGAGGAGGTGAGGAGGAGAACTGGGGTGGAAAGGGAGTTGGGAGATAGGGTTGATGAAAGAGTATTAGGATGGTTTGGACACATGGAAAGAATGAGTGAAGAAAGATTAGTAAAAGAAGTGTGGAAGGCAGAGGTGGAAGGAGTGAATATGAGGGGGCTTCCAAGGATGAGATGGATGGATGGGGTGAAAGGGGCATTACAAAAGAGAGGAATGTCTGTTGAGGAAGGACGCGAGAGGACAGAAGATAGGGGTGAATGGAGAGGGGTTGTGTATAGATGATGATGTGATGCATGAGGGGGAGTGGGTGGGGGATGGGGGAAGTATGTATGAGAAAAAATTTGACACAGCCTGAAGGGATTTCTCCCCGTCTTTTCCTTTTCTGCATGGGGAGACAGAGAGGGGGGTCGCTGATTTTATGAAGCGGCCTTGCTGTGGATGTGCTGTGTCTTGTGACACTGCTTCTGACCCAGGCCAGTGGATAGGATGGAGGGATGATCCATCATCAAGGAGGTGCCAAGCTAGAAGGGAAGGAGGAGGGTGGAGGGGAGTGGAATATATTGGAAATGGAATGGGTGGGAGTGGTTTCTATGCCTTTGTCCTTTTGGCTACCCCCCATGCAGGGGGAAAAAGCCTTTGGTATATGTATGTATGTCATTAGAGATAGTTACTCCTAGGTCCCTTTCTGAATTGACTTTTTTAACTTCCTTTGTACCAACTTTATATTGTCCCAATAATCTATTTTTGCTTTTTCCAAATTCCATTATACTGCATTTCATAATGTTGAAGTTCACTTCACACTTCTAACTCCATTTCCAGACTTTGTCCAGGTCTTCTTGATGATTTGCAGTCTTCCTCTGTACTTACTCTCTTTAGTAGTTTTGCATCATCTACAAAGAAGTTCATATAACATTCCACTCCTTCATCCATGTCATTTATATAAATGGCAAACATTATCGGAGCCAGTACAGAGCCTTGTGGGGCTCCATTTATCATATCTTCCAAATTTGAGTTCGTCTCTAGGTACTACCCTCAATTTTCTCCCGTTCAAGAAATCTTTCATTCATTCCAATAACTTTCTTTGTATTCCACCTATTATCTAAACTTTTCTCTGTAGCTTTTTGTGTGGTACTTTTTCAAAGCCTTTTGTAAGTCCAAGAAAGCACAATCTGCCCATCTGTTTCTTTCTTGTATTATTTCTATTAATTTTGAGTAAAAGCATATTAAGTTTGTGGTACATGATCTTCCACTTCTAAAACAAAATTGTTTAGGATTTAGTATTTTGTTCTCTTCCAAGTGTTTGATGGAGAGTTGCATTGCTTTATAGAGTAGGTGAAATTAAATTACAAATATATTTAATGAACTTGGGTATAATTACCCCTTACATTACTGTATACATTCCTTAGGGTATTGTGTTCCTCACATGTATATATAAACCATAGTGAAGATATAGTGAAGCCCTAATGAAGCTCTAATTACTTAAAGGAAAATCCTTCCACATCAGTCAGCTTTGTATGAAATGAAAGCTTAGAGTCTGGGGAACAAATTCTATTGAATGTATTTTATCAAACTAATACCTCTGATTTTTTATTAATTTGTTTCTCTGAATTAAAAAATTCTGCATTCATTCAAGTTTCATTAAAAAAAAGGTAGAAAATAAAGAGCATGATGCTTTCTTTCAAATGAAACAAAAATGACAAAAATCCACAAAGAGCAACCGAAGATATTACAACAGAAAGAACAAAAACATAAACTTTGCAGGAAGGGTGATCTAAATTTTTGTGACCATTTGTTTGATGGTTGCGATGCATAGCAAATCTCCAATTTCCTCTTCTTTGCTGATGAGGTGTGAGGTGAGGGTGAGTGGTGTGGCATGGGTGGAGGAGTAAGGTGGGCGTGGTTAGTAGATGCTTACGGAGTGCTGTGTGCAGCTGTGATGCTTTCCTCCTCTTTCTTTTTCCTTCTTGTTTCTTTTTCAGGCACTCACATGGTCTGGACAGAGTTGCAAACTGGATACTGAAGGAATGTATAGATGAACTAACAGGAAAAATATACAAAATAATTGAATGCTCAAAGAAGGAAAACTACCAGGAGACTGGAAAAATGCCAATATAGTACCAATTATAGCCCGCTGTCCCTAACGAGTACAATAGTTAAATTTTGTGAATCATCAAAGATATATGGACAAAATATCTGGAGAATAATATACTGAACCCGAGGCATTTTGGATTCAGACAGGGAAGATCATATACCACTAATTAAATTTGTTTCTATTCAAGATTGATAGATATATTGCAAGAAGGGGATGGCTGGGCAGACTGTGCCTTCCTGGACTTACAAAAGGCATTTGATAAGGTGCCACACAGAAAATTGCTATATAAACTGGAAACAATAGGAGACATACATGGAAAACTATTGAATTGGATGGAGGACTTCCTACATGGAAGAAAAATGAGAGTGGTGCTCAGAGACAAATATTCAAAATGGGAAGAAATGAGTAGTGGCATCCCACAGGGGTCAGTACTAGCTCTGATAATGTTTGCTATATATACAAATGACATGGACAAATGAATTGAAAGTTACATGAACTGCTTTGCAGATGATGCAAAATTATTAAAGAGAATAAACTCCGAAATAGACTGTGACCCATTACAGTGTGATCTGAACAAAGTCTCAGAGTGGAGCAAGAGATGCGAGGTAGAATTCAACATCAAGAAGTGCAATATAATTGAATTTGGAAAAAGCAAGAAGAGAATATCAGGACAGTATAAAATTGACAGAAAAGAAGTAAAGAAAGTAAATTCTGAAAGGGACCTAGGAGTAACCATCACCAAAGACATGTCGCCAGATAAACATATAAATCAATTACCGTATTTTCCGGCTTATAATGCGCATCGGGTTATAATGCGCACCCATGCACTTCTTTATCTCAGTACACAGATAGCGCGCACCGACGTATAACGCGCATGCCCGATCGCATTTGTCTATAAGGCAGTTTTACCTTTGTATTTATATCATGTGAACGAGGTTACATGGAGAAGTATTTTTCATTGGCTAGAGCCACCGCTGGGAAATCTGTTTATTTGTCACTAAATTAAGTGTCAGTTTAGGCATCAATCAGGACACAACTAAGAAAAATTCAGAACTACATGTACCGCAATATGACTCATGTTGTGCGTTGGTCCCTTATTACTTTGTAGCTTAAATAGTTTGTTGGAAATATAATCTAAAAAAGTTTATTGAAGGTAGAATATACAGAAACATTTCGGGATTTTTACAGAAAATGTTCATTTTATATCTTGAGGAAATCGTCTTTATCATTTTTTTTTTATTTAATACTGAAACAAACTACAGACTGTTTCGTTTTAGCTTTGAACCTGCAATGACAGTGGTGAAATAGGACAGTCTCTCATCGAGGTGACGTTTAGTTAATATAACTACCGAAAGAGGGTGTTGTAGTCAGGTGTTTGACACGTTTATGAACGGCCGCAACGGAATTTGTACCATATCTAAAGTGAAGCAACAAAGCCAATATAAAAATTAAAACTAAGATGCTGTGAACATGGGCAAATATCATGAATATTGATCATGTTTCATGGTGTTTAGGCCTATTTAAACATGAAAAATATGATTCGATAGATACCTACCTATACCAAATATTCATATACGGTAGCCCATGCTGGCGTATTCTTTCATGTCACCATGGCTGTTCTTCTTGTTCTCACGGAACGTCACGGAGAAGTGTGCGTCCCGACTTTGTTGTGAAAAAAAATTACACACACAGCCGCAGAATGTTTATCGTAGGCCGTAGATAATGTGCACTGCCGGATAACGCGCAACCCCCATTTTTAGGCCCTTCCAACGGAAAAAAGTCGCGCACTATACGCCGGAAAATACGGTAGTTGGAGAAACATACAATTTGTTGAGATTAATAAAGGTGGCCTTTAAATACCTGGATAAGGAAATGATTAAGAAAATATCACAAACACTGATAAGGCCAAAACTGGAATATGCAGTGCTGATATGGTCACCCAGTACAAAAAAGAATGTAAGAAAATTAGAAAGAATACAAAGAGCAACGACAAAAATGGCCCCAACACTTTCAAACCTGACATATGAACAAAAACTGACCAAACTGGTATTGCCAACCCTGGAACAAAGAAGAGAACGAGAGGACCTACTAACCATCTACAGAATTATGAAAGGTAAAGAATGCCTTGATAGAGAGGACTTATTAAAGTGGGACAGAGGAAAAACAAGAGGACACGCAATGAAACTCAAAACGGATAACTACAGAAGAGACCTGAAAAAGAACAGCTTCCAACACAGAGTGATGGATATATGGAACAAATTGGATGAAAAAAATAGTGTGTGCAAACGCAATACAAGAATTTAAGAACAAACTTGATCTTGCGAGGTACAAAAAGGGTCACCACAAGCACAGCTCCCCTTTCCGTATAATACAACTAAGTACAGGGTGCGGCAAAATTATGGCAACTCATTCATTTGCATATAATTTTATTGAAACAAAGAAATTTCAAAGAACGACAACAAATAACATTAATATGGACCTTTGGCACTATCATATTCAAGCGGTTTCAAAGTGGCCTCCTTTGGCGGCGATACAAAGCCTCAAACGCTTCTTGAAATTTTCGCCGATGGGCTGCAGCTCCTCCGGCGTGATTCTGTCCCACTCCCGGTGCAACGATTGCTTCAGCGACTCCAAACTTTTGTGGGGCTTAGCACAGGCCCTGGCCTCCAAAATCGACCATACGCTGTAGTCCATCGGGTTTAGATCCGGAGAGTACGGCGGCCATTCCGCAGATGTGATGAAACCCGGAAAATGGGCTTTGCACCACTCCCGAGTCGTTTTCGCCCTGTGGGCCGGAGCGGAATCCTGCTGGAATGTCCATTCCCCATCGCCAAAGTGCTGCTGGGTCCACGGAAGTACCACAGCCTCGAGGATGTCGCGTCGGTACACGTCCTTGTCGATTTTGACCCCGTTCCACGAAAACCAGGGGTGTCTTGTCGCTCGCGCAAATTCCGCCCCATACCATGACGGACTGCGGATTTTGGCGGTGTTTGATGATGGCCAAGGTGCCGGGAGCCTCTGCGGACCAGCTCCTGTCGTTTTGGCGGTTGTGTGCTTGTTCCACGGTGAACAGCTTCTCATCCGTGAAGACGATCCGCTCCCACTGCTGACCTGCGAATGAGCTGGCGACATCGTTGCAGCCGTACGCGCTTGTTTTCGTCCGTCAGGAGCTGAGCTTTTTGGATCTTGTAGGGCTTGAGTTCGAGCTCCTGTTTTGCCATTCGTCGCACTGATCGGTCGCTGATGCCAGTTTCACGGGCGATTTTCCTCATGGAGACCCTCGAATTTCGCTGGACTCGCTTCTTGATGATCTGCCTGTTCCTGGGAGTGTTGACGGTGCGTTTTCTTCCTCTTCCTGGACGGTCGCCTTCATGACCAAGCTCCTTGAACCACTTGACTGCTTTTGAAATGACATCTTTATGAACACCGAGCAAACGAACAATGTCACATTGACGTTTTCCTTGACGATGCAGCTCCAAAATTGCGTTACGTTTGTTTGCCATTCTGAAAAAAAATAGGAATTAAGCGTTACAAACTTGAGATAAACATAACTAGCACAAAAAAGTACGGAGAATTCAGTATAACAAAAATTATTTGGCTGCAATAAAATATGTTCGCGGTAGGACAAATTTAATTTGGTTGCCATAATTCTGCCGCACCCGATATATACAGGCCATCTCTATATTCTGCCACTTCACTCTCTAGTTTATTGTTAATTTTCCCATGATCAAAGCAGCAATACAGGGCAAGGAATAAAAATTGTGGCATACAGTGAGAGCACCAGGAGCGACATCACCTTACTTTGACCTTTTGAAAAGTACTGATGCCCTGTCCACTGTCTTTGTAGGGTATGCTGGTGGGAGGAGTTGCCAAATATCTCCATAAACACAATACTGTAGCAATAAACGATATAGCTATAGAAATGTTGACACTATTTCAATATACAGAACGTTTTATATGCAATGGGGTTGCAAGAGGTTGCCAATATTTTATCTATTTTATTCTGTATAAAATAGAAATGAAATGCAGCTGTATAACTTTGTATGAGTGTTGCCACCATCATAGAGTCTTTTGAAATGTTTACCTAAAACTCGTTTATGTACCAGAATTTTTTGTATGATCGCTGGCAACACTACCTTAATCCATTTATTCCTAAAAACTTTTTCACATAGTTTTGCTACTGAGCTTGTAAGGGATACCGGTCTATAGTTTGTTGGATTTTCTTTGTCTCCTTTGTATATTGGTACAATATCTACATTTGTCCAATCTTGTGGTACTTTTCCTTCTTTGAGTGAAAAGTCAATTATTTTGTGTATTTTGTCTATTAGTTCATCTATACATTCTTTCAATATCCAATTTGCAATTCCATCTGGCCCATGTGGCTTTCAGACATCGTTTTTTTTTAATTTGGTCCCTTGTTTCTTTCTGTGTTACCAATATTTCTTTCATTTTGGGGGATCTTTCTCGCTGTCCTTCCTCCCAAATTTGTGGGCTTTCAATTGTAAATACAGACCTAAAATAACTGATCATAACTTCAGCCATTTCTACATCATCTACATATTCTTTTTTCCTTCACGCAGTTTCACTATTTCATGTTTGTCTTTTAATTTATCATTTACATATCTGTAAAATAGTTTAGGTTGGTCCTTGCATTTATCTATTATATAATTTTTGTAGTTTCTTTTTTCCTCCCTGCATATATCTATATATTTGTTTCTCAGTTTGATGTATGTTTGCCATTTGGTAATTTTTTTGTCTTTTTTCCATCTTTTCCTGGCTGTCTCTTCTATTTTTAGCATCACTACACTTTTTGTTAAACCAACACTCTATGTAAACTCTTCTTTGTTTCTTCTTTGGTACATATTTATCTGTTACCTCCTCTTATTTTTCTTTTAATATGTTCCATTTCTCTTCCATCTTTGTTTCTTAATTTGAACATTTTTCCTGGTTTGCATTTTGATTTTCTTTTTTTAAGTTTTACAAAGTCCATTTTGTTGTACACCTATCCCCCAGCTATTGCACATTCAGCTATCGCATTTTACTGCTATCGCGCATACTTGAAAAGCTGACACAATTTCCATATCGCACATCAAATTGGCTGCTATTGCGTGCCTCTAGCCCAAATTTTCAAATCGTGCGGCGCGCAGCTGCTATCACACGCACCCATGACGTTACTCGTATGGGCAGCGACCATCTTTGTTGGCTTGAGCTGCACACTGATTGGTCAAGGGTTTGTTTACATGTACAGGCCACCACACTGCTCCTACACGGTGTGCTGTGTGTGAGTGTTGGCATACGGGAGAGTGGAAGGTGAGCCACAGTCAGTGCAGGCCGAGGCAGAGGCAGCTGCACAAGAGGCCCACCAAGTGTGGTTTTGAGGACACAACAGAGGGTGAAATCCTGGAAATGATAGAGCCAGCCTCTGTTACAGTTGCTGACATCATGGAAGAGGACAAGGATGAGAAGAGAGAAGAACATGAGGAGGAGGAGGAGGAGGGTCAGGTAACCACGCGTGCGGTACTCACCATAGCCAGCATCAAGAAACTGATCGACTTGGGCATCACAATGCGGCACCTCCTTGAGCAAGATAGCTCCATCAACAGTGAAGCAAGATGTTCGCTTGTTATTAGAGCACTAGAAGGTTACAACGAACAGTATCATGCCCACATCAATGCCCTGCAGCAACGCCAGATCACAAAATTCTTATGCCAATGCGCCGAGACATAACCAGCCAACCCACAACCAGGACCATCACAAGAGGAGGATTCTGGGGGTGATGTGGATGATTTTGAGGGTTTTGAAACTCCTGCAGCCATAGATGACTTCCTCAATGAGATACAATGTCGAGTGGGTGGTCAGTAACAAGCCCCTCTAACCCATCCATGCCCCTCATCACCCTCAAAAAGGTAAAATAAATGTCTAGGAAATGTCTATTTTTTATTTTATAGCCTTGATGTGTTTATCATATTACAGCACTGGATTGTATGTTTAAGCAATTTAGTTAAGAAAGGTGAAAACAGTAAAGATAAAGGAGAAATAATGATGAAGTTGGAGGAAAATTTTTGGTCTGGGTACCAATTATAATTAATACATTTAGTTCTTAAGTTCTGCTATTGCGTTTTCAGCTATCTCGCGCCTTTAACTGCACCAATTAGGCACGATAGCAGGGGGATGGGTGTCCATTAATCTTCCTTTTCTATATTCCTCATTTCTTCTCACATCATTTTGTTCTTTTTAGTTCAAACTTTATTAGTATGTGGTCACTCTTCCCAACTGGTGTCTTATAATTCATTTTGTCCATGATTTCAGGCTCAGATGTGAAAATTAAGTCTAGTCTTGACAGTTCTTTATTGTTTCTATATCTGGTATTTTCCTTGACCCATTGAGTCAATGTATAATCAATGGTCATATCCAGTTGAGTGTTGCCCCAGAGTTCCTCTCCACCATTTACTGTCATTTCTTCCCAACTCCTTTGCGTTAAAGTCACCCATAATTACTGTTTCCTCCATCTACCAGTAACTTAAATAATGCATTCCTTGTGTCTTCCAGTAATTTGAAATGATCACTATCAGACCAAGCCTGTGTTTTTGGGGGCACATATACTACTATAAAATTCCTACTTTTCATATTACTATTCACAACTTTAATCATAATCATTTCCACATTAAGCCCTTTGTAGTTAATATGACTCCTCCCCCCTGTTTATCTATTTTTCACCCAATGGTTGTATAGACCTTGTCCCCCTATACTAGATGATAGAGGACCTTTCAATTTTGTCTCCACAATTACCATTATGTCTGGTTTCTCTATCAACAGATAGCCATTTAATTTATTCTAGAAATCATACCATCAATGTTTGTGTATATCATTTTAATTTTTTTTCTTCTCTTTGTTGATTTACATTTCCTTTTTCTGATGTACCATTTTCTCAGCCTCAGATCCAGTACTCTCTCTCAAAAAAAAAAAAAAAAATAATAATAATAATAATAATAATAATAATAATAAAAATTCAGTCTCCATTCTTCTCTCATTTTTTTCATTTGCTTCATTTCTTAGTGCCTTACTTTTCTCTATTTCCTCATTGCTCATTTCCTTTTTTATCCACACATTTTTATCATTTTCACTGTTAGCTAGTTTTGCCACTTTTAATAGTCTCTTCAGCTATCATTTGAGTCCTTAGTTTGATTTTCAATGGCCTATAGTGTTTTCTCTAGAGTATGTCCCCATGCTATGCACCTTGTCAATTTATCTAATTCTTGGCCTTTGCCTGAACCACTTTCAGAATTTCCTTCACAATTTCTTTCTCTTTTTCTCTTTGGTATTTGTATACATTGTGTTTTTCTTTGATACCATAAACCAAAATGCATTCTTTTTTTATCCACCGTGTCTCTCATCCAGTTTTCCTTTTCTTTAATTACTTTAATTACTGTTTCTTTTGCATTTTCCTCTACCTGCTGTTGTACTATTTCTTTGAAAGTTTTCTGATCTTCACATTCCTATTTCCACTAAAAAAAAATTATTTCAAGAAGATATCTCTTTAATTGATTCTCCCACTTTTTTGGTCACTGCTTGTATTTGCTCTTTGACCTCTTTCTTCAATTCTTCACTTTTGTTTCTAGCCTTGTTTTTCTTTCTTTTGTTTACTCTTTTAATCATACTTAGTTAACTTTTTAGGTCACTCAACTCCCTGATTATTTCCTCGTTAGTTTTACATAATTTTTTTATCTTTCTATGCATGGCTCTATAATCAATTCTTAGATCTATCAATTCCTCCATCGAGTCATTGATCTCTCAATACCTTAGTACAATGCTATACCTAATTTCTCTTTCTGTATCCATAACTTTTCCTATTGCTCCCCTTTCTTTCTGAAAACCCGAAAAAACAATGTTTTTCCACCTTTGAGTCAACTTCAGGGTGTCGTTTAGACATACCCTTTTCAGTATCACACTCAGTGGCAATTCCACTCTACTCATGTCCAATCCTCTCTTTGTTAGTTCATTAATTCTTCTGTCTTCTCTTCCTTCCTCCATTTTGTACTATACTATACTTTTCCAAAAACTAGATTTTACACCTTACCGGTCACTCGATTACATAGCTCTCTCATTTCGAAAATACAATGAGGCATTTTCTTGATCCAAGTGACAAAAGTGCTAAATCTGAGCTCATTCACTGGACTTCTTTCCTCTCCAACGATGTGTATATTTACCTAGTTGTATTATACAGGAAGGGAGCTATGCTTGTGGTAACCCATCTTTGTATCTTTCAGCATCAAGTCTTTTCTTAAAATCTTGAATAGTATTTGCACACACTGTTTCTTTATCTAAGTTATTCCAGATATCCAGCACTCTGTGTAGGCCATTTTTTTTTCAGATCTCTTCTATAGTTATCCTTTTTGAGTTTCTTTTCATGACCTCTTGTTTTTCCATTGTCATTTTTTAGTAAATCATTCCTATCAAGGATTTCCATTCCTTTCATGATTCTATAGTCAGTAGATCACCTCTTTCTCTTCTCTGCTCCAGTGTTGGTAGTTCCAATTTGGATAATCTTTGTTCATATGTTAATTTGGAAAGAGCTGGTGCCAACTTTGTCGTTGTTCTTTGTATTCTTTCTAATTTCCTTATATTCTTTTTAGTACTGGGTGTCCATAGTGTCGCTGCATATTCCAGTTTTGGTCTAATCAATGTAACTAATATTTTTTTAATCATTTCTTCATCCAAATAGTCAAATGCCACTTTCATTGACCTTAATAGGTTGAAGGTTTCTCCCACTTTTTTGTTTATATGTTTATCCGGTGTCATGTCTTTGCTGATTACTCCAAGGTCCCTTTCTGAGTGTACTTTTTTTTCTTTTTCACCTATTTCATAATCCTTTGAAATTCTGTTTTTACTTTTTCCAAACTCCATTATGCTACATTTCTTGATATTGAAGTTCACTTCCCACTTTTGAGTCCATTTCCAGATTTTGTCCAAATTTGATTGTAATGAATTACAGTCCTCTTCTGTTCTTACTTTAATATTTTTGCATCATCTGCAAAGAAATTCATATAACATTCAACTCCTTCATCCATGTCATTTATATATATGGCAAAATGACTGGAGCCAGCACCGACCCCTGTGGAACACCATTTATCATTTCTTTCCACTTCAAGTATTTGTCTCTAATTACTACTCTCATTTTTCTCCCAGTCAGGAAGTCTTCCATCCATGTGTGTGTGTGTGTAAGAGAAAGAGAGTTACAAGGAATCTCAGTACCTCAAGAGGTTTAAAACCCATACCAAGGAGGTACCATTAAAAGGTTAGTAGGGATTCACACTAGTACTTACACTAAAATTTGTAGCACCTTGTCTAACTGACTTTTGAAATGCTCAACAGAGGAACTGTTTACCATGTCCTTTGGCAGTTTGTTCCAAGTGTTGCAGATTTTATAGGTAAAAAGTCACCAACCTTGTCACATGGGTAACAAGGGGGATTAAGCTTCCACCCATGATTGCAAACGGCATTCACATTCAAGCTGAAGGAGATGTCAATAGTCATTGTTATCAAATCCTTGAAGTATTTTTAAAGCCTCTATTAACTGTCCTCACAATATCTTGGTTTCTAGAGAAAAGAGCCCCAAAGCCATGAGACACCTCTGGTAACTAATGGTGGGAATAAGTTTTGTTGCTCATGCCTGAACTCCTTCTAGCCTCAGCTACAGATAGAGATAGAGAGAAATGGGAGAGAAATTATTTACCATTCCAAACCTATGTATAAACAATTAGAATTTGGGAATGGTTAGTTCCAACTTTGTAGTGTCTATGGTATAAATAATTTGTCTCAATATTTGGGGACTGGTGGCTAACAAAATCATTATCAGCAAAATCATTAAAAAACACTTTGTCATTGTAAACAATGACTCTTATCAACATAATCTCCAATGTATTCATAATGGACTTCAGTTTATGTTCCCAACTTCTTTAATTCAACCAGATACCAAACTCATCATTGGCAACATGAGAATTATTGAGCTGTTACTGGTAAAAATTACAAGGTCCTCCCATAGATCTCTCAGGGAAGATACTCTGGACAGTTGTAAATGTAATAGTGTTGGGTGATCTAAAAACTAGAGTAGGGAATGAGTCAATGGATGGGAAGAAGGTGGTGGTGGTGGTGGTGGTGGTGGTGAGATTAAGATTATGATTATGATGATAATGATGATGATGATAATGATGATGATGATGATGATAATGATGATGATGATGATGATGATGATAATGATGATGATAATGATGATGATAATAATAATAATAATGATGTTAAAGATGTGTTTAGAAAGGGATTTCATGATAGTAAACACAATATTTAAGAAGAAAGCCAAGCATAAATATACATGGGAAAGGGTGGTAGACAGAAGGATGGTTCATAGTGTATTAATGGACTATGTAGTGATATCAAAAGAAAGGATAGGAATATTTCTTGATGTTCATGTTTTCAGGGAAGTGACTCGGGGACAGTCAAATAATTTTTTGGTAGAAGGAAAATTGAGAATGGAGGAAAAGTTGAGGAGGAGGAAAAGGGGTGGGGATGTAGAGATGTGCTGAGAGTTAACAAATTCAATGAGAAGGAAAATAAGAAGGAAAACCAGAAGCTGGAAGAAGTATGGGAGGTGGTGTGGAGAACAAGAAGAATAGGTATGTTTTAAGGAGGCAGTGACAAAATGTACAGATGGTATGTGGGACAAGGAGGACAGGAGGGAATAGAAGGAAGTGTAGTCAATGGTGTGATGAAGAAGTGAAGGCAGTAGTAGAAGAGAAGAAGCAAGGCTAAGGTAGGAGTAAGGAACCATATGAGAGATACAAGAAGAGAGATGCAAAACATAAGGTGAAGGAGATATAAATACAAGGTAAAAGGTGCATATGGACAGATATTAATGGAAAAGAAGACAGTAAGATGAGTTGTTGAATGTGGAGGAGATTAGGGAGGGATTGATTGTGGCAGTGGAAGGAAAATGACTTGTGGGAAAAGAAAAAGACAGGTATATAGGTAATGAGGTACAAGGAATACTGAAAATGATGAAACCTGGTAAGGCATTTGGGTTAGATGAGTGTCATGCAGTGTCTGGCAAAGGGAGCAACTAGTGAGGTTAACATGTGCCTCAGGGAGGGAATATACCATAGGACTGGAGAAGATTGTGTACAGTTCTGCTTTACAAAAGGGGATAAATTTGAATGTAGTAGTTTTAGAGGGATCAGTTTGTTCTGGAAGATTGTGAGTAGGTAATAAAAAATCATGGGAATCCATTTGTGATGACATTGTAATAAAATAATTAAAAAAGATGGGACAGAGGATGAGGCAGTACCCGTACACATGGGTAGTAACAACATGGAAGAAGTTGATGATCCAAGTCCTGATGACAGTAGTAGTACCAACAGCACTTTTGAAAAAGGAAGCCAGGATTTTGTGGGATTTGAATAACAATAAGACATTTTTAATTTGCAATGTTCAAAATAAAATGCAGTTTGATATTTGAGTGACAGCTAGGGTTTTGTGGGATTTGAATAATAATAAGAGATTTTTAGTTTTGTAATGTTCAGAATAAGATACCAAAATATTTTTTTACATTCTAGGCTAATTTTTTTCTCTCAAAATTTTCCTTATAAATTATAAGGTTTGTTCTATGTGCCAAAAAATAAGGTAAGCAAGATCAAGAGAATATAAAAGGCAGCAACCCAACTGGTCTTTAGCCTAACAGATAAACCATTCTAGGGAAGACTAAAAGTACTGGGTCTACCAATTTTGAAAGATTGAAGAGAAAAAGGTGATATGATTACATATTTAGGTCACTAAAGGGGATAGATTGCATTAACAGAAGAGATCTGATTAAAGATGGGAGGGCTTTAAGAGGTCATGGAAGTAAATTAAGAAAGTCCACATGTCGAAAGGATGTCCTTTTTGAGTTTCTTTACATGTCTTGTTTTTCTTTTATCCCACTTTAATAAATCTTCTCTGTTGTGTCAAGGAATTCCATACCTTTCATAATTCTGTAAATGGCCAGTAGAGCTCTTTCTCTTCTTTGTTCCAGGATTGGTAGTTCCAGTTTGGACAATCTTTGTATGTCAAAATTTTGAAAGTGTTGGTGCCATCTTTGTCATTGCTCTTTGGATTCTTTCTAATTTCTTTATATCCTTTTTTTGTGCTGGGTGTTCATAGTGTCGCAGCATATTCCAACCTTGGTCTTATCATTGTGACTAATATTTTCTTTACCATTACCTCATCCAAGTAGTTAACCCCTTCACTATGGGCCAAAATCTCACGGGCAGCATTAGCTGCCAGACGTGCGATGTTGCATCATAATACTCACATTATAAAAAATAAAGTTACCTCTGTATTGCTCGTTCTCTTTCACCCATGAATTTTGATAACCATAGAAAATATGATGAAGCCAGTTTACAGAGTATGGGGGTCACGCATATACAACTACAATATATATAATCAAGACGACGACATCGGCATCCTCGCGTACCCACTTGCTCCTCATGACGCCCACGTAGGCGTCTTCGTATCGAAGGGGTTAAAGGCCATCTTTATTGATCTTAGTAAATTGTAGGTTTCTCCGACTATTTTATTAATATGCTTGTCTGGTGACATGTCTTTATCAATTATAATTATTATTCCTAGGTCCTTTTCAGAGCTAACGTTCATTATTCCTTTGTACCAATTTTATTGCCCTGATATTCTATTTTTACTTTTTTCCAAACTCCATTTTACATTTGTTGATATTGAAGTTCATTTCCCACATTTGGCTCCATTCCCAGACTTTGTCCAGGTCTCTCTGTAGTGATTCAGTCTTTTTCTGTACTTACCTTCTTTAGTAATGTTGCATCATCTGCAAAGAAGTTCATATAACATTCTACACCTTCATCCATGTCATTTATATATATGGTAATCATTATTGGAGCTAATACTGAACCTTGTGGAACTCCACTTATCATTTCTCCCTAGGTTGAGTGTTTATCTTTAAGTACCACCCTAATTTTTCTCCTGTTCAAGAAATCTTCCATCCATTTCATTAACTTTCCTTATACATCTCCTGTTGTTTCAAGTTTTCTTAGCTTTTTGTGTGGTCTTTACAAATGCCTTTTGTAAATCTAGAAAACCACAATTAGCCCATCCGTCTCTTTCTTGTATTATATCTAATAGCCTTGAATAAAATCAGATCAAGTTAGTGGCGGATCTTCCTTGTCTAAAGCCAGATTATTTTGAATTCAATATATTATTTTCTTCCAGATGTTTGATCCATCTACTTTTGATAACTTTTTCACATATTCTTGCTACTGTGCTTGTAAGGGAGACTGGTCTATAGTTTGTTGGGTCTTCCTTATTTTCCCCTTTATATATTAGTACAATATTTCCATTTTTCCAATCTTGCGGTACCTTTCCTTCTTTGAGTGAGCAATCTATTATCTTATATATTTTGTCCGTTAGTTCATCTATACATTCTTTTAATATCCTATTTGCAATTTCATCCAGACCATGTGATTTTCTGACATCAAAGTTTATCATGTGGTCCTTTATTTCTTTCTGTGTCACAATTATTTCTTTCATTGGAGGGATCTTTCTCTCTGCCCTTCATCCCAATTATGTGTATTTTCAATTGTAAATACAGGTTTAAAATGTTTGTTCATAATTTCAGCCATTTCTACATCTTCTATATATTCCTCATTCCCTTGAAACAGTTTCACTATTTCTTGCTCATTTTTTAATTTACCATTTACATACCTATCAAATAATTTGGGTTGATCCTTACATTTGTCTGTTATGTCTTTTTCAGTTGTTTTTTTCTTCCCTGTGTATTTTCACATTCATTTCTCAATTTGATATATATTTGCCACATACCTTTTTTTTTCATCTTTTCCAAGCTTTGTCTCTTCTATCTTTTGCCTCAGTACATTTTTTGTTCTGCCAGCACTTTCCTGCTTCTGTTTTGGTACGTATTTATCTATTCCTTCTTTATAAATTTCTTTTAACCACTTCAGTACGGGACTTAAATCTCGCGGGCAGCAGCCAATGCCAGCCGTATGACGTAACGTAATAATATTCGCATCATAAAATATAGTCACCGCTTATATCGATCGTTCTCTCTTTCACCCGCGAATTTTGAAAACCACAGAGAATGGGATTCAGGGCGCATTTGGGAGAATGTAAAAACACAGGGGCGACTACAATAAATATAATCAAGACGCCAATATGGCAGCGTCGCGAATCCACTTGCTCCTCATGACGCCTACGTGTGCGGCACCGTATGGAAGGGGTTAATATATTCAATTTCTCTTCCATCTTTGTTTCTTCATTAAAGAAGTTTTCCCAACTCCCCTTTTGAAAGTTTCTCAAAATCAGTTTTGTTGTACATTAGTCTTCCTTTCTGTGTTTCTCATTTCTTCCCAAATCAATTTCCTCTTTTAGTTCTAACTTGATTCATATGTGGTCACTCTCCCCAATTGGTGTCTTGTATTCTGTTTTATCTACAATTTCAGGCTCTGTGACATATATATTAAGTCTAGTCTCAACAGTTCTTCATTGTTTCTATATCTAGTATTTTCTTTTACCCATTGAGTCATTGTGTATTCAATGTTCATATCCAGTAGTATATTTCCCCAGAGGTCCTCTCCACCTTTCATTGTCATCTCTTCCCAGCATATTTCTTTAGAGTAAAATTCACCATAATTACTGTTTCCTCCTTTCAGTAATTATTTTAATGCATGCTTTGTGTCTTCCAACATTTTGGAATGATCACTACCTGTCCAAGAATATGTTTTTGAGGGCACATATATCACTACAAATTTTCTATTTTTCATGTCACTGTTTTCAACTTCAATCATAACCAATTCCACATTAATATTTCCTTCTGTTATCTTTGTCATTTTTAAGCCTGTCAAAAACATTGACTCCTCCACCCTGTTTCTCCTTTCTGTTTTTTATTCAATGATAATATGAACCTTGTCCCACAGTATTAGGTGGTAGTGGACCTTTTAATTTCATCTCTACAATTCCCATTATATCTGGTTTCTTTTCTGCCAGATAGTCATTTAATTCATTTAGTCTAGAAATCATGCCATCTATGTTGGTACACATTTTTTTTAATTTTTGCCTTTCTCCTCCTTTTTTGTTTCTCGTGTTTCCTTTTTATTTGATCTACCATTTTTTCAGCCTCAGGCCTAGTATATCCAAAGAAAAACTCATTCTTTTTTGTCTGTTCTTCTCCACCCCCCTTTCTTTTTCCATTTGCTTCATTTCTTAGTGTCTTTTCCCTCTCTTCCTCATCACTCATTTCTTTTTTTTTATCCATACATTTTTGTAATTTTTGCTTTTTGCCAGCTTTGCTGTGTAGGAGTGAAAAGACTTCTGTCACCATCCATTTCTCATGCACATCTTAAATGGCAACTAAATGGAATCTTGTACGGTACTTGGTATGTTCATCCTATGAAAAGTTAAGGTTTAAGAGGGTCTGGGAGGAGGACTCCAACCAGAACCCTAGTAATTGGGTCATTAAACATGTGTGATTGGCAGTATGTTTGTGAGAAGGAAGATGAATGTGTTAGATTTAAGTGAAACTAAGTTCAATGGGAGGGGTGATTTGAAGTTTAAAAGTGTGTTGGGGAAGGTGTCAGGAGTGATGAGTGGGGTAGGAAGGAAGAAATGGTTGTGCTGGTAAGTGATGAGAAGTGGAGGGTAGATTCTGTGAAGATAATGTGGGTGGACAAGGAATCAACCAAGAAATGATTCACATGGAATAGATTAAATTTTAAGAAAACAGACTTCTCAGGCTTGAAAAAAAAATCTTTGAAGAAGCAGACTGGGAGGAATGCATGAATACTACTGTAATGGGTCCTACTAATTAGGGCCTGATAATGCCTGGTAGGGCCCAAAGCAATTGGAAATGTTTATTGGTATGATCTTATTGCATACCATTTTTTTAGATGTTGATTTGGTTGAAAAACATTGTAAAAATAATAGTAGCCAATAAAATTTAATTTATTGAGACATGTTATTTTGTCCTTAGTGCTTGGAGCAATTTTAGTAAAGTCTGAATATTGAAAATGTTTTTTGCATGAATCTATTGCATACTTACATGAGAATTGATGAGGATTGAAACAAGGAATAGATATTATTATTCTATTTATTGCAAAACCCCAGTATGAGGATATGAAAGATACAAGTCTATAAAACATTGAACATATTCAAAAATGATTCACTGACAACAATCACACACACAATATAGCAACCATGCAGTAATCCTCCCCATGTATATAAGAGACAGAGCAAACTATCAAGAAATTTCAAAGACCACTGACAAAATTCATCTTAATCTTACTAAGTGGAAATATCTGTTCTTAATTGGTTGTTTTCTGTCTTGTGGTTGTCTTTGCATTCCTGATTCTTTTCCAGGGGGGTCATAAATGTCTGGGGGTAATTGTCCTCCTTCCGTTTGGGAGACATATGTTCTCAAGGCATTAATTTCTTGTTTCTAATTTTCATTGACCAATCACAATCATGGATCTAAACAATGTAATATACATAGTCTAAGATACCCTAAGAACAAATTAAAAGCCCTCAATAAATTATTTTTATTTTTTCCACATTGATTATTTTTGCAATGTTTTTCAAACAAAACACCTGAACAAAATTGTATGCAATAAAATCATACAAATAGAATATTTCAATGTCTGGGCATTACTTAAGTTGCTCCTGGCCCTAAGTAAATTGCTCTAAGCTCTACTGGGCATTATCAGGCTCCGCTGGGCCCTAATTAGTAGGACTGACTGTAATTAAAAGGTATTGGAAAACTTTCTTTACATTTGAGTGAACAAATATGTGCTTAAAATTAGTGGATGGAAAAAGTATAAACAAGACTGGTTCAGTAAAAGGTGTGAGGTAACTAAAAAGGCCAGGAACATAGCTTGGGGAAAATGGAGAAAGAAAACCAATAGAACAAAGAAGGATTATGAATGAGTTAGAAATGACTACACAAGAATCTGCAATAAATAAATAATGAAACAAACCTTCTAAATCCACATAAAAAATTCATTACCCTTTTCCAAGAACTTCTCATAAATCTGCCTTATCACAAAAATTTTAAGTCACACATCCTCTACCTTTCCTAAACCCACACTGTTCCTCGCCAGTTACTCCCTCTGTTCCTCTCCTAATCCTCTAATCTATTACCCTCCCTTATGCCTTTCCCACCACACTCAAGCCACCACCAACCACAAGTTATATTTATCCAAGAAGCTTTGGTTGGCCACCATGATCCTGGGACAGAGGCACCTCTGCTCTCAGGCTACGTCTCGTATGTCCACCATGTCAGGAATGGCCTTCTAAGTTATATTCACTCTTCCATCCCCCATCAACTCCTGTGCTGCTCTATCCATGATGACATTTCAACTTTTTGAGATATCCATAGGCAATGGGAAGATGAGACTCTGCAATGTTTACTCTGCTCCAGGAAAAATCAATCTCTTTGCCCTCCCCTCACCCACTTGCCACGATGTGACCTACATGGGGGACTTCAATACCTGGCACCCTGCCCTAGGAGACATCTCTCCCTCCCTGAACCGCAGTGGGCTACCTCTCCTCGAGTACATCCACCGCCACCGCCTCACTCAGTGGCCCACTGGGGGTGCCACACACTCCAGAGGAGGCACGCTCAACCACATCATCACATCTGGTCTAGCAGCAACACACATTAAGTGCTTTCCCATACAGACGCTCTTCACTGACCACATTGCACTTGGACTATTATATTCCCTACCTAGATAGCCTTACCCTCTTCACACCTGCCTCCACATCTCCATTCCTCCGAAGTACTGCTCCAACTACGTCTCTTATATCTCCACTCTTCTACCAACATTTGATCTCCAGTCACCTGAGAACCTGTACTCTTCCCTTGTTGCTTCAACTCACAATTTTTACACCCGTTATGTCACAAGGCCACACATCAAAAGACACCGTATGGTCCATGCCCGGACGCTGGACCAATGCATCCTACAGGCGGAAAAGAAGGCTGAGAGAGATGGTCTCTTCTTTCAAAGGCAGCCAATACCTGCTAATCTCCTCCAGTACCAGACATCCAGAGATGACCTCGTTGCCCTGCAGCAGTGTACCCATACCAAATCATGGAAGAAATATATCAACAGGATCAACCACCAGACCAGCGTTGGCTCCATGTGGCACCTGATAAACAGTCATCAAGAAGAAGCCATTGAGTGCTCTCCACCACAGCCCAGCCCAATATGCACAGAACTTACTAAATACTTGGTCTGAACAAGCACAGATAAGCAATCTTCCCACCCCCATTCAAGAGGCACTCTCCACCCACAAGAATATCTGCACCCTGCTTCTAATGGCTGCATTACTACGGATGGATGAAGATGACAACGTGCCCATCACTGATGATGAACTGAGTCATACCCTTATCACAAGCAAAACAACAGCTCCCGGGGATGATAACATCGCCTATCAAGTCCTCTGCCTGCTCCTTAAAGTCCCTGGCAATCCTCTGCTGAAACTCTATAACCTTTGCTTTAGCAAGGGATATGTATCTCATGCCTGGACATCAAGTACTATTGTGCCCATCCCCAAACTTGCCACAGACAAGTACAGACCCATTTCACTCACCTCCTGTTTCTGTAAAGTCATCAAACGTATATTTCACACTCAACTCATGTTTCGACTACAGGATAAGCTATCACCACAACTGTATGGTTTCTTACCACAGAGGAGCACACACCACTGCCTGATGGATCTAAATGCTCGCCTCTCCCCTACCAGTGTGGTAGTGTTTCTTGATCTCAAGAGTGTTTTCGATGTAGCCAACAGGGAGATTATTCTTGATTAGCTTGTAGAATTTGGTGTCCAAGGCAACCTCTTGAGATGGATCCATGGCTATCTCTCAAACAGAACTTCACGTGTACTATTCCAAGGAACCTGCAGTACCACCAGGGAATTTGAACTTGGTACTCTACAGGGTGGGGTTTTAAGTCCCTTTCTCTTTAACATCCTGATGCACCACCTGTTATCCCTTTTCCCCAACATTCCCAGCAGAGTCAGGACAAAGGACAGAGTCCACTTGGCCAGACTGCGGTGCGGTCACCACCCAGCACTTCTAAGCTACCAGAAGAGGCTGGATGACCGCATTGTGAACAGCTGCCCAGGATGTAACACTTCACCCCATACCATACAACACATAATGGAAGACTGCATTATACACAATCATGCACGCAAACAACACAACATACGCTCTATAAAGGATTTGTGGGAAAACCCGGTTTCGGCTATGGCATTCCTTGGGGAGACGGGACTGCTCGGACAGACAGTCTAGGGAACGACAACAACAACAACAACAACATTCCCAGCACAACTGTCACCTGCTACACTGATGATATCTGTGTGCACTCCACCTCTGCTGCTGATCTACAGCGCCACCTTCACTCCTTCTATGAGTCAACATCCGCCTGTGGCCTCATCCTTTCCCCAAAAAAGTGTCGAGTATTCTCTCCTAGGGGCCCCAGAACATTGCCAGTGTTCACCACAGGACACAGTGCCATCCCACCCTGCGCACAGTACCTGTACCTGGGAGTGCCAGTACGTATCACTCCAGCCATACCAGCTCGGCAGCACATCCATCCCATCATCCAAGATATCCTCCACTGGCTAGAACAGTGCTTTACCCCATTTAAATGGCTCACCAACAATGCCGCTGGACTATCCATCCCTTTGGCAAGAACCATCTATGTTGCCTTTATTCAGTCAGTCATAGACTATCTCTCTCCAGCTCTTGGTCAACTCTCCAAGAACTCCTTGGTACCCTTAGAAAGATTACAGAACAGAGTGATGCAGTACATTCTTGGATGTCCCACCACTACCAGAATAGTAAACATGCAGACCGAACTTAATCTTCCTTCAATTATTGAAAGAATACATGCTAATACCTCCTCCTTCAGTGTCAAGTGCCTCCACTTACCCCATCTGGCCCCACACTATTCCCCATGTCTTCAGAGCTTCACTTGACCTGGCTGCATCCCGCCCTCTGTTATGTCCCAGCGTCCACACCCTCGTTAACACAGTGTGCTTGACCCTACACCGCCTACACATCAAAGTCCCTATAGCCAAAGTTGATCACAGGCTGCCTCCATGCAGGATTCTACAGCCTCACTTCACATTCATACCCACTTTAAAAATAGACCCACCGCTCCTCTAGAAACAATTAGCTCTGGAACACATCACCACAGTGTCCTCCCATGTCCCTGCCATACACCATAGCTATGTAGACGGGTCCTTACAGCCAGATGGTAGTGTGGGTTGCACCGTCTACTCATCGGATATTGAGCCACCTGATAGAGGCTGGGTTGGCTGCAGGTTACCCAACTTCTCCAGCTCGATGTACTGTGAACTACATGCACTCCTGCTGGCTGTTAACCTACTCTGTCAGCGATGACTGAATGGCGTGGTAATGTGTGACTCCCAGTCTGCCCTACAAGCCATCTCATCTTCACAACCCATACACTGCCCCCTCATCCATCACATTTTACAACAGCTAGTCACAGCTAAGGAATACTTTATCCATAAGCTTTCTGTGGATTCCCTCCCACGTTGGAATTGCTGCCAATGAAAAGGCAGATCTCCTTGCCAAAAATGCCTGTAAACTACCACTGCCACACCCTCCCCCCTCTGCTACAAGAAAATCATACACTCTGCCACTCTTCTAACCATTCTCCACCACATGAATACAGAGCACACACAAAGTGTATCAATACAACACTTCGACCACTTCTGTCTCTCCCTCCCAAGATATTGCAAGCACAGACTCATCGTTTGCAGACGCAATATTGTGACTGCATGGCTTCGCCTGGGTTACAAGTGTCAAGTCTCTGTGGTGGGAGACATACCACTCTACTCCACCTGCAAGTTATGTGACAGTCCTAACGCCAACAATCTCCACCACTACTGCCTCAAATGTCTCTCAGTAAGAGACCTATTGCCCCAAAGCCAAGACCTAGTACATGTGCATCACTTTCTCTTAACGGACAATAATCTAGAGACTGTCCTAATTCGACACCCTTACTTTGGTGGATACTAAAGCTTACTTCACCTTGATTACCAGTATATTTCCCTTTACAGAATGTAATGGAACTACATAGTGTGGGCCTTATGGTCTCATGCAGTCTCCCTTTCTCTCTTATGCTCTTATTATTGCCATATAGCTTCACTATACATAGTAACGTGACCTGCGCATCATACACACTATGTATAAATAGAAATTACCTACTGTACTAGGTTTGTCACTCTATGTGTAATGAATTTATACAAACAAACAAAAATATCCACTTCCATATTATAATTGCAAATCAAGGATATAGATTACATTGGAACTTACATGAATTTGAGTCTAGATATGTTATAAAAGAGAATTGGCAACAGGACCCAATGAGCATTGCTCCTTTCCTGTATACTATAATTAGGTAAATACAGTTTTGTATCATCAGCAAATTTGTAAACAATAGATTTCATTCTGTGGTCTATATAATTTATATATACTATGAAGAGAAGTGGCCCAAGAACGGAACCCTGAGGAACTCCATTTGTATAATTTTTCTATCTAAAAGTTTTGCCATTTAGAATAACTCTCTGTTTATGACCATTTAACCAATTACTAGTCCAGCTTAATAGGCTACCACTAATTCTGTGTGAAGCTAATTTAGCAAGTAGTATTTTGTGTGGGACGGTATTGAAAGCCTTTGCAAAGTCCACATATATTAAATCTATATTCTTTCATCATAATTTGAGATGACAGTGTTGTAGAATTCCAGTAGGTTAGTCACACAAGAACATTTCCAACTAAATCCATGCTGGTTATCATTTATTTAACAGTTACTTTCTCTGATGATACTTTCCATCATTTTTCTTATGATTGAGATTAAGCTTATAGGCCTGTAGTTCATTGACTTCTTTTTGTCACCATTTTTGAATATAGGGGTAACATTAGCTAACTTCCATTCTCTTGGGACATCTCCAGATATAATTGGTGACTACTTTTAGAAGTGTACACCTAAGCAATGCAGCATTAGAAAAAGTGATGATAATCTTGTAAATTATAATATGTCAATGTAATATC
This sequence comes from Oratosquilla oratoria, assembly GCF_046742065.1. Lineage (NCBI taxonomy): Eukaryota > Metazoa > Arthropoda > Malacostraca > Stomatopoda > Squillidae > Oratosquilla > Oratosquilla oratoria. The sequence continues at coordinate 85,782,848 of NC_134777.1, forward strand.
CATTTTTCTTGGTGGAAACCAATAACAGAAAACACTGCTAAAAGCAATACACAAAGAATTGCAGCAACTCCTTGAGATGCCATATTTATTTTACTAGATTCAGAGGTCAAAGACAATGACAACAACCCTGATTACCTCTAGAATTACAGGTACCACGTCACTAAATGCAGGTTAGGTTAGGTCAGAATAGAGGAATTTACCATACTTTTACTTCTTCAACATCTGTATTTATCAGGACATAGATGGTGTCCCATGGAGCTGCTACAGCTTGGTTCAATAGTAAATAATTTTGGAAAGTTTTTCTGTTATTGATTTCTGCCAAGAAAAATATATATTACATTTATGTATTATAATTTATAAGATTAAAGGTCAGATATCAACAGATATACCATTCACTAAAAATCATCGAAAAAGTACTTTTTAAAAGCATACAAATAAAGTTTTTACCTATTACAGAAGAATTTATTCAGAAAATTCACTTTTAATTGCGCCTCGCATACCACTTTTCCGAAGTCTAGATATTCAGAATAACAATATTGTTTGTTTGGCAACTGTGACGTCACGAACGCGGAATTCCCCGAAACTTTCCCGAAGCGCACGGGCGGAATGTTTCGAATAGCAGACGACGCAATGAAATGAAGACAAAACTGTTTTTTGCCAAATTTGATAAGATATAGATGGTGGAATTATATAGAATACTGTCAGTATGTTTTTTTATGTACATTAAACTGTAAATACAAAAAGTTATGGAAGTCTTGATATCTGACCTATAAAGGTCAGATATCAAGACTTCCATAACTTTTTGTATTTACAGTTTAATGTACATAAAAAACATACTGTATTCTATATAATTCCACCATCTACATCTTATCAAATTTGGCAAAAAACAGTTTTGTCTTCATTTCATTGCGTCGTCTGCTATTCGAAACATTCCGCCCGTGCGCTTCGGGAAAGGTTCGGGGAATTCCGCGTTCGTGACGTCACAGTTGCCAAACAAACAATATTGTTATTCTGAATATCTAGACTTCGGAAAAGTGGTATGCAAGGCGCAATTAAAAGTGAATTTTCTGAATAAATTCTTCTGTAATAGGTAAAAACTTTATTTGTATGCTTTTAAAAAGTACTTTTTCGAGCAATACGATGATTTCTAGCGAATGGTATATCTGTTGATATCTGACCTTTAATATCTAATTTTCTATTGCTATATTGCATAGGTGTGCACTTCTAAAAATTTATCCTTCCCTATGTCTTAATTTCATCTATAAACCTGTAAAACAGTTTCAGTTCATCTTTTCACTTTATCTACTACATTTCTTTCAATACCGCTTTCTTCCTACCCAGGGCAGTTAGAATGTGTCCAGGCCTATTCTGTACTGATACTGTTTCAATGCTGGATGATGTCCTCAGTGCAAGCATGCCTATGTGGCTCTTACAAAATGTGGGAGTGTTTTGTTTAGTCTAAGGGTTGCTTTTGGAGTACTGAGTTTGGGGTCTCACTAATTACCAACCAAAACCGACCAAACCCAAAACAAGGACGGTTTTTACTCAAATGCACAATTTTATATAAAGAATTAGCATATGGTTGCATTAGTTGACCTATTTTCTTTAAAATGTGTGATTTCCATGTAATTTGATCAAAGAGAGGTTACATTTTTATCCTCTGCAAAATTACTGACCACAGCTACGAATACCATCCAACTCACTGATTACCAAACAAAACAAAACAAGGACAGTTTTTGCTCAAATGCACAATTCTACATAAAAAATTAGCATATGGTTGCATTATTTGACCTATTTTCTTTAAAATGTGTGATTTTCATGTAATTTGATCAATTAGTTTCTTACTATTGTGTTATTAGTGTAATAGATTGCATATAGTTGAATTATTTCAACTATTTTCTTTAAAATGTGTGATTTCCATGTAATTTGATCAAAGAGATGTTATGTTTTTAGCTTCTGCAAAATGACCGACCACAGCTACAAATACCGGTAATTTTGCAGAGGCTAAAAATGTAACTTCTTTGATCAAATTACATGAAAACCACACATTCTAAAGAAAATAGTTCAAATAATGTGACCATATGCTAGTTTGTTACCAGTATTCGTAGCTGTGGTCAGTCATTTTGCAGAAGCTAAAAACATAACTTCTCTTTGGTCAAATTACATGAAAATCACACATTTTAAAGAAAATAGTTCAAATAGTTCAACTATACGCAGTCTATTACACTAATAACACAATAGTAAGAAACTTAATACAGTGTAGTTTGATTCATACCACCAGTGATCGTTGGCGGGCTGGACAGTATTTGTAGCTGTGGTCGGTAATTTTGCAGAGGATAAAAATGTAACTTCTCTTTGATCAAATTACATGAAAATCACACATTTCAAAGAAAATAGTTCAAATAATGCAACCATACGCTAATTTGTTACCAATATTCGTAGCTTTGGTCGGTCATTTTGCAGAAGCTAAAAACATATCTCTTTGGTCAAATTACATGAAAATCACACATTTTAAAGAAAATACAGTAGAAGCCCGATTTAACAAATCTCAATTTAGCGGAAGCTCAAATTAGCGAATGCAAATAGCAATAACGAAAATGCTCAACTTAGCGGAAATGGTCCGCTAAGTTGACCATTTTCCGCTAGCTGGCCAGACGCGCGTCTACGGAAATAGCTCAATTTAGCGGGAACTGTAAGCTAAGTTGAGCATTTTCCGTCAACTGGCCACATGCGTGTCTCAGAGTCCAATGTTACCAGATGTTACCAGATTGTGGTGATGGAGTCAAGGAAAAATTTATAATTTAGTACTTTGGAGGAATATAAATAAATATATATATATATATATATATATATATATATATATATATAATTTATATATATATATATATATATATATATATATATATATATATATATACGTACTATAATATATATACAATAATATATAATTCAGTATATATATAAAGTATAATTAGTAGAAATAGACGGTATAATAGGAAAACAAAATAATGAAACAGTAAGTTGATGGGAAAATTCAAAATCAGTACGCGAGAGTAATCACCACGAAAAACACTTCTATAACAACGAACTACGTTTTCTGCAACAACACAACAATAATGCTCACTATCCAAAAACCAACTGCCCAGTCCTATTAATCGCTAGAATTATGTACATCGAACCAAACACAAAGCTATGACTAATATTCTGCGAAATTCAGACAGCTCATATCATTGTTACACCACACACACACACACGTTGCAACAAATTACTGCACGTTGCTGTTCGTTTGCAATTCACGATTGTGCTGCCTATAATTCACTTACAATAATATATATACTGTATTTGTGTGTGTGTACACTAGGGAATTTTTAGGTACGTATCATTTATATAATCCGCTCTGGCAACACTGTTACACCAACGCTCACTCGCTCAATTTAACGGAAAATTCAATTTAGCGGACTGGACCTTGGCTGAATTAGTTCGTTAAATCGGGCTTCTACTGTAGTTTAAATAATTCAACTATATGCAATCTATTACATTAATAACACAATAGTAAGAAACTTAATAGAGTGTAGTTTGATCCATACCACCAGTGATCATAGATGGCGGGTTGGACGGTATTCGTAGCTGTGGTTGGTAATTTTGCGGAGGATGAAAACGTAACTTTTCCTGGATCAAATTACATGAAAATCACACATCTTAAAGAAAATAGGTCAAATAATGCAACCATATGCTAATTTTTTATATAAAATTGAGCATTTGAGCAAAAACCATCCTTGATCAGGTTTGGTCGGTAATTAGTGAGTCAGACAGTATTTTGCAGAGGATAAAAACATAACTTCTCTTTGATCAAATTACATGGAAATCTCACATTTTAAAGAAAATAGGTCAAATAATACAACTATATGCTAATTTTTTTTATATAAAATTGTGCATTTGAGCAAAAACCATCCTTGTTCAGGTTTGGTCGGTAATTAGTGACTTGGACAGCATTTGTAGTTGTGGTCGGTAATTTTGCAGAGGATAAAAACGTAACTTCTCTCTGATCAAATTACATGGAAATCACACATTTTAAAGAAAATAGTTCAAATAATGCAACCATATGCTAATTTTTTTATATAAAATTGTGCATTTAAGCAAAAACCATCCTTATTCGAGTTCGGATGGTAATTAGTGAGTCAGACGTTATTCGTAGCTATGGTTGGTAATTTTGCAGAGGATAAAAATGTAACTTCTCTTTGATCAAACTTCATGGAAATCACACATTGTAAAGAAAATAGGTAAACTAACGCAACCATATGCTAAATTTTTTTTTTTAAATTGTGCATTTGAGCAAAAACTATCCTTGTTTGGGTTTGGTTGGTTTTGGTCGGTAATTAGTGAGACTGCTGAGTTTGGTAGTCTGTCTTGAAGGGGAAAGGAGAAACATTCTTTGGGTCCCATCTATTCTCTAATCTTAACACATATCTAAGACTTAAATTTGTGTACATTTCCAAATTAATCTATATCCTTAATTTACAATTATCATATTTAGCTAAGTCAACATGAAAATGGAATTCCTGATATTTGATCTGAAGTAGTTTTCATTGGATGCAGAAAGTTGCTATGAGTACAATGCAATTTGAATTATCCATCTAGCTGTCCTAGTTCCCGAGATATTGCATTTTGAATGGTACCAAATCAGGTCTATTTTGTCCCAGGAAATCGGGCCAAAAAGTGTGTAGCCAAGTCCATATACATAACATTGTTTGTAACATCACTTTTGGAAATGTAGTGCCAAGTTGACCTGAGAGGTTGGGAGTGCCCTAGACTTCGTTTTTCAAGCATCAGAAAGTTGGGAGAACTAAGAAATAACTATTACCTTGATTAGCCAATATGGTGGCCCAAGGAATGACATATCAACAAGTACAGTTATTCACACAATATTCAATAGCAAGATATAATTGGATTATACTACATTACATTAGGTTAGAGTATCAGTATAGATCATGATACAGCATGCAAAGATGATTCGATGGACACGTCTGCATCGGCGGCTGAGATGCAACGATACATTTAATGTTGTCATTACCCGACCTAATAGAAGAAACTCATTTTCTACTTACGATTTCTCAGCTCTCCCGTAATACCCTGCCCTGGTTTTGGTATCAGAATAATCTGTGAAACTAGTAGTTTCTGTTTATTTGGGTCTGTTACCCGTTTATTGGAGTTTTCTAGCTTATTTTTTTGTTGAAACATGAACAAATTTTCGATTTACTGCTGAATGCAGGCTGCCATGATTTTTTCATGTTTCTATGTACCGATATGTAACTGATGATGTGATTGGTTAAAATTTACTATGATCATAGTAAAATAAACTCGTGTGGCATTTTTATGAATTAAATTTCCAGTGATATGTAAATTTGACCATTTGAATGGCATGCACATAAAATGACACACTATTGGCGGACGTCATAGACGGTGGCGCCTCTAGCGGTGTCTGACCTAGCTATCATATTTAGATTTTAACTCATTGTTTAAGCTTGTGCTAAATCACCTTCTAAGCTATGCCACATATTTATGCATCTAGATAGAAAACTATTTCTTCACATCCTTTAAACATGTGGTCTTTCTTAATTTACTCCCATGACCTCTTAAAGCCATCCTATTGTTAATCAGATCTCTTCTGTCAATGCAGTCTATCCCTATTAGTGACCTGAACACTGTGATCATATCAGCTTTCTTTTCAATCTATCAAAGCTGGCAGACCTAATACTTTTAGTCTTTCTTCATATGGTTTATCTGCTTATGTGTTCCTACTTAGATGTTTTATATAGTATAGGTGGTAGATTGTTATTAATGTTTGAGTAGTATGCTGGTGTTTTTTTTTTTTTGTTTTTTTTGCTATATTCAAAGACTGCACTCAATTCACTATCCAAGGAATTGAATTATTGAATAACATTGTTTCATGCTTGGGATTATATGTTAAATGATATACATACCCTGTCCTATGGAGAAATGGGATACACGTGTTCACTTGGAGTTAAGGTCAAATAACTAGAACCCATAAAAATGTATATGTGTGCTGAAAAATTGCTGATGTGATCATAACCCTGCAAAACTACTAATGGAGTATTTATGTTTCATTCCAATTTCAATTACCTTTTCTACTTCACTCAAATATATTGAAATAAAAGCCCAAGACAACAACGAATAATTCTTCCTTAGTTTCGGGGTATATGCCTCAGCTTGCAACGACTGAACTGATCATTACCCATACCCAAATACAAGTCTTAGTCTCATCCTCTCTGCCCTAAAACGCCAGTCTACCGTTTTCTTACCCTGGTCCTGATTGAAACCTGCATACAGCAGGCCATTCCTGCTTGGACTATTTGGTCCTAAATTCATATTCACAATCACAACCCAATATTACACACGACGGGAAAGTACGGTTAATGACGTTGTTGTCTATAACATTGCAGTTAGCAATGCGTACAGTCGTCCACCGATAACGTTCCAATAATTAAATATCTTTTTGCATTTAAAATCATACCTAATTTAAAATACTACTACTACTACTATATTTCTTTATTATATAGTTGCGGTATAGTATTTTTTACTATTCATTGTCTTTTGTAGAACTAAAAATCACATCATTATATTTAAAATACTTTATCTACGCCCTTGTAAACAGAGACATCAAAACAACAGATATGTACCAATCACATAACAGAAGGCGTTTTCCATGACCAATCACGTTCTCTTATGTGTTGCTATAGTTACAGTATAAACATCATGGGTGACAAACGTCAAAATGTTGTGGAAGGTGGCATTTTCAATTTACCTAAGGTTGTTTATAGTGATTCAACGAAACAACTGCTCAGAGGTATAAAATGATACATGTGTTTTATCTAAATGTTTAAATCATCCAGAAAATAAACGTTTATTTCGTGTGCAATGGAAGAGTGTATCAGTAAGGCTTACTACCACTTCTCTAATTTTTCTAAATCGGTAATTAGATAAGTATTTTGCTCAACCAATTTGATGATCTTTTCTGGAAGGAAAGCAACCTTGGCGGGTCCAGCCCTTACCTTAGGGATGTGTCTGTGATCTACCGTGGCCTTGAATCACATGCTTGACTCAAAATAATCCCATATTGCTGTCCCAGAGGAGAGTCCAGATCTCGTATAGTCCACTCTACTTGCTTACTTGGTTTACTTGAAGAAGTTCCGAGGTCCGTCCTGCCAGTCCTGCTGTCCCTCCTCACAAGGGCCACTTAGTTTGTTATGGTGTTGGAAGACAACCTTCTGATAGCGGTGTAATCTGGCACTGAGGGCTCATCAGGCACTGTCCATAGAAATCTGTCCAGCACATGCTTGAAGCTGTCCAGTTGGTTCTCTCTCTCACTTCTTTTGGAAGAGCATTGAAAATTTTTGGTACATTGTGCCCCAGGCTGGATGCAAGTAAGGTCTTAACCCTCTCTGGAGCTCTTGGTGGGAGCATTTGTCTCTCACACTTGCATCCGTGCCTTACACTGTAGTATGGCTTGATTGTTGAGGGCGTGGGGTCAAGAACAAGGCCATCCAGGATTTTCCATTGTTGGGAGTAGAGTCTCAGTGCTTTCAAGGGATCCCAATAATTGAGATACTTCATCCCCCTAATATGCCTGGTGTAATTTCTTTGGACAGCCTCAAGCCTCTGGACATCTTGTTTATGTGGAGACCAGAGTTGGCTACAGTAGTCCATGATAGGTTGAATTAGTGCCTTCCAAAGGGTTAGCATTACCTCTGTCTCTTTTGAGGAGAAAGTCCGAGATACCCAGCTGGCCATCCCCCGTGCCCTTTTCAGTCTCTGTGATGTGATGCTGGAAAGTGGCATCGTCCCCTAGATATATACCCAGACATTTTACATCTGCTTTGGGTATGATTGTCATTCCTCTTTCTGTGTACAGTTTGGTATTATCTTTAATTTCTTGGTCGGTGCCATATCTCATGACCTCAAACTTCTCTTCGTTGAACTGCATATTACAATCATTAGCCCAGGCATAGACCATATCGAAGTCGTCTTGTAGATGGCATACATCTTCACTCTCTAGCATTGCGCGGCTAATGTGGGTGTCGTCGGCAAAAGACAGGAGGGTTGAGTCCACTCTCCTATTTATGTCATTCATATGAATTAAGAATAGGAGGGGGCCAAGGACAGAGCCTTGTAGTACTCCGCTTACTACTTTGGTTTCGCTGAACTTCTGGCCATCAACTGCAACTGTTTGGGTACGGTCTGTCAGGAAGTTGTGAAGCCATATTCCTAGCTTCCCTGTGATTCTTAGGTCCCTTGCTTTGTGAAGTAGGACTCCATTGTCTACCTTGTCGAAAGTTTTGGCAAAGTCTAGAAATACTACATCAACATTCTTCTCCTCTGACAGGTTCCTTAGCAGCCAGTTGTAATGTGTCAATAGGTTTGAGAGACAGGACCAACCTTTTCTAAAACCATGCTGGCTCTCTTTTATAAGGTTATTCTCCTCAAGGTATGCAAACAGTTTGCCCCTTACATATTTCTCAATTACTTTGATGATGTGGGATGTGAAGGCAACTGGTCGATAATTCTTCAGCAAAGTCCTGTCTCCTTTATATATTGGACTTATTATGGCTTGTTTCAGTAGTGCAGGGATCTTACCTTTGTCCAGGGAAGATTGCCACAACATATGGATTGGTACTGCTAAGATCTCACTGTATTTTAGAAGTAGGATCGCCAGAATACCGTCCGGTCCAGTGACCGAATTTATCCTTAGCTCCTTTATCACCTTTATAATGTCCTCTACTGTGACTTGAAGGTCGGTGAGTTGGTTTTGATTGAATGTCTCCTCATTGAAAAATGTCGCGGGGTCATGGATTTCTGCTTGTGTCTTTGGTATGCTAAATACACTGTTGTACTGCTGCTGCATCAGCATCTGGCAGGTTTCTTGAGAGTCGTCTGTTGTAGTTCCTTGGTCGGTTACTATGGGTCCAATCTGTGATTTGGTCTTCAATTTTTTTTTACAGTAACTAGAAGAATTTGGAATTGTGCTTTATATTTTCTATAGCTTGGTTCTCCTCAGTTCTTCTCTGATTCTCATGTGAGTGCTTAATTTTTTGTTCAATGTCAGCTATTTTTGTAATGATTGAAAGCTTTTGGGCATCATTGTTGCTTTTTCTTAGTTTATTGTTGAGGTTGGTACATTTTCTCATAAGGATTTTTCTGTCATGTGGGATGGTGCATCTGTGTTCTTTTCTCTTATTTTTTCTTGGCACATAGATAGTATACATCTCCAGCAATGTCCTCATCAGTATGTTGACTAGTATTATGTTGTGGTCAGAGAAGATTGTTTTTTCCATCCTGTAGTTGCTAGTTGAATCATTGTTATTGGGGAAGTAGAGGTCAGGAATGTTACCTTGTCTTGTTGGCTTCATTATTTGTTGGTTAAGAAACAATTTGTCAGAAGTCCCAAAAAGGAGTTTGGCTTGGGCTTCGTCTTTGAGAGTGCCCCCATAGGTTCTACCTTCTGGCCAACATATAAAGGGGAAGTTGAAATCACCACACATTATAATATCTATCATGGTGAGTGGCATAGACTCCATTACTTCATTTAATCTGTTCGTTGCATTTGTAAAGCTTGCTAGGCTACACTGGGGTGGGCGATAACAATTTATTATGATTAGGTTTATTTGTGTTATTTATAGGGCGATGAGTTCTATTACCCCATTTGACTGCGATAACAGTCTTGGTATGTGCAGATAGATCATAGACATAGAGTCTATTGTAGACCCATAGAGTCTATGGGTAATACTGACCTTACATACCCTTTTGTTTGCATAAGGGTATGGAGCTTTCACACCTTAAGTGGGTGCCAAATGGACAAAATTCCCTTATAAAGGCTGCAGAAGCTTGGAGGCGGACACTATGTGTTAGCCTGGTGGAGTAAGGCTATCTACCAAATACCATAAAATCAAATCAAATCAGTACCATAGAGTGATAGGCCATGACATTAACTCCTACAGCAGCAAGCCTTGTATATGTGTATTTACCTAATTGTAATATGCAGGAAAGGAATCATATTTGTGAGGTATCATATCTTTTTCTCCATTGGTCAAACTTTGTCTTTTTTGGGGCTACTCCAGGGTTGTGATATCTAAACAGAAAATTATGTTTCATAATATCTTTAAGTATGTAGCCTTTTTTTTTAGTTTCTTCCTAAGACCTTATGTAGGTATGGGTAAAAAAAAAAAAAAAAGATATATCCCTTAAATTCTTGTTGCACATGAAAGACAATTTCATTAGAAACAATTTTTTTTTTTTTTTTTTAGATAGCTTGAAAAATAAGGGAGATGCAATTTTTAAAATTATTTTTTATCCAGAATTTTTGGCTAGAGTTTACCATAACAAAAGGGTAGAATTAAGGGTGGTAATTTGTCAAGATTTTGGTAAAGAAATACACATAAACTCTAAACCACTGGACCAATTTTATTAAAATTTGGAATACTTGGGCTTTATGAGCCAACAAATTACCTGAGCATGTCAAAAATAATGTGGAACATCTCCATCATACCAAATTTGCCTTTTCATGGCAACTATTAAGTTGTCAATTCAGAGATGATCAGTACAATCCAAACCCCTGGCCCAATTGACATGCAACATGGCATGTGAAGGTTTTATGGGTCAACAAATAATCTGAGCATGTCATAAACAATGTAGGACCTTCCTTTTATACTATTCTTACTAACACCTATCATGTTGCCTTGGCAACTATTGTCAATTTAGAGATAATCATCCATAAAATCCAAACCCCAGGCCCAATTTACATACAACTTGGCATGTGAAGGTTTTATGGGTCAACAAATCATCTGAGCATGTCAAAAATAATGCAGGACCTTCCTTTTATACTATTCTTACAAACACCTATCATGTTGCCATGACAACTATTATCAATTTAGAGATAATCATCCATAAAATCCAAACCCCTGGCCCAATTGACATGCAACATGGTATGTGTAGGTTTTATGGGTCAACAAATCTCCTGAGCATGTCAAAAACATTGTAGGAGCTTCCTTTTATACTATTCTTACTACCACCTATCATGATGCCATGGCAACTATTGTCAATTTAGAGATAATCATCCATAAAATCCAAACCCCAGGCCCAATTTACATACAACTTGACATGTGAAGGCTTTATGGGTCAACAGATCATCTGAGCATGTCAAAAATAATGCAGGGCCTTCCTTTTATACTATCCTTACTAACACCTATCATGTTGCCATGACAGCTATTGTCAATTTAGAGATAATCATCCATAAAATCCAAACCCTTGGCCCAATTGACATGCAACATGGCATGTGAAGGTTTTATGGATCAACAAATCTCCTGAGCATGTCAAAAACAATGTAGGAGCTTCCTTTTATACTATTCTTACTAACACCTATCATGTTGCCATGGCAACTATTGTCAATTTATAGATACTCATCCATAAAATCCCTGGCCCAATTGACATGCAACTTGGAATATGAAGGTTTTATGGGTCAACAAATCACCTGAGTATGTCAAAAACAATGTAGGACCTTCCTTTTATACTATTCTTACTAACACCTTTCATGTTGCCATGGCAACTATTGTCAATTTAGAGATAATCATCCATAAAATCCAAACCCCTGGCCCAACTGACATGCAACTTGGCATGTGAAGGATTTATGGGTCAACAAATCACCTAAGTGTGTCAAATACAATGCAAGACCTTCCTTTTATACTATTCTTCCGAACACCTATCATGTTGCCATGACAGCTATTGTCAATTTAGAGATAATCATCCATAGAATCCAAACCCTTGGCCCAATTGACATGCAACATGGTATGTGAAGGTTTTATGGATCAACAAATCACCTGAGGATTTCAAAAACAATGTAGGTCCTTCCTTTTATACTACAAGCACCTGGCTTACGCCAGCCCTGGCTACGCCAGGGGTGCTTGGCCTTCGGCAAGACCCGCTGCGCGGATCGCTCGCTTCGTTTTCGTGTTACACGGGCAGTTCTAATCTTTAATTGTTGGTCTCTGTCATAATAAAAGTATAGGTCTAAATACGAATTATCATTTCTCCGTTTCGGCGCCCCTGGAAACGGGCAGAGGCATTGTGTCTAACGTGCAACCTTGACCACAATTGGGGTACTTTCTTTTAAATGTCTTGAACCTACGCTCTAAATAGTACAACTGGTATTGCCTGTGTCCTCTTCCACCATTACCACAAAAATTGTTGTAGCCTGCGTAATAGTGCTTCTTGAAATTTTCTACAACCTCGGAAGAAATATGAACACCAAGAACTTCGAGACCTTCCAGAACTTCGAGACCTTCCAGACCTTTGAGAACTTCGGCACTTTCGAGAACTTCGGCACCTTCGAGAGCTTCGGCACCTTCGAGAACTTCGGCACCTTCAAGAACTTCGGCACCTTCGAGAACTTCAACACCTTCGAGAACTTCGGCACCTTCGAGAACTTCGGCACCTTCGAAAACTTCGGCGCCTTCGACAACTTTGGCGCCTTCGAGAACTTCGGCGCCTTCGAGAACTTCGGCGCCTTCGAGAACTTCGGCGCCTTCGAGAACTTTGGCGCTTTCGAGAACTTCGGCGCCTTCGAGAACTTTGGCACCTTCGAGAACTTCGGCACCTTCGAGAACTTCGGCACCTTCGACAATTTCGGCACTTTCGAGAACTTCGAGAACCTCGACACCTTTGAGAACTTCGGCACCTTCGAGAACTTCGGCAGCTTCGAGAACTTCGACACCATGGCTTAACGATGATCGTTCTTTACTCAACGATGATCGTCCACGGCTCAACGATGATTGTCCATTGTAAAACGATGATCGTTCAGGGCTCAACGATGATCGTCCATGACTCAACGATGAGCGTCCATGGCCTAATGATGATCATCCACGGCTCAAGGTTGAGTCGTCGAAATTGAAATTAGTCGATCGATCGAATCGAGAAAAAAGTCTGACAGACAGACACGAAACCGCTTTTATTTATAAGACAACAAAAATTTACGATTAAATGACTTTATTGATTCCTTGATGGAGAAATCCTTGCAAGTTTGATATAACGTTGGAAATTTAGCGGCATGTTCTCGTTTTAAAAACACAACTTGCTTTTTGTTTTTCGACAGGTGCTGTTTTTTTTTTGTTTTTTTTCGTTTCTGTAACCCATTTCCAAAAATGGCGGTTTCTTCGTTTCATTACTGCTGAAGTTTCAGGCATCTTTCACAGGTTGAATGTACACGTGCCCATGATATCACGTCGGGCCCTGCCAAAAAAATCGAATAGACCTTTACTCTTGGACAGGGGTCAGCGTGTCCGCATTCTGCCGGGTTCTGACGGACTGGGAAAACCGATCGGGTCACAGATTTTTAGTAATAGAGATTCTTACTAACACCTTTCATGTTGCCCTGGCAACTATTGTCAATTTAGAGATAATCATCCATAAAATCCAAACCCCTGGCCCAATTGACATGCAACTTGGCATTTGAAGGTTTTATGGGTCAACAAATTACCTGAGCATGTCAAAAACAATGTAGGAACTTCCTTTTATACTATTGTTACTAACACCTTTCATGTTGCCATGACAACTATTGTTAATTTAGAGATAATCATCCATAAAATCCAAACCCCTGGCCCAATTGACATGCAACATGGCATGTGAAGGTTTTATGGGTCAACAAATCACCTGAGCATGTCAAAAACAATGTAAGACTTTCCTTTTATACTATTCTTACAAATACCAATCATGTTGCCATGGCACCTATTGTCAATTTAGAGATGATCATCTGTAAAATCCAAACCCCTGGCCCAATTGACATGCAACATGGCATTTGAAGGTTTTATGGGTCAACAAATCATCTGAGGATGTCAAAAACAATGTAGGAACTTCCTTTTGTACTATTCTTACTAACACCTTTCATGTAACATGTTCCATCAGTGTAATGTATACACAGCTAAAAGATCTCTACTATCACATTAAAAAGTGCATATATAGGTGCCTTAACCTTAGATTGCCTCTTGGTGCACTAACCAGTCAGTACTGCAACTATCCTAAGACCTAACTTATATTTACGTTGAAATCGGTGAATTATTTTTTACACAAATTTACTGAAATAGAAAAAATTAATTAAGTCGTTTTACTTTCAAAGGATTTATTTTGTTTAATCATGTTATCTGCAATTATGACAATCTGAATAAACAGCTATATTTCAACAGCTCATCTCTGTTATCATCATGAAACCAAGAGGAATATTTAGACCTCTACTAGTCTTGAAACTTCTCATGGTCATGGACATGGTCCATGACATGGAATACTGACCATATTATTAATAGTTATTTCATATACTTGCTATCATAGCCATAGCTGGCTATGTAATAGGTATAGCATAGCCTGTCCATCTTAAAATTCATACCATAACAATGTAAGTATTATTTGTGAATAACACTCTGTACGACTACTACATGTAATATCTCTGACATGTCGTGTTACCTAACACGACTAAGTATAAGAGAACATGCCTACATGTTGACGATTTAAGCACAGCTGTCTCAATACCAACAATCTTAAAATATTTTGTTTTAGAGAGAAAATAGGCTTAAAAATATGAACATTACATTAAGATATTCATATATAAGTGCCTTATTTTTAATTTTTTTTTTTTTTTAGAAATGGGCATACACTTGCAGAACAGCAAGACAATTTTATAATTCTGTGCCTGTGCTGCACACTACAAGCATTCAAGTTGACGTGTACCCATTCAAACGGGCCGCAAAAAGATGGCAGTGTAAACATTACATCCACGATGGTGGTGACAACGTTGGATTTGTGTATTTACCTAGTTGTATTTACCTAGTTGTATTTTGCGGGAAGGGGAGCTATGCTCGTGTTGTCCCGCCTTTGTATCTTGCAGTGTCTAGTTTGTTTTTAAACTCATGAATGGTTTTTGCGCATACTATTTCATTGTCCAGTTTGTTCCAAGTGTCCAAAACTCTATGAGGAAAACTGTTTTTCTTCAGTTCTCTTCTATAGCTATGTTTTTTTATTTTCTTTCCATGTCCTCTTGTGTTTCTTTTGTCCCAGTTAAGTAAGTTCTCACTATCGAGTACCTCTGTGCCTTTCATGATTCTGTAGATGGTCAATAGGTCACCTCTCTCTCTTCTTTGCTCCAGTGTCGGCAACTCCAGTTTAGCCAATCTCTCTTCGTATGATAGGTTTGCAAGTGCAGGTGCCATTTTTGTAGCTGCTCTTTGGATTCTTTCTATTTTCTTTATATTCTTTTTGGTACTGGGGGACCACAATGTCGCTGCATACTCTAATCTAGGCCTTATCAATGTAACCAATATTTTTTTCATCATGTCTTCGTCCAAGTATGTAAACGCCACTTTTATTGATCTTAGCAAGTTGTAAGTCTCCCCGACAATTTTGTTAATCTGTATATCATAGGACAAGTCGTTCGTGATAATTACTCCCAAATCTTTTTCGGATCCTACTTTCTTTACTTCTTTGGTTCCAATTGTATATTTTCCTGATATTCTGTTTTTGCTTTTTCCAAACTCCATTATGCTACACTTCTTCGTATTAAAGTCCACTTCCCATTTCTGACTCCAGTTCCATACCCTATTTAGGTCTTCTTGCAGTGCTTCACAGTCCTCATCAGTTTCTATTTTCCTTAGCAGTTTGGCGTCATCGGCAAAGAAGCTCATGTAGCAGTTCACGTCCTCATCCATGTCATTCATATAGATAGCAAACATTATTGGTGCCAGCACAGATCCTTGCGGTACTCCACTGATCACCTCTTTCCAGTCTGAATATTTTTCTCTGAGCACTACTCTCATCTTTCTACCAGTCAGAAAGTCCTCTATCCATTTTAGTAGGTTTCCCTGTATTCCTCCTATGTGTTCCAGTTTTTTTAGTAGTTTTCTGTGTGGTACTTTGTCAAAGGCTTTTTGCAAGTCTAGGAATGCACAATCAGCCCATCCATTTCTTTCTTGCACTATGTCTATTAGTCTTGAGTAAAAGCATATTAAGTTTGTGGAGCATGATCTTCCTTGTCTGAATCCGAATTGTCTTGGGTTTAATATGTCATTGTCTTCCAGATGCTTTACCCATCTATTCTTGATTATTTTCTCACAAATTTTGGCAATGGTGCTTGTTAGAGATACTGGCCTATAGTTGGTGGGTTCTTCTTTATTTCCTCCTTTGTGTATTGGTACAATGTTAGCGTTTTTCCAGTCCTCGGGTATCTTTCCTTCTTTGAGTGAGCTGTTTATTAAGATGTGTATTTTGTCTGTTAGTTCTTCTTTGCACTCCTTTAGAATCCAATTTGCAATACCGTCCGGGCCATGTGATTTTCTGACATCCAGCCTTGATAAATGTTCTGATATTTCCTTTAGTGATGCTGTAAACTCATTCATGAGGGGAGATTTCTTGTTTTTGTCTATGTCACAATTCGGTATTTTCTCTCTGGTGAAAACAGATTTAAAGTGATTGTTCATGACTTCGGCCATCTCTAAATCTTCTGTGTATTCTATGTTTCCTTGGCATAGTTTCACCAATTCCTGTTTGTTTTTAAGTTTACCATTCACATACCGATAGAATAGTTTGGGTTGCTCTTTGCATTTGTCTATAATATCCTTCTCATGGTTCCTTTTCTCCTCTCTTCTCACATTAACATACTCATTTCTATAGTTAACATAAATTTGCCATTTGCTTTGTTTTTTGTCTTTTCTCCACTTTTTCCAAGCTTTGTCCCTTCTGTCTTTTGCCTCACTGCATCTTTTGTTGAACCAACATTTAATGTACTCTCTCTCTCGCTTTTGTCTTGGTACATGCCTGTTTACCCCTTCATTGTAGTTTTCCATCAATATATTCCATTTCTCTTCCACTGCTGTTTCTTCCCTGTAAAATATTTCCCAGTTTGCACTCCGGAAGAATGTCTTTAGTTTTGTAAAGTCTGTTTTGTTGTACCTCAGTCTTCCTTTCCTATGCTTTTCGTTCCTCTCTATGTCTATTTCTTCCTTTAGTATAGTTTCGATGAGTACATGGTCACTCTTTCCAATTGGTGTCTCATACTGGACTTTATGCACTATTTCAGGCTCTGTTGTAAATATTAGATCTAGTTTCGATGGCTCTTCATTATTTCTGTACCTTGTGTTTTCATGGACCCATTGGGTCATTGTGTACTCCATGGTCATATCTAGCAGTACATTGCCCCACGAGTCATCTCCTCCTTGCACTGTCATGCTGTCCCAACAAATTTCTTTGCAATTGAAGTCCCCCATAACTACCAGATTACCCTTACCCATTAGTATCTCATTGAGTGATTTTCTTGTGTCATCTAGCATTTTTTTATGTTCAATTTCTTTCCAAGCGCTTGTTTTTGGAGGCACATAAGTCACCACAAACTTTCTACTTTTCATATTCTTGCCTTCGACTTTTATCATGATCAATTCAGCATTACCTTTGCCCTCTGCAATTTTTGTCACCTTTAGGTCTTTCTTGGCCAAGAACATGATTCCCCCTCCCTGTTTCTTG
The DNA here is from genome assembly GCF_046742065.1 of Oratosquilla oratoria. Classification (NCBI taxonomy): domain Eukaryota; kingdom Metazoa; phylum Arthropoda; class Malacostraca; order Stomatopoda; family Squillidae; genus Oratosquilla; species Oratosquilla oratoria. The sequence continues at coordinate 85,800,413 of NC_134777.1, forward strand.
TCCCTGTTTTTTATCCAGTAGTTGTATAAACCTTGTCCGATAACAGTGGATGGTATTTCACCTCTTAGTTTAGTCTCTACAATTCCCATTATGTCTGGTTTTGCTTCTAACAGATAATCATTGAGTTCGTTCAGTCCTGAAATTAGTCCGTCAATGTTGGTATAGGCCACTTTTAATTTTCTTCCTTCTCCCTGGTTTCTTCTTCCCTTGTTTTGTTCGTTTTGAAGCGCCATTGTCTTAATCTCAAGTCTATTACTCTCCACTGGAATTCTTTGCATTCTGTCTCTGATCTTTTCAAGTTTTTTTCCTTTGCTTCTTCTCTTAGCGCCCTTTCTTTTTCTAATTCCTCAGTACTCATTTCTCTTTTTATCCATATCTTATTGTATTTTTCACTCTTTGCCAAGTTACCTACTTTTTCAAATATGTCTTCTACTACCACTTGTGACCTTAGTTTTATCTTTAGAGGTCGATTCCTATCCTTAGTATAGCGACCAATTCTGTAAGTCTCTTCTAAGTCTGTGCCTGAATCACTATCTCCCCCCTGAATTTCATTAAGGATTTCTACTGCTGTCTCTTTTTCTTCTTTTTCTCTCATGTACCTCGCCAATCCTTGTTTTTCTTTAAGCCCATAAACCACAATACATTTCTTCCTATCTACTGTGTCCCTGACCCAATTTGCTTTTTCGTTAATCACTTGAATGATTGTGTCTTTTGCATTATCTTGCATTTGCTGCTTGACTATTTCTTTGAAAGCAATTTCTTTATTTTCAATATTTTCTTTCCACTTCTTAATTTCCTGGATACTGTCCCCACCTAAGTTTTCTTCGATCTTTTGTGTCAATTCTTGGAATTTGTTGTTCACTTCCTGCTTTAGATTTTCGCTATTATTATCATTAGTTTTCTTCTTTTCATTATCATTCTTCAGTTCATTTATGAACCTGGGTGAACCAAAGACAGAAAAAAATGGAGAAAGAAGAAAATTGAAAGTGGCCTATACTAACATCGACAGATTAATTTCAGGACTGAATGAACTTAATGATTACCTGCTAGAAGAAAAACCAGACATAATGGGAGTTGTGGACACTAAACTAAGGGGTGAAATACCATCCATCTATGTTGGACATGGACTATACAATTACTGGATTAAAAACAGAGACAAGAAACAGGGAGGAGGAATCATGTTCTTGGCCAAAAAAAACTTGAATGTGAAATTACGGAGGGCAAAGGTAATGTAGAACTGATCATGATAAAAGTTGAAGACAAGAACATGAAAAGTAGAAAGTTTGTGGTGACTTATGTGCCCCCAAAAATGAACGCTTGGAAAGAGAACGAACATACGAAAATGCTAGAAGATACAAGGTAATCATTAAATGAGATACTAATGGGCGGGGGGTAATCTGGTAATTATGAGGGACTTCAATTGCAAAGAAATTTGTTTGGAAAACATGACAGTGCAAGGAGGAGACGACTTGTGGCGTAATGTATTACTGGATATGACCATGGAATACACAATGACTCGGTGGGTCAGTGAAAACACCTGATACAGAAATAACGAGGAGCCATCAAAACTAGATTTGATATTTACAACAGAACCTGAAATTGTGGATAAAATCTAATACAAGACACCAATTGGAAAGAGTGACCATATACTCATTGAAACAACTAAAGGAAGAAATATACATGGAGAGGAATGAAAAACATAGGAAAGGTAGATTGATGTACAATAAAACAGACTTTGCAAAACTAAAGAAATTCATTCAGAATGCAAACTGGGAAAATTTTTACATGGAAGAGACAAAAGTGGAAGAGAAATGGGATATCTTGATAGATAATTACAGTGAAGGGGTAAATAGGCATGTACCAAGACAGAAGTGAGTGAAAGTGTACATTAAATGCTGGTTCAACAAAATATGCATTGAGGCAAAAGACAGAAGGGACAGAGCTTGGAAAAGGTGGAGAAAAGATTAAAAAAATAACTGGAAAATGGCAAGTTAATATAAACTATAGAAATGAGTATGTTAAAGTGAGAAGAGAGGAAAAAAGGAACCATGAAAAGGATATTATAGATAAATGCAAAGAGCAACCCAAACTATTCTATTGATACGTGGATGGGAAACTTAAAAACAAACAAGAAATGGTGAAACTACACCAAGGGAATATAGAATACACAGAAGAGTTAGAAATGGTCAAAGTCATGAATAATCACTTCAAATCTGTCTTCACTAGAGAGAAAACACAATATTGGGACGAAGGTAATGAAAGGTGATCTCCCGCCATGAGCGAGATAACAATAACACAAAAAGAATTATTGGAACACATATCAAACCTTGATGTCAGGAAATCACATGGTCCGGATGGAATTGCAAATTGGATTCTAAAAGAATGCAAAGAAGAACTAACGGACAAAATACATAACATAATAAGTTGCTCACTCAAAGAAAAAAAAAAATACCAAAAGACAGGAAAAATGCTAACATTGTACTAATATATAAAGGAGGAACTAAGGAAGAACCAACTAACTATAGGCCAGTCTCACTTACAAGCACTATAGCCAAAATTTGTGAGAAAATCATCAAGAATAGATGGGTAAAACACCTGGAAGACAACAATATAATAAACCCATGACAATATGGGTTCAGACAAGGAAGATTATGTACCACAAACTTAGTATGTTTCTACTCAAGATTAATAGACATAGTGCAAGAAAAGAATGGATGGGCTGATTGTGCCTTCCTGGACTTACAAAAAGCTTTTGACAAAGTACCATACAAAAAATTATTAAAAAAAAAACCTGGAACATATTGGAGGGATACAAGGGAACCTACTAAAATGGATGGAGGACTTCCTGATTGATAGAAAGATAAGAGTAGTGCTCAGAGAAAAATATTCAGATTGGAAAGAGGTGATCAGTGGAGTTCCACAAGGATCTGTATTGGCCCCAATATTGTTTGCTATTTATTTGAGTGACATGGATGATGATGTGAAATGTTACATGAGCTTCTTTGCAGATGACGCCAAACTGTTAAAGAAAGTAAAAACTGAAAAGGATTGCAAAGCACTGCAGGAAGACCTGAATAAGGTATGGAACTGTAGTCAGAAATGGGAAGTGGACTTCAATATTAACAAGTGTATTATAATGGAGTTTGGAAAAAGCAAAAACAGAATATCAGGATAATATAAAATTGAAACCAAGGAGGTAAAGAAGGAGGGATCTGAAAAAGATTTGGGTGTAATTATCTCAAATGACTTGTCCTATGACAAACAGATAGACAAAATTGTTGGAGAATCCTACAACTTGCTAAGGTCAATAAAAGTGGTATTTACATATCTGGATGAAGAAATGATTAAAAAAAATATTGGTCACACTGATAAGGCCTAGACTAGAATATGTGGCGACATTGTGGTCACCCAGTACCATAAAGAATATAAAGAAAATAGAAAGAATCCAGAAAACAGCAACAAAAATGGTACCTGCACTTGCAATTTGTCATATGAGGAGAGATTGGCTAAACTGGAGTTACCAACTCTGGAGCAAAGAAGAGAGAGAGGTGACCTACTGACCATCTACAGAATCATGAAAGGCACAGAAATACTCGATAGAGAGGACTTGGTAATCTGGGACAAGAGAAGCACAAGAGGACATGGAAAGAAAATAAAAAACATAACTACAGAAGAGATCTGAAGAAAAACAGTTTCCACATAGAGTGGTGGACACTTGGAACAAACTGGACAATGAAATAGTGTGCACAAAAACCATTCATGAGTATAAGAGCAAACTAGACACTGCGAGATACAAAGGCGGGACACCACGAGCATAGCTCCCCTTCCCGCAAAATACAACTAGGTAAATACATGTATCACATTTAGGATCAGCTGTACAAACTTCCAGCAATCTTAAATTGCTCATTTCCGAGAGAAAAAAGGCTAAAAACACAAATATAACATTAAAATATATATATAGATGCCTTACCTTTAGATTTTTACTCTGAAAACTAATTTGCCAAGGTTAATAACCAAGTTTGCATTTAAATTGGTGAAAATTTGTTTACTTTTGAAGAATTGGGCATACACTTGCAGAACAAGACAATTTGAATATCATGTGCATGTGTTGAATGCTCCAAGCATTCAAACTAACCCAAACAAAGTCCAACAGGTTGTAAAAGATGGCAATGTAAACAGTACATGTGTGATGGTGGTGCTGCACGGTTGATAGAGTGCCCGACTGTTACTATGGTGGTCTGGGTTCGAATCCTCCCCAGGGCTGAAATAATTTCAGTATCGCTGTGCTTCAAGTCGTTACTCCAACTCTCGTGGGCGGGGAGTTGGGGGTGTGTGTGCGTGTAAGGTCACAGCATTACTCATAGATTGGTCATATGAGCTCTGAGCTCCCTTCTGGGAGGGAAATAGCTGCCGATCACAAGTCCAACACGTGATCCAAAGACCAAGGTGAACCTACCTTATGTTGACCCCCCACTCATTCCAAACTAAGAGTTTTTCTTTCTCAGTTTTATTGACCTGAATACCAGTCATGTCACCTTTTTCTCTTTTTCTTCAAATAATGGCAGGTCCATTACTTATGATCATTCTTCATATGATTTGTCAGGAAGGCTTTTAATCAACTTCGTTGTTACCCCTTGTATTCTTTTAATTTTGTTTATATAGCTTTATTTTGTGCAGAAACCACACCACTCCTGCAAGCAAAGGCTACTCTGGAATAGGTTAGGTTATATATATATATATATACATACATATACCAAGGCTTTTTCCCCCTTACAAGGGGGGTAGCCAAAAAGAAAAAGGCATAAAATCATTCCCACCCATTCCATCCCTGAATACACTCCACACCCCTCCACCCTCCCTCTTATCTGAGCACCTCCTGAATGACGGGTCATCCCTGCACCTTGTCCACTGCCCTGGGTCAGAAGCAGTGTCGCAAGGCACAGCACATCCACAGCAAGACCGCTTCATTAAATCGGCGACCCCCCCTCTCCATCCCTCCATTGCATAAAATGAGAGGACGGGGAGAAATCCCTTCGGGCTGCGTCAAATTTTGCTCACCCCCCATCCCCCCACCCATTCCACCTCATGCAATCACAACATCATCCATATACAACCATTCTCCATTCACCCCTGTCTTCTGTCCTCTCCCGTCCTTCCTCAACAGATATTCCCCTCTTCCCCAAAGCCCCCTTCACCCCATCCATCCGCCTCATCCTAGGACATCCCCTCATGTTCACTCCCTCCACATCTGCCTTCCACACCTCTTTTACTAGTCTTTCTTCACTCATTCTTTCCATGTGTCCAAACCATCCTAATATTCTTTCATCAACCCTATCTCCCAGCTCCTTTTCCACCCCTGTTCTCCTCCTCACCTCCTCATTTCTCACTCTATCTAGCCTAGTAACCCCCATCATACTTCTCAGACACCTCATCTCAAACACATTCAAACTCCTTCTCTCTTCCTCTCTTATGTTCCATGTTTCTGTCCCATACATATATATGTATGTATACATATATATATATATATATATATATATAAATATATATATATATATATATATTTATATTTATGTCCAATACTTTACAATTTGTTGTTGTTAAAGTTTATTTTACATCCTTGGCTTCTGTCATATAATCTATTTAGATTTTTTGTAACAATTTGCATTCTACTTCATCTTATATTTTCATATTATCATTGCATTATATACAAGAATGTTAGTGTAACTTGTTGTTCCTTCTGTAATACTGTGAATTTATATTTCTTTATAAAAGATTAACTATATGCAATTTAAGGAATGGTGGTATTAATCCTACTGCTATTTTGACCAGGGTAATGCTCTCTGGTGTATTAATTTTATTTAAATGAAATTGGATTTTTAGATTTTGAAATATCTTTTATTTACTTGCTTATCTTCTCATTTCCAATGAATAAACCAAGTAGAATATCTATAATTGAACATGGATTGGGAACAAAGTCCAATATTTTATTTAAATCTTTAGAATAATACACTTGTAGAAGAATTTTGGTACCTTGCGTGACCAAGAATATAAGGCATTTGGCATGAGACAAGACAGTTTAGATGTATAAAAGAATAATAATTGAACACAAGAATTAGGAACAAAGTCCGATGTTATATTTAAACATATAGGGATAATACACTTGTAGAAGAATTTTGGTAGCTTGCGTGACTGAGAACATAAGTCACTGGCATGAGAAAAGATAGTTTAGATATATAAGTGAATAAAATGAGTAAGTCAATTAAGTGGGTCATTATGACTTTAGTGATCCACCAGCTACTCTTGAAGCAAGAAATTCTATATAGTCACAATACATACACATACAGGCAATAGCTATCCTTCTGAATTTGAATCCCTATCATCTGGTGAGCAACAGAGGCCACACCCTATTATTTCTCCCTCTAACTGTTGTTGTTAACCTATATATTTGTGATAGTGTAGGTTTAAGGACATGGCATGGTCAGTCTGCATGTCAAGAAATCTTGTCTTAGAATATGTTTCAAACATTTGTAAATATCACTGGATTCACCAGTTCCCCACCAAAATCACTAGACTTCTATATTACACTATTTCAATATTGACATGTTGATTTTTCCTCTGGGTGAGGAGCACAAACAAGGAACTGACCTGCATGTCAAGAAGTCTCATATTAGAATGACACATTATGCTTAATTAACCTCCTCTATACAATGATGCGTATGTAGGCATCATAAGGTGCAAGTATTTACCTAGTTGTATTTACCTAGTTATATTTTACGGGAAGGGGAGCTATGCTCGTGGTGTCCCGTCTTCATATCTAATTTTATCTAAACTATTTTTTAAATTCATGTATTGTTTTTGCACACACCACTTTCTCAACTGTCTACTACTCTGTGAGGAAAGCTGTTCTTTTTCAGATCTCTTCTATAGCTGTCTTTCTTGATTTTCTTTCCGTGTCCTTTTGTATTTCTATCATCCCATTTTATCAGATTCTCTCTATCAATAATTTCTATGCCTTCCATGATTCTGTAAATAGCTATCAAATCTCCTCTCTCTCTTCTTTGCTCTAGTGTCTGTAGTTCAAGTTTTGCTAGTCTCTCTTCATATGATAGTTTTGAGAGTGTTGGTGCCAATTTTGTAATTTGCTCTTTGTATTCTTTCAAGTTTTTGTATACATTTTTTTTGTACTTGGTGACCACATCATTGCAGCATATTCCAATCTTGGTCTTATCAGGGTGATTAGAATTTTCTTCACCATTTCTTCATCCAGGTATGTAAATGCCACTTTGATTGTTCTTATTAAATTATAAGTTTCTCCAAAAATCTTATTTATATGTTTCTCAGGTGACATATTATTCATAACAATGACATCCAGGTCCTTCTAATTTTCTACTTTTTTTATTCCTTCTTCTCCCAATTTATATGATCCTGTTATTCTGTTTTTGCTTTTTCCAAATTCCATTATACTACACTTTTTAGTGTTGAACTCCATCTCCCACTTCCCTCCATTCCCATACTTTATTTAGATCACTCTGTAATGACTCCCAATCTTCTTCCGTGTTCACTTTTTTTAATAGTTTTGCATCATCTGCAAAGAAGCTCATATAGCTTTCAATTCCTTCATCCATATCATTAATATATATAGCAAACATTATTGGGACCAGAACTGTTCCTTGTGGAACACTGCTTATTACGTCATCCCATTTTGAGTGTTTGTCTCTTATCACTACTCTCATTTTTCTTTCTTGCAAAAAGTCTTCCATCCATTTAAGCAGTTTGCCCTGTATTCCTCCTTCAGTTTCTAATTTCTTAGGTAACTTCTTATGTGGTACTTTGTCAAAAGCTTTTTTTAGGTCTAGAAATGCACAATCAGCCCATCCATCTCTTTCTTGTATTATATCTATTAGCCTCGAATAGAAACATATTAAATTAGTGACACATGATCATCCTTGTCTGAATCCAAATTGCCTTGGATTTAGCACACTGTTTTTTTCTAAATATTTTACCCATCTACTTTTGATAATTCTTTCACAAATTTTTGCTATTGTACTTGTTAGAGAGACTGGTCTATAGTTGGTAGGGTCTTCTTTATTACCTCCTTTATATATAGGTACTATATTTGCTTTTTTCCAATCTTCTGGAACTTTTCCTTCTTTCAAGGAACTGTTTATTATGCTATGTATTTTGTCTGCCAGTTCATTTCTGCATTCTTTCAAAATCCAGTTTGCTATTTCATCTGGTCCATGCGATTTTCTAACATCAAGATTACTCAAGTGTTTCATTATTTCATTTTTTGTTACTTCTATTTCTTTCATAGGGGGGACTTTCTCTTTCCATTCGATCTCTTCCGGTTGTATATTCTCCCTTGTAAACACGGATTTAAAATGCTTGTTCATAATTTCTGCCATTTCTATTTCCTCTGTGTATTCAACTCCTTGTCTTAATTTCTCCAAGTCTTGTTTGTTGTTTACAAATCTGTAGAATAGTTTTGGTTGATCTTTACACTTTTCTATGACATCTTTTTCATATTTTCTCTTTTCCTCTCTGCACGCTTGTACATATTCATTTCTATAACAGGTATATATTTTCCATTTTTCAGGTCTTTTGTATTTCTTACATTTGGTCCAAGCTTTGTCTCTTTTGTCTTTTAACACTCTACAACTTTTGTTGTACCAGCACTTTACATATTCTTTTTCTTGTTTTTGTCTTGGGACATACTTTTCCACTCTTTTTTTTTTTTTTTATAAATTTTTGTCAAAATATTCCATTTCTTTTCTACTGTTGTATCTTCTTTGTGTATTCTTTCCCAGTTTTCATTTTGAAAGAATTCTCTTATTTTATCAAAATTTGTCTTTTCATACATCAATCTTCCTTTTCTATATTGTTCATTTCTTTTCATGTATTTTTTCTCATTTAGTTCTAGTTCTATCAATATGTGGTCACTTTTACTTATTGGTGCCTGGTATTCTATCTTTTCCAAGTGGGTATACATGGATGCTGGCATTGTTGTCTTGATTATAACTATTTAACTATTTTTGTAGTCATAGCTGAATGATCCCCCAAATTCTATGAACTGGTTTGATAATGTTTTCTGTGTTTATTATTACTCAGAGTGAAAGAGAACAAGTAATACAGCAGTGATTTTATATCTTATAATGTGAGTAGTGTAATGCATTATACATGAGTCATCTGATGCTGCACGTGAGAATTTGACTTGTGTTGAAGAGGTTAACTAACCACTTTAGTACAAGTCAAATTCTCCCGTGCAGCATCGGCTGCTATATGTATGATGCATCACACTACTTGCATTATGAAATATAAAGTCACTGCTGTATTACTCATTCTCTTTTATTCTGAGTAATAATAAACACAGAAAATGTGATCAAACCCGTTAGCAAAATCTGAAGGTAATTCATGTACAACTACAAAAAAATATATGATCAAGACACTGACACCAGCATCTTCATGTACCCACAGACACTAGAGCAAAGAAGAGAGAGGAGATTTGATAGCTATTTACAGAATAATGAAAGGCATAGAAATTATTGATAGAGAGGATCTAATAAAATGGGATAATAGAAATACAAGTGGACACGGAAAGAAAATCAAGAAAGACAGCTATAGAAGAGATCTGAAAAAGAACAGCTTTCCTCACAGAGTAATAGACAGTTGGAACAAGTTAGATGAGAAAGTAGTGTGTGCAAAAACAATACATGAATTTAAAAATAGTTTAGATAAAATGAGATATGAAGACGGGACACCACGAGCATAGCTCCCCTTCCCGTAAAATACAACTAGGTAAATACTTGCGCCTTATGTCACCTACGTAAGTGTCATTGTACCAAAGTGGTTAAGGGCGAACCTTCCCTCTCCCAGTTCTACACTTAAGAATGTGGAATTTTTGGTCATGATCCCTGTCTAAGCTTTGTCTGATGGATCCGGACAAGTTGGGTATGCCATCCTGTCCCACAGAACGCTGGAGGGTGCAGTAGAGTCAGGAAAAGGTGGTCCCTTATCACCATAGTAGCGGCACATCCACAGATTGTGAGAGGCCACATAGGGGTGGTACAGCCAATGTCTAATTATATCTATGATTCCCTTGATACCTGATATACTCCTAAACCAATAAATATACATATACAATTGATAGAACTCAGAATCATGGCATTACACTTTCATCACATTTAAGTAAATCAAGATCATTATGAATGCCTGTAGTGACCCTTGTGAAACTCCTCTATTCACTGTCCTCCACCTTGACATCTTATTCTTAAATTTTGTCTTCATGTATCAGTCTTTCAGTAAATCTTTCAGCCATTCTACGAGGTTTCCTTCAGGTCCCCCAATATGCTCCAAGGGTCCATTGACAAGTTTCTGTAAATGGTAGTCCTTCAAGATGGATGTCAGAGTATTTTAGTATTTCATCAGCAATAAACAGCACTTGTGCATTTGTGGAGTCATAGAGATGATCAGGGCCGGATTAAGATTACATTGGACCCTACTCCAACCACAGTTTTGGGCCCCCTTCCCTTAAATAAATTGTACAAGATCTGAACAATTTGGTGTTTTATTGAAACATCAGAATGTATTATTGATACAATATATATATTTATAAAAATTTCTGGGATTCCCATAAATCATGTGGGTTGGTATTCATTATGGGTCAGGTCTATCAGGTTTGTGGACCTCTCAGTGCTTAGGGTTCCTATGCCATGGTATACTTGGTACATACCAAGTATAATCTGGCCCAGGAGATGATAAAGAAAGCATTTAAGGAGAGTAGTAGAAAGGAAGGATAATAGGATTTACAAGTGATCAATATTCTTTTTTCAATGGAAATTAATCTCCAGTCAAAATATGCTGCATGACTCTAGTCCACATAGGTGTCACTGAAGTTCCTAAGATATTCATCACATAAAACATTAAGAAGTCAATATCCCATATAGAGATGTCAAGAGATATCTTCCTACTACCAGTCTTCAATATTCATTAACACTCTCACTTCTCTGTGGAAATCAAGCCCTGAAAAGCTGACATTCTCTCTCTGTATTGAGCCCAAGATCTTTTCCTACCAACTTCAACTGGATTTCCTCCACTTCTTCATGTAAAGAAAGCTGATAACCAACAACAGCTCCACTCTTTCCTGTTAACATAAGCCAATGACATAGAAATAGTCCTATACTAATGCAACACAGACAGCAGTTCAAAGTTCTTTCCCAGAGAGATATGTAGGAGGAACTGATCTACATCTAACAGGGTATTATCTCAATAATCTGTTTTGCCACTTGCTTACCACTCCTCCCAGTTGACCTTGCTACAATTAAAGTTTCCAACAAAGACTATACTGTTACTCTCTTCAATAGTCTTTTTAGGAGTCAAGTTGTGTCCATCCTCTCGTCCTTGGGAGGACATATGCCATCATGAGATTTCTTTTATTCCTTTAGTTTTAATTCTTTAGTGGATTGCTTTAGCCTTGCTTTCACTCAGATTTGCTTCATCCACCATTGTCATTTCTCACAACAACCATCACTTTGCAACCCAATTTATAATTTCTATCTCTATTCCAAATGACATATCTATTATCCCCCAGCTATAGATCAACATTTTTTAGGAGCTTAGGGTCAACTAAGTACAAAATATGAGGCTCATTTTTCATCAGGTAATCCTTGATCTCCAATTTAATTGATAGTAAACCATCTACATTAGCATAGGGTATTTTTTGGTTTCTTGTAGTGTTTCCTGTGCTTTGTCCTCCTTTTTCAAAAATATTTCATCACACTCTGATGGAGAACTCTTCAGAAAAACTGTTTTCTTCCATCCTCCTTTAATTTTTGTCCTTAGCTTCCTTTCCAAATTCCTGTGTCTTTGCATGTTCAGTCACATCTTTTCTAATCCAAACATTTCTAAACTTTTCTTTCCCTATTAATTTTCTGAACTTCCTCATTACCACTGGACCTACACTGCCTGCCATGTGGGTTATGACAAAGGGCTTCCAGAGTTCACCATCTCCTACTCCCAGCATCACAAGAATGAAGTCATTGACAGTGAATATACTCCCAGTCTCAGTCACTGCCACACTCTTGGAAACTCCTGTGTGGGAGCAGGGCTTGAGGAGCACAACTTGGAGGTGGTGGGGCAGTAGTTGGCCCTACTTTTCCAGGTGGCCAGCCTTCAAGCCTGCACAGTAGTGTTTTGTCAGTCATACCCATGGTGCAAAGCTTTTCAGGGTAAAAAAAAAAAGACCTGTTAAAGTTTTATGGTTATAAAATGAAAGATTGTATGGAAAAATATAGAAAAAAAAAATATTAGTTAATCATTTGTCTTAATTCAGGTGTGGTGATGTAGCAAAGTTGTGCATTTTGTCACTTTGAGGTAGTAGGCAGCGAGTGGTGGTCATGTATTGGTGACATGGAACTTTTCTATTACATCTTTTTTCACTTTGTTTCTCACCACTGTTGCTTAAATTCTCTACTATTGTTTTCCTTCTCCTAGGAATGTTTTTTGTGTAAGTTATCTTAAATCTTACACCACAAGAATTAGAGGGTTGTGGGTTGCACAGAGGTGACTGACCAGCCCCTTCCATGATGTCTGAGAACTAAGTATGCATGGGTGTGTCACAAGGTTCCTTTTTGAATTAATAGACTCGGTATATATATATATATATATATATATATATATATATATATATATATATATATATATATATATATATATATAAATAGAGGCGAGAGAGAAACACATCAACACCACTAAGATGGCTTTATTGGATAACAATAACACAGCTATTCTATGTAAAGTAACACCAACACATGGACCAGTCTGATGGCCTTAACAAGACAACAATTATACTAACAGTATAAATAACAATACACTTTCCTGTTGGGGCGGCTGAAGAGTCCTCCCACAGCTCGTAACTGTGATCTCCTGCTCCAGACGGGTGCCGAGTCCTCCCACAGCTCGTCGCCGTGATCTCCTGCTGGGTCAAGCACTGAGTCCTCCCACAGCTAGTTGCTGTGAACTCCTGATGGGTCAACCGCTGAGTCCCCGCACAGCTCGTCGCTGTGATTTCCTGCTCCAGACGGGCGCTGAGTCCTCCCACAGCTCGTCGCTGTGATCTACTGGGTCGAGCGCCGAGTCCTCCCACAGCTCGTCTCTTTGAACTCCTGCTGGATCAAGCGCCGCGTCCTCCTCCTGGAGTACCCTCACTCTGTAGGACTGGGAGGAGGAGGAGAAGTGGACCACCGCGGAGGGCGGCCGTCGAAAAAGTGTCCTCAAAATCCTCCGTGCCCCTCCCTCCGTAGATCTGAGAGAGGGAGGAGAACCGAAGAGGAGGGTTGTACTGCGCATGCGTGGGCACTCACGTGACAACAAAAATCGCCCGTAGGCCCTGGGAACCTCTGGCCTGCGGTCAAGACTGACCCCCGCTGCGCGTCCCCTTCTCCCAAACCGGGTCGGCCTACGTGGCACGGCTTGTGTGAACGGCGTGGCACCTCTGGCCCACGTGGTTTTAGCTTTGTGTGCGTCCTGGCAGGCATTCACTTGACGCTCCTCTGGGTAGGTCTACGTGGTACAGCTTTGTGTGTGTGTCCTGCGCGGGTCGCCATGACAACGAATCGTCCTGGTCAAGTGGCGGCTCTGGGAACCTTTGGCCCACGTGGTACAGCTTTGTGTAGCCGGCGTGTCACCCACGTGGCACTCCTCCAACGACGCTAGCTCGCGAACCTGTCGCGAGCTAAAAGAAGTGTGTCCTATTCAGCCCTTGCTATTTCGAACTTGCGTGTGAGTGAAAAAAAAAATCTCCTTGGGGGGAAAAACTCCTTCGCAAGATCGAGTTGCTGTGGCTCTCTCTCTCTGGACAATGCGGAATGACATATGAATGTCGAATGTGTTGCCTGTGCGTGTGTGCGTGTAAATGTGGTGTATTGCAATGTGCACGAAAAAAAACCCCGCAGTCTTCTTCCTCCGGATCTGGGGACAAAAGACACAGGCAATTATTTGTTCAACTAAAATTTCTCGCCAATTCTAGACAACAAGACTGCCCCCACATTCTCGTCTCCCTTAATATTTCTCACTTTATATTCACTGTTGAAAGTATAGTCCTCACCTGGTGAGCCTGGCGTTGGCAGTCTTGAACGGTTTCGATGCTCCAATGGCTTATGACCGTCTCCAAGACTAACTTACCTCCCTATAGGTAGAAGTGGAATTCTTTATTCCGTCTACCACAGCCAACTACTCACGTCCGATGAGGCTGTAGTTCCTCTCTCCACTGCCCACAACTTCCTGCTGTGATAAGCTACCGGGTGCATCAATCCGTCCTGCTCCTGGACTAGAACTGCTCCGACGACGTCCTGGGATGCGTCGGCCCGTAGTTTGAAAATTGCTGGGATCGGGGAACTGCAACAGACCTACTACACCCGTGGAATGCACTCTCATTTAAAAGGTTATGCACGGAAGCGCTACTGCAGCTTAATCTGTCAACTCTCCTATCTGAATCCTATGACTGGAATTTCTCTGGTTCCGCTATTCTGTCCACGGCCGGAATCCTTCCTCGGCTCTGCAGGACTCGAACGGTGGGTCTCTACACCCTACCTTGAAAAACTGGGTTCGAACAGCTCTCACTAGCTGAATCACTAGTCACTCTCTACAGCTCTCACTAGCTGGAAACTAACTCTCTCTACAGCTCTCGCTAGCTGGAAAACTAACTCTACAGCTCTCTCTAGCTGGAAAACTAACTCTCTACAGCTCTCTCTAACTAGAAAACTAGAACTCTCTACAGCTCTCACTAGCTGGAAAACTAACTACAGCTCTCACTAGCTGGAAAACTAACTCTGCAGCTCTTACTAGCTGGAGACACTAGCTCTCTCTACAGGTCTCACTAGCTGGAAAACTAAATGGTGGGCCTCTTCACCCTATCTCGAACTACTCGACTCGCTACCGACTGCTCCACGGCGACCCCGTGTCGCGAGCTGACTTGCACTGATGCTAGCTACGGCCTGCCTATACCGCTCGGGTTAATCCAACAACTGCGTGGACGTTCTTAAACTAATCATGCACACTTCACTTGTCCAGCAGTTCTGTATTTCTCTCTTTCTCAACCGAGTCCCTGTTCGGGCACCAATTGTCACAAGGTTCCTTTTTGAATTAATAGACTCGGTATATATATATATATATAAATATATATATATATATATATATATATATATATATATATATATATATATATATAGACACACATATATATATATATATATATATATATATATATATATATATATATATGTATTTACCTCGTTGTATTTTACGGGAAGGGGAGCTATGCTCGTGATGTCCCGTCTTCATATCTCATTTTATCTAAACTCTTTTTAAATTCATGTATTGTTTTTGCACACACCACTTTTGTGTCCCCCCCCCCCACCCTCTTTAAATCCCTGGAAAATATTCTCATCACTTTCTACTGCATTGCTCTTATCTATACTTCTAATCTTTACATTTTTATTAGACATTTCATCGTCGTCGGGGGGCCGTTTGTTTACCTTTCGCCTGTCTGCCTGGGCCAAGTCTACTCCTTCCTCATTTCCTTCCATTTCCCTCAGTAATCCCTCCCCTTTTCCTCTTTCCCTACTTTCCTACTCCACGAGCAATTTCCCCCCACCCTGTAAATACAATAGACACTTCTCTTTGCGTTGGGATCCACAAAACTTCAATTTTCTTCAGAACGTCTTCTAAGCCGTCCATTCGTTGAAGTGAGTGTGTGTATTTAACTAGTTGTATTTACCTAGTTGTATTTTACGGGAGCTATTTTAGGGGAGCTATGCTCGTGATGTCCCGTCTTCATGTCTCATTTTATCTAAACTATTTTTAAATTCATGTATTGTTTTTGCACACACCACTTCCTCATCTAACTTGTTCCAACTGTCTATTACTCTGTGAGGAAAGCTGTTCTTTTTCAAATCTCTTCTATAGCTGTCTTTTTTTATTTTCTTTCCGTGTCCTCTTGTATTTTTGTCATCCCATTTTATCAGATTCTCTCTGTCAGTAATTTCTATGCCTTTCATGATTCTGTAAATAGCTATCAAATCTACTCTCTCTCTTCTTTGCTCTAGTGTCTGTAGTTCAAGTTTTTCTAGTCTCTCTTCATATGATAGTTTTGAGAGTGTTGGTGCCAATTTTGTAATTGCTCTTTGTATTCTTTCAAGTTTTTTTTATACATTTTTTGTACTTGGTGACCATATCGTTGCTGCATATTCCAATCTTGGTCTTATCAGGGTGACTAGGATTTTCTTCACCATTTCTTCATCCAGGTATGTAAATGCAACTTTGATTGTTCTTATTAAATTATAAATTTCTCCAAAAATCTTATTTATATGTTTCTCAGGTGACATATTATTCATAACAATGACTCCCAGGTCCTTCTCATTTTCTACTTTTTTTTTTATTCCTTCTCCCAATTCATATGCTCCTGTTATCCTGTTTTTGCTTTTTCCAAATTCCATTATACTACACTTTTTTGTATTGAACTCCATCTCCCACTTCCTACTCCATTCCTGTACTTTATTTAGATCTCTCTGTAGTGATTCACAATCTTCTTCAGTTTTCACTCTTTTCAGTAGTTTTGCATCATCTGCAAAGAAGCTCATATAGCTTTCTATTCCTTCATCCATATAATTAATATATATAGCAAACATTATTGGGGCCAGAACTGTTCCCTGCGGAACACCGCTTATTACTTCATCCCATTTTGAGTGCTGGTTTCTTATCACTACTCTCATTTTTCTTTCTTGCAAAAAGTCCTCCATCCAATTTAGTAGTTTGCCCTGTATTCCTCCTTCAGTTTCTAATTTCTTAAGCAACTTCTTATGTGGTACTTTGTCAAAAGCTTTCTTTAGATCTAAAAATGCACAGTCCGCCCATCCATCTCTTTCTTGTATTATATCTATTAGCCTTGAATAGAAACATATTAAATTGGTGACGCATGATCGTCCTTGTCTGAATCCAAATTGCCTTGGATTTAACACTTTGTTTTTTTTTCTAAATATTTTACCCATCTACTTTTGATAATTCTTTCACAAATTTTTGCTATTGTACTTGTTAGAGAGACTGGTCTATAGTTGGTAGGGTCTTCTTTATTTCCTCCTTTATATATAGGTACTATATTTGCTTTTTTCCAATCTTCTGGAACTTTTCCTTCTTTCAAGGAACTATTTAGTATGCTATGTATTTTGTCTGCCAGTTCATTCCTGCATTCTTTCAGTATCCAGTTTGCTATTTCATCTGGTCCATGCGATTTTCTGACATCAAGATTACTCAAGTGTGTTAATATTTCATTCTTTGTTACTTCTATTTCTTCCATAGTGGGGACTTTCTCTTTCCATTCGATCTCTTCAGGTTGTATGTTCTCCCTTGTAAACACTGATTTAAAATGTTTGTTAATAATTTCCGCCATTTCCATTTCCTCAGTGTATTCAACTCCCTCCTGTCTTAATTTCTCCAAGTCTTGTTTGTTTTTCAGTTTATTGTTTACAAATCTGTAGAATAGTTTTGGTTTATCTTTACACTTTTCTATGACATCTTTTTCATATTTTCTCTTTTCCTCTCTGCACGTTTGTACATATTCATTTCTATAACCGGTATATATTTTCCATTTTTCAGGTCTTCTGTCTTTTTTCCATCTGGTCCAGGCTTTGTCTCTTTTGTCTTTTAACTCCCTACAACTTTTGTTGTACCAGCATTTTACATATTCTTTTTCTTGTTTTTGTCGGACATACTTTTCCACTCCTTTTTTGTAAATTTTTGTCAAAATATTCCATTTCTCTTCTACTGTTGTTTCTTCTTTGTATATTTCTTCCCAGTTTTCCTTTTGAAAGAATTCTCTTATTTTATCAAAGTTTTTTTCATACATCATTCTTCCTTTTCTATATTGTTCATTTCTTTTCATATATTTTTCTTCATTAAGTTCCAGTTCAATCAATATGTGGTCACTTTTACTTATTGGTGTTTTATATTCAATTTTGTCCACTATTCTAGGTTCGGATGTAATTATTAGGTCTAGTCTCGATGGCTCTTCTTCATTTCTATACCTAGTGTTCTCCTGTATCCATTGTGTCATTGTATGGTCAGTAACCATCTCAAGTAGAGCGTTTCCCCATGAGCCGTCTCCACCCTTTACTGTCATTTCTTCCCAGCAGATTTCTTTGCAATTAAAGTCGCCCATCATAACTATTTTTCCTCCCTCTTCCATTATCTTGTTTAATGTTATCTTTGTGTCCTCTAACATACTTTTATGTTCACTCTCTTCCCATGAGGTTGTTTTCGGGGGCACATAATTTATCACAAACTTTCTGTTCTTCTTATCTCTGTCTTCTACTTCCATCATTATCATCTCTACTGTATTCTTTCCATATGTGACACACTTCACGTTTATATCCTTCTTAGTCAGGAACATAACTCCACCCTCTTCCTTTTTCACTCTGTTTCTAATCCAATAATTATATGCATCATGTCCTACACTGTTGGGTGGTAGTGGACCTTTTAATTTTGTTTCTACAATTCCCATTATGTCTGGTTCTTTTTCCTTCAAATAATCATTCAGCTCATTCAATCCTGTTATTAATCCATCTATATTTGTGTAAGACACTCTTAGTTTTCTGCCACTTCCATTGTGTTCTCTGTTTCCCTTTTGTTTTTCTCTTGTATGTCGACTTTCTTTAGTTTCATATTCACTACTCTCCAATAGAATCTCTCTTTTTCTGACTCCGTTGTTATCTCGTATTTTTCCTTTGCTTCAAGTTTTTTCTGTTTTTCTTCCTCTCTTTCCTCTTTATTCATTTCCCTTTTTATCCATACCTTTTTATATTGTTCACTTGTTGCTAGTTTCCCTGTTTTGGATAAGATATTCTCAGCCGTAGTTTGTGACCTGAATTTAATCTTAATTGGTCTGGTCTTGTCTGTACTATATTTCCCGAGCCTGAATTTCTCTTCGATTTGTTTCATTATTTCTGGTTCATCTTCCTGAACTAATTCTAGTAAATTTCTTACTTTTTCATTTTCCTCTTTGATTCTTGTGGTTCTCTCTGGGTTATGTTTCTCTTTCATTCCCAATACAATTATACATTTCTTTTTGTCTGCTAAGTCTCTTACTATATTCTCCTTCTGTCTCATCACTTTAATAACTGAGTTTTCAGTTTGTTCATTCATTTGCTGTCTGATTATGTCAGTGAATGCAACTTTGCTATTTTCTTGATTTTTTTTCCAACCCTCCTTGTTCTCCTTATTATTCTCCTTTAAGACTTTATTCTCTTCTTTTACTTCTTTTAACTGTTTTTTTAATTCTTCAATTTCCTTAGTTAAGTTTTTGTTCGCCTTCTCTAGTTCTTCCAATTTTTCAACTCTCCGTATAATATTGTTAACATGACCGAACCTACGCTCCAAGTCCTCGATCATCTTATCGACCTTCTCTTCTAGTCTTGTCAGTCGGGGGGGGCGTTTGTGTCCCCCCCCCCCCACCCTCTTTAAATCCCTGGAAAATATTCTCATCACTTTCTACTGCATTGCTCTTATCTATACTTCTAATCTTTACATTTTTATTAGACATTTCATCGTCGTCGGGGGGCCGTTTGTTTACCTTTCGCCTGTCTGCCTGGGCCAAGTCTACTCCTTCCTCATTTCCTTCCATTTCCCTCAGTAATCCCTCCCCTTTTCCTCTTTCCCTACTTTCCTACTCCACGAGCAATTTCCCCCCCACCCTGTAAATACAATAGACACTTCTCTTTGCGTTGGGATCCACAAAACTTCAATTTTCTTCAGAACGTCTTCTAAGCCGTCCATTCGTTGAAGTGTGTGTGTGTATTTAACTAGTTGTATTTACCTAGTTGTATTTTACGGGAGCTATTTTAGGGGAGCTATGCTCGTGATGTCCTGTCTTCATGTCTCATTTTATCTAAACTATTTTTAAATTCATGTATTGTTTTTGCACACACCACTTCCTCTTCTAACTTGTTCCAACTGTCTATTACTCTGTGAGGAAAGCTGTTCTTTTTCAGATCTCTTCTATAGCTGTCTTTTTTTATTTTCTTTCCATGTCCTCTTGTATTTCTATCATCCCATTTGATCAGATTTTCTCTATCAGTAATTTCTATGCCATTCATGATTCTGTAAATAGTTATCAAATCTCCTCTCTCTCTTCTTTGCTCTAGTGTCTGTAGTTCAAGCTTTGCTAGTCTCTCTTCATATGATAGTTTTGAGAGTGTTGGTGCCAATTTTGTAATTGCTCTTTGTATTCTTTCAAGTTTATTTATACATTTTTTTGTACTTGGTGACCATATCGTTGCTGCATATTCCAATCTTGGTCTTATTAGAGTGATTAGAATTTTCTTCACCATTTCTTCATCCAGGTATGTAAATGCCACTTTGATTGTTCTTATTAAATTATAAATTTCTCCAAAAATCTTATTTATATGTTTCTCAGGTGACATATTATTCATAACAATGACTCCCAGGTCCTTCTCATTTTCTACTTTTTTTTTTATTCCTTCTCCCAATTTATATGCTCCTGTTATTCTGTTTTTGCTTTTTCCAAATTCCATTATACTACACTTTTTTGTATTGAACTCCATCTCCCACTTCCTACTCCATTCCCATACTTTATTTAGATCACTCTGTAGTGACTCACAATCTTCTTCCGTGTTCACTTTTTTTAATAGTTTTGCATCATCTGCAAAGAAGCTCATATAGCTTTCAATTCCTTCATCCATATCATTAATATATATAGCAAACATTATTGGGGCCAGAACTGTTCCTTGTGGAACACCGCTTATTACTTCATCCCATTTTGAGTGTTTGTCTCTTATCACTACTCTCATTTTTCTTTCTTGCAAAAAGTCTTCCATCCATTTAAGCAGTTTGCCCTGTATTCCTCCTTTCGTTTCTAATTTCTTAAGCAACTTCTTATGTGGTACTTTGTCAAAAGCTTTTTTTTGGTCTAGAAATGCACAATCAGCCCATCCATCTCTTTCTTGTATTATATCTATTAGCCTTGAATAGAAACATATTAAATTGGGGACGCATGATCGTCCTTGTCTGAATCCAAATTGCCTTGCATTTAGCACGTTGTTGTTTTTTCTATTTTACCCATCTACTTTTGATAATTCTTTCACAAATTTTTGCTATTGTACTTGTTAGAGAGACTGGTCTATAGTTGGTAGGGTCTTCTTTATTTCCCCCTTTATATATAGGTACTATATTTGCTTTTTTCCAATCTTCTGGAACTTTTCCTTCTTTCAAGGAACTGTTTATTATGCTACGTATTTTGTCTGCCAGTTCATTTCTGCATTCTTTCAAAATCCAGTTTGCTATTTCATCTGGTCCATGCGATTTTCTGATTTCAAGATTACTCAAGTGTTTCATTATTTCATTCTTTGTTACTTCTATTTCTTTCATAGTGGGGACTTTCTCTTTCCATTCAATCTCTTCAGGTTGTATGTTCTCCCTTGTAAACACTGCTTGTTCATAATTTCTGCCATTTCTATTTCCTCTGTGTATTCAACTCCTCCGTGTCTTAATTTCTCCAAGTCTTGTTTGTTTTTCAGTTTGTTGTTTACAAATCTGTAAAATAGTTTTGGTTGATCTTTACATTTTTCTATGACATCTTTTTCATATTTTCTCTTTTCCTCTCTGCACACTTGTACATATTCATTTCTATAACAGGTATATATTTTCCATTTTTCAGGTCTTTTGTATTTCTTCGGTTTGGTCCATGCTTTATCTCTTTTGTCTTTTAACACTACAACTTTTGTTGTAGCAGCACTTTACACATTCTTTTTCTTGTTTTTGTCTTGGGACATACTTTTCCACTCCTTTTATATATATATATATATATATATATATATATATATATATATATATATATATATATTTTTTTTTTTTTTTGTCAAAATATTCCCTTTCTCTTCCACTGTTGTTTCTTCTTTGTATATTTCTTCCCATTTTTCTTTTTGAAAAAATTCTCTTATTTTATATAAAAAAAATTCATACATCAATCTTTCTTTTCTATATTGTTCATTTAGTTCCAGTTCAATCAGTATGTGGTCACTTTTACTTATTGTTGTTTTATATTCAATCTTTTCCACTATTCTAGGTTCAGATGTGATTATTAGGTCTAGTCTCGATGGTTCTTCTTCATTTCTATACCTAGTGTTCTCCTGTATCCACTGTGTCATTGTATGTTTAATAATCATCTCGAGTAGAACATTTCCCCATGAGCCGTCTCCACTCTTTACTGTCATCTCTTCCCAGCAGACTTCTTTGCAATTAAAGTCGCCCATCATAACTATTCTTCCTCAATCTTCCATTATATTATTTAATGTTATCTTTGTGTCTTCTAACATACTTTTATGTTCACTCTCTTCCCACGAGGCTGTTTTTGGAGGCACATAATTTATCACAAACTTTCTGCTCTTCTTATCTCTGTCTTCCACTTCGAGCATAATCATCTCTACTGTATTCTTTCCATATGTGACACACCTCACATTTATATCCTTAGTCAGGAACATAACTCCACCCCCTTGTTTTGTCTCTCTGTTTCTAATCCAATAATTATATGCATCATGTCCTACACTGTTGGGTGGTAGTGGACCTTTTAATTTCGTTTCTATAATTCCCATTATGCCCGGTTCTTTTTCCTTCAGATAATCATTCAGTTCATTCAATCCTGTTATTAATCCATCTATATTTGTGTAAGACACTTTTAGTTTTCTGTCGCTTCCATTGTGTTCTCTGTTTCCCTTTTGTTTTTCTCTAGTATGTCGTATTTCCTTACTTTCATATTCACTACTCTCCAATAGAATGTCTATTTTTCTGACTCTGTTCTGTTCTCGTTTTTTTTTTCTTAGCTTCATGTCTTTTCACATTTTCCTCTCTTTCCTCTTTATTCATTTCTCTTTTTTATCCATACCTTTTTATGTTGTTCACTTGCTGCTAGTTTCCCTGTTTTTACTAAGATATTCTCTGCTTGAATTTAATCTTAATTGGTCTGGTCTTATCTGTACTATACTTTCCGAGTCATACATCTCTTCAATTTGTTTAATGATTTCAGGTTCATCTTCCTGAACTAATTCTAGTAAACTGCTTACTTTTTCCTCGTTGATTCTTCTGGTTCTATTTAGCTTATATTTCTCTTCCATTCCTAATATAATTATACATTTCTTTTTATCTACTAAGTCTCTTACTATATTCTCCTTCTGTCTCATCACTTTCATAACTGAGTCTTCAGTTTGTTCTTTCATTTGCTGTTTAATTATGTCAGTAAATGCAACTTTACTATTTTCTTTGATTTTTTTCCAGCTCTGTGCTTCTTTTGCTATGGCCTCTTTATTGTCTTTATTATTCCTCTTTAATTCCTCATTCTCTTCTTTTACTTTTAACTGTCTTTTTAATTCTTCTATTTCTTTAGTTAACTTTTTGTTAACCTTCTCCAGTTCTTCCAATTTTTCAACTCTCTGCGCAATCTTTGCTATGTTACTGAACCTCTTCTCCCAATGTTCGGTCATTTTTTCAAGTTTTTCCTCTAGTCTTGCTAATCGGGGGAGATTTGTATCCCCCCCCCCGCTCATTAAATTCCTGGAAATTATTATCCTCACCTTCCATTGTGCTGTTCTTATCCATATTTCTAATCTTTACATTTTTGTTAATCCCTTCACCAAAATCATCGGTCCTTCTCTTGTTTACAAGACGCCTGGCCTCCTCGACCAAGTCCTCCCCTTCCTCATTTCCTTCCATTTCCCTCAGTAACCCCTCCCCTTCTCCTTTTTCCTCACTTTCCTACTACACCACGAGCTTTCCCCTTCCCTGTAAATACAATAAGGTACTTCCTTTGCGTTGAGATCCACGAAAATTTCGCTTTTTCTTCAGAACTCCAATCTTCGCCGTCCGTCCGACGAAAGTGTATTTACCTAGTTGTATTTTACGGGATGGGGAGCTATGCTCGTGGTGTCCCGTCTTCATATCTCATTTTATCTAAACTATTTTTAAATTCATGTATTGTTTTTGCACACACCACTTTCTCATCTAACTTGTTCCAACTGTCTATTACTCTGTGAGGAAAGCTGTTCTTTTTCAGATCTCTTCTATAGCTGTCTTTTTTTATTTTCTTTCCGTGTCCTTTTGTATTTCTATCATCCCATTTTATCAGATTCTCTCCATCAATAATTTCTATGCCTTTCATGATTCTGTAAATAGCTATCAAATCTCCTCTCCCTCTTCTTTGCTCTAGTGTCTGTAGTTCAAGTTTTGCTAGTCTTTTCATATGATAGTTTTGAGAGTGTTGGTGCCAATTTTGTAATTGCTCTTTGTATTTCTTCAAGTTTTTTATACATTTTTTTGTACTTGGTGACAACATCGTTACTGCATATTCCAATCTTGGTCTTATCAGGGTGATTAGAATTTTCTTCACCATTTCTTCATCCAGGTATGTAAATGCCACTTTGATTGTTCTTATTATATTATAAATTTCTCCAAAAATCTTATTTATATGTTTCTCAGGTGACATATTATTCATAACAATGACTCCCAGGTCCTTCTCATTTTCTACTTTTTTTATTCCTTCTTCTCCCAATTTATATGCTCCTGTTATTCTGTTTTTGCTTTTTCCAAATTCCATTATACTACACTTTTTTGTATTGAACTCCATCTCCCACTTCCTACTCCATTCCCATACTTTATTTAGATCACTCTGTAATGACTCACAATCTTCTTCCGTGTTCACTTTTTCCAGTAGTTTTGCATCATCTGGAAAGAAGTTCATATAACTTTCAATTTCTTCATCCATATCATTAATATATATAGCAAACCGTATTAGGGCAGGAACTGTTCCTTGTGGAACACCGCTTATTACTTCATCCCATTTTGAGTGTTTGTCTCTTATCACTACTCTCATTTTTCTTTCTTGCAAAAAGTCTTCCATCCATTTAAGCAGTTTGCCCTGTATTCCTCCTTTCGTTTCTAATTTCTTAAGCAACTTCTTATGTGGTACTTTGTCAAAAGCTTTTTTTAGGTCTAGAAATGCACAATCAGCCCATCCATCTCTTTCTTGTATTATATCTATTAGCCTTGAATAGAAACATATTAAATTGAGGACGCATGATCGTCCTTGTCTGAATCCAAATTGCCTTGGATTTAGCACGTTTTTTTTTTTTTCTAAATATTTTACCCATCTACTTTTGATAATTCTTTCACAAATTTTTGCTATTGTACTTGTTAGAGAGACTGGTCTATAGTTGGTAGGGTCTTCTTTATTTCCCCCTTTATATATAGGTACTATATTTGCTTTTTCCAATCTTCTGGAACTTTTCCTTCTTTCAAGGAACTGTTTATTATGCTATGTATTTTGTCTGCCAGTTCATTCCTGCATTCTTTCAAAATCCAGTTTGCTTTTTCATCTGGTCCATGCGATTTTCTAACATCAAGATTACTCAAGTGTTTCATTATTTCATTCTTTGTTACTTCCATTTCTTTCATAGGAGGGACTTTCTCTTTCCATTCGATCTCTTCAGGTTGTATGTTCTCCCTTGTAAACACGGATTTAAAATGCTTGTTCATAATTTCTGCCATTTCTATTTCCTCTGTGTATTCAACTCCTTGTCTTAATTTCTCCAAATCTTGTTTGTTTTTCAGTTTGTTTACAAATCTGTAAAATAGTTTTGGTTGATCTTTACACTTTTCTATGACATCTTTTTCATATTTTCTCTTCTCTCTGCACACTTGTACATATTCATTTCTATAACAAGTATATATTTTCCATTTTCAGGTCTTTTGTGTTTCTTCTATTTGGTCCAATTTTTAGTCTCTTTTGTCTTTTAACTCCCTACAATTTTTGTTGTACCAGCACTTTACATATTCTTTTTCTTGTTTTTGTCTTGGGACATACTTTTCCACTCCTTTTTTATAAATTGTTGTCAAAATATTCCATTTCTCTTCCACTGTCGTTTCTTCTTTGTATATTCCTTCCCATTTTTCTTTTTGAAAGAATTCTCTTATTTTATCAAAATTTGTCTTTTCATACATCATTCTTCCTTTTCTATATTGTTCATTTCTTTTCATGTATTTGTCCTCATTTAATTCCAGTTCAATCAATATGTGGTCACTTTTACTTATTGGTGTTTTATATTCAATCTTTTCCACTATTCTAGGTTCAGATGTGATTATTAAGTCTAGTCTCGATGGTTCTTCTTCATTTCTACAACCTAGTGTTCTCCTGTATCCACAGTGTCATTGTATGTTCAATAACACAGGGGAACACTTTTTCAGTAACTTTGAGTTGCATTGGATATTTTAACGGATTTTGAAAGAGTTTTAGGCGCTGATTTCAAATCTGAAATTAGTTTTTCTCTACAAGCTCTAGTTTGTATTAAATTTGAGGTTAATGGAATTGTACATATGTGAACTTGCGTAAACCATGTATAAGCATTTTAACGTCCATATATATAGATAGCTTCTAATATTTTGATCATTCTTCTTTTGTTTCAGTTCAAACATGGCTTCCAGAATGAGACATCATTGCAGAAACAAGCCTGATGCCTTCTGCTACATATGTGGATGCTACACACTCAATCGTCAGAGACGTAACATATCCTCGTTCGTCAAGCGTGCCTACAAGGCATATTTTGAAGTTCATCTTGGTGATCAAGACAAGCAATGGGCTCCTCATGTTGTGTGCCACAATTGTGAGGAAATGCTTCGAGACTGGACCAAAGGAAAACGCAAAGGTCTGCCTTTTGGAGTTCCAATGATTTGGCGCGAACCCACCAACCATGTAACTGACTGTTATTTCTGCATGGTAAACACAACGGGTGTTGGGAAGAAAAACCGACATAAGATTACGTATCCGAACATTCCCTCAGCTATTCGGCCTGTTCCGCACTCTGAAGAAGTACCTGTTCCAGTTTTCAAAGGCTTGCCTTCATTGGACGATAGAGACATTGGACATGATACAAGCCAGCAAGACAGTTGTGACAGTGAATTGTCAGAAAATGTGTTCACAATCGGAGGACTGTTCTTCAGACACTGAACCTTTCCCCGTCCCTAAGCCTCTTCCCCAGGCTGAACTGAATGATTTAGTGCGGGATTTAGGTCTTTCAAAGAAAGCAGCAGAGCTTTTGGCATCAAGATTACAAGGCAGAAATCTTGTTGATCACTCTGTTAAAGTATCATATTTTAGAAAGCGTGACCAGCTTTTTGTGACCTTCTTTTCAAAAGACAGACAGTTTGTTTACTGCCATGACATCCCAGGGCTTCTCAAAGAACTGGGTGTACCTTACTATAGTCCTGCTGAATGGAGACTCTTTTTAGACAGTTCAAAACGCAGTCTAAAGTGTGTTCTTTTACATAATGGCAATGTTTATGGAGCAGTACCTGTCGGTCACTCAGTGCATTTGTGGGAAGACTATGATGATATGAGAATGGTCATGGACTTATTAAAGTATCATGAGCACAATTGGATAATTTGTGTAGACTTAAAGATGGTCAACTTTCTTCTTGGACAACAGAAAGGTTTCACCAAGTTTCCATGTTTCCTCTGTATGTGGGACAGCCGAGCACGAGACAGACATTGGGTCCAGAAGGACTGGCCTATTCGTGACACCCTTGAAGCAGGCATGCCAAATATCATACAAGACCCAATTGTAAACAGAGATAAGATCATCTTTCCTCCTCTTCACATCAAATTAGGTTTGATGAAACAATTTGTCAAGGCACTGGAAACCGAAGGTGAATGTTTCCAACACATCATCACAGCTTTACCAGGGTTATCATTTGAGAAGATCAAAGCAGGCGTGTTTGATGGCCCACAGATTCGAACCCTAATTCGTGATGATCAGTTTATTGCTAAGATGACCGCTTTAGAAAGGGCAGCATGGTTATCCTTTGTGGCAGTCGTTCAGAACTTCCTTGGAAACAATAAGGCGGAGAACTACAGTGAACTTGTGAACAGAATGCTCCTCGCTTTTCGTGATCTCGGGTGCAACATGAGCATCAAGCTTCATTTTTTGAACAGCCACCTTGATCAGTTCCCTGACAACCTGGGGGCTGTGAGTGACGAACAAGGAGAACGATTCCACCAAGACCTAAAGATCATGGAAGAACGCTACCAAGGGCGCTGGGACAAAAGTATGATGGCTGACTACTGCTGGAGCATTAAACGAAATTGCCCAGATGAAATGTACAAACGCAAAAGTTACAAACGCAAATTCCTGCCTGAAAAAAATACACAAAGAAATTGATAAGCTTCCATCAGCTGTGGTGATGTTCTGAAGGATGCTAATCTAACTTTGGGATAGATGTTCTGTTAATGTTCTGTTTCTTTTGCCTTAATAAATGTACAGAAATGGCTTTCATACTGTTTTAAGATTCAAGTGAACAAAAGAATTGTGGCTGATATTGCAATTTCCTATAATAACGAAAATTTTAAAAATAAATAAAAATGTCAAATTGCATAAAATCTGTAGCTTGCAGACAAAACCCGACTTCAGATTTGAAATCAGCACACTCAAGTTGACTATAGAAAAGTCTTTTTTTAAATGCAACAAAATGAGTGTTCCCCAGTGTAATCATCTTGAGTAGAACATTACCCCATGAGCCGTCTCCACCCTTTACTGTCATCCCTTCCCAGCAGACTTCTTTGCAATTAAAGTCGCCCATCATAACTATTCTTCCTCCATCTTCCATTATCTTATTTAATGTTATCCTTGTGTCCTCTAACATACTTTTATGTTCACTCTCTTCCCACGAGGCTGTTTTTGGAGGCACATAATTTATCACAAACTTTCTGCTCTTCTTACCTCTGTCTTCCACTTCTATCATAATCATCTCTACTGTATTCTTTCCATATGTGACACACCTCACGTTTATATCCTTCTTAGTCAGGAACATAACTTCACCCCCTTGTTTTGTCTCTCTGTTTCTAATCCAATAATTATATGCATCATGTCCTATACTGTTGGGTGGTAGTGGACCTTTTAATTTTGTTTCTATAATTCCCATTATGCCCGGTTCTTTTTCCTTCAGATAATCATTCAGCTCATTCAATCCTGTTATTAATCCATCTATATTTGTGTAAGACACTTTTAGTTTTCTGTCACTTCCATTGTGTTCTCTGTTTCCCTTTTGTTTTTCTCTAGTATGTCGTATTTCCTTACTTTCATATTCACTACTCTCCAATAGAATGTCTATATTTCTGACTCTGTTCTGTTCTCGTTTTTTTTTCTTAGCTTCATGTCTTTTCATATTTCCCTCCTCTCTTTCCTCTTTATTAATTTCTCTTTTTTATCCATACCTTTTTATGTTGTTCACTTGCTGCTAGTTTCCCTGTTTTTACTAAGATATTCTCTGCTTGAATTTAATCTTAATTGGTCTGGTCTTATCTGTACTATACTTTCCGAGTCATACATCTCTTCGATTTGTTTAATGATTTCAGGTTCATCTTCCTGAACTAATTCTAGTAAACTGCTTACTTTTTCCTCGTTGATTCTTCTGGTTCTATTTAGCTTATATTTCTCTTCCATTCCTAATATAATTATACATTTCTTTTTATCTGCTAAGTCTCTTACTATATTCTCCTTCTGTCTCATCACTTTAATAACTGAGTCTTCAGTTTGTTCTTTCATTTGCTGTTTAATTATGTCAGTAAATGCAACTTTACTATTTTCTTTGATTTTTTTTCCAGCTCTGTGCTTCTTTTGCTATGGCCTCTTTATTGTCTTTATTATTCCTCTTTAATTCCTCATTCTCTTCTTTTACTTCTTTTAACTGTCTTTTTAATTCTTCTATTTCTTTAGTTAACTTTTTGTTAACCACCCCCTTGTTTTGTCTCTCTGTTTCTAATCCAATAATTATATGCATCATGTCCTATACTGTTGGGTGGTAGTGGACCTTTTAATTTCGTTTCTACAATTCCCATTATGTCCGGTTCTTTTTCCTTCAGATAATCATTCAGCTCATTCAATCCTGTTATTAACTCATCTATATTTGTGTAAGACACTTTTAGTTTTCTGTCACTTCCATTGTATTCGCTGTTTCCCTTTTGTTTTTCTCTAGTATGTTGTATTTCCTTACTTTCATATTCACTACTCTCCAATAGAACTTCTCTATTTCTGACTCTGTTCTCATCTAATTTTTTTCCTTAGCTTCATGTCTTTTCATATTTTCCTCCTCTCTTTCCTCTTTATTCATTTCTCTTTTTTTATCCATACCTTTTTGTGTTGTTCACTTGCTGCTAGTTTCCCTGTTTTTGTTAAGATATTCTCTGCCGTCGTTTGTGACCTGAATTTAATCTTAATTGGTCTGGTCTTATCTGTACTACACTTTCCGACTTTATACATCTCTTCAATTTGTTTAATGATTTCAGGTTCATCTTCCTGAACTAATTCTAGTAAACTGCTTACTTTTTCTTTTTCCTCATTGATTCTTGAAGTTTTATCTAGGTTATGTTTCTCTTCCATTCCTAATATAATTATACATTTCTTTTTATCTGCCAAGTCTCTTACTATATTCTTCTGTCTCATCACTTTGATAACTGAGTCTTCAGTTTGTTCTTTCATTTGCTGTTTAATTATCTCAGTAAATACAACTTTTCTGTTTTCCTGGATTTTTTCCAACCCTGTGCTTCTTTTGCTGTGGCCTCTTTGTTGTCTTTATTATTCCTCTTTAATTCTTTATTCTCCTCTTTTACTTCTTTTAACTGTCTTTTTAATTCTTCTATTTCCTTAGTTAAATTTTTGTTCGCCTTCTCTAGTTCTTCCAATTTTTCAACTCTTTGCGCAGTTTTGGCTACGTTACCGAACCTGTTTTCCCAATGTTCGGTCATCTTATCAAGTTTCTCCTCTAGTCTTGTCAATCGGGGGAGGTTGGTATCCCCCCACCCTCTTTAAATCCTTGGAAACTACTATCGTCACCTTCCACTGTGCTGATCTTATCTATACTTCTAATCTTTACATTTTTTGTTGATCCCGTCGTCACCAAAATCATTATTGTCGGTCCGCCTCTTGTTTACAAGACGTCTGGCCTCCTTGACCATGCCCCTCTCTACCTCATTTCCCTCCATTTCCCACAATAATCCCTTCCCTTCTCCTTCCCTATCACTCCCCCACTACTCCACGAGCACTCCCCTTCCCTATAAATACAATAAGGTACTTCCTGGACGTTGAGATCCACGTATATTTTCCTTTTTCTTCGGTACACCAATTCTCGCCGTCCATTTGACGAAAGTGTGTATTTACCTAGTTGTATTTTACAGGAAGGGGAGCTATGCTCGTGGGGTCCCGTCTTCATATCTCATTTTATCTAAACTATTTTTAAATTCATGTATTGTTTTTGCACACACCACTTTCTCATCTAACTTGTTCCAACTGTCTATTACTCTGTGAGGAAAGCTGTTCTTTTTCAAATCTCTTCTATAGCTGTCTTTTTTATTTTCTTTCCGTGTCCTCTTGTATTTCTGTCATCCCATTTTATCAGATTCTCTCTGTCAGTAATTTCCATGCCTTTCATGATTCTGTAAATAGCTATCAAATCTCCTCTCTCTCTTCTTTGCTCTAGTGTCTGTAGTTCAAGTTTTTCTAGTCTCTCTTCATATGATAGTTTTGAGAGTGTTGGTGCCAATTTTGTAATTGCTCTTTGTATTCTTTCAAGTTTTTTTATACATTTTTTTGTACTTGGTGACCATATCGTTGCTGCATATTCCAATCTTGGTCTTATCAGGGTGATTAGGATTTTCTTCACCATTTCTTCATCCAGGTATGTAAATGCCACTTTGATTGTTCTTATTAAATTATAAGTTTCTCCAAAAATCTTATTTATATGTTTCTCAGGTGACATATTATTCATAACAATGACTCCCAGGTCCTTCTCATTTTCTACTTTTTTTATTCCTTCTTCTCCCAAATTATATGATCCTGTTATTCTGTTTTTGCTTTTTCCAAATTCCATTATACTACACTTTTTTGTATTGAACTCCATCTCCCACTTCCTACTCCATTCCTGTACTTTATATAGATCTCTCTGTACTGATTCACAATCTTCTTCAGTTTTCACTCTTTTTAGTAGTTTTGCATCATCTGGAAAGAAGCTCATATAGCTTTCAGTTCCTTCATCCATATCATTAATATATATAGCAAACATTATTGGGGCCAGTACTGTTCCCTGCGGAACACCGCTTATTACTTTATCCCATTTTGAGTGCTGGTTTCTTATCACTACTCTCATTTTTCTTTCTTGCAAAAAGTCTTCCATCCAATTTAGCAGTTTGCCCTGTATTCCTCCTTCAGTTTCTAATTTCTTAAGCAACTTCTTATGTGGTACTTTGTCAAAAGCTTTCTTTAGGTCTAGAAATGCACAGTCCGCCCATCCATCTCTTTCTTGTATTATATCTATTAGCCTTGAATAGAAACATATTAAATTGGTGACGCATGATCGTCCTTGTCTGAATCCAAATTGCCTTGGATTTAGCACTTTGTTTTTTTTCTAAATATTTTACCCATCTACTTTTGATAATTCTTTCACAAATTTTTGCTATTGTACTTGTTGGAGAGACTGGTCTATAGTTGGTAGGGTCTTCTTTATTTCCTCCTTTATATATAGGTACTATATTTGCTTTTTTTCCAATCTTCTGGAACTTTTCCTTCTTTCAAGGAACTTTTTAGTATGCTATGTATTTTGTCTACCAGTTCATTCCTGCATTCTTTCAGTATCCAGTTTGCTATTTCATCTGGTCCATGCGATTTTCTGACATCAAAATTACTCAAGTGTGTCAATATTTCATTCTTTGTTACTTCTATTTCTTCCATAGGGGGGACTTTCTCTTTCCATTCAATCTCTTCAGGTTGTATGTTCTCCCTTGTAAACACTGATTTAAAATGTTTGTTCATAATTTCCGCCATTTTCATTTCCTCAGTGTATTCAACTCCCCCTTGTCTTAATTTCTCCAAGTCTTGTTTGTTTTTCAGTTTATTGTTTACAAATCTGTAGAATAGTTTTGGTTGATCTTTACACTTTTCTATGACATCTTTTTCATATTTTCTCTTTTCCTCTCTGCACTTTTGTACATATTCATTTCTATAACCGGTATATATTTTCCATTTTTCAGGTCTTCTGTCTTTTTTCCATCTGGTCCAGGCTTTGTCTCTTTTGTCTTTTAACTCCCTACAGCTTTTGTTGTACCAGCATTTTACATATTCTTTTTCTTGTTTTTGTCGGACATACTTTTCCACTCCTTTTTTGTAAATTTTTGTCAAAATATTCCATTTCTCTTCTACTGTTGTTTCTTCTTTGTATATTTCTTCCCAGTTTTCCTTTTGAAAGAATTCTATTATTTTATCAAAGTTTGTTTTTTCATACATCATTCTTCCTTTTCTATATTGTTCATTTCTTTTCATATATTTTTCTTCATTAAGTTCCAGTTCAATCAATATGTGGTCACTTTTACTTATTGGTGTTTTATATTCAATTTTGTCCACTATTCTAGGTTCGGATGTAATTATTAGGTCTAGTCTCGATGGCTCTTCTTCATTTCTATACCTAGTGTTCTCCTGTATCCATTGTGTCATTGTATGGTCAGTAACCATATCAAGTAGAGCGTTTCCCCATGAGCCGTCTCCACCCTTTACTGTCATTTCTTCCCAGCAGATTTTTTTGCAATTAAAGTCGCCCATCATAACTATTCTTCCTCCCTCTTCCATTACCCTTGTTTAATGCTATCTTTGTGTCCTCTAACATACTTTTATGTTCACTCTCTTCCCATGAGGCTGTTTTCGGGGGCACATAATTTATCACAAACTTTCTGTTCTTCTTATCTCTGTCTTCTACTTCCATCATTATCATCTCTACTGTATTCTTTCCATATATGACACACTTCACGTTTATATCCTTCTTAGTCAGGAACATAACTCCACCCCCTTCCTTTTTCACTCTGTTTCTAATCCAATAATTATATGCATCATGTCCTACACTGTTGGGTGGTAGTGGACCTTTTAATTTTGTTTCTACAATTCCCATTATGTCTGGTTCTTTTTCCTTCAAATAATCATTCAGCTCATTCAATCCTGTTATTAATCCATCTATATTTGTGTAAGACACTCTTAGTTTTCTGCCACTTCCATTGTGTTCTCTGTTTCCCTTTTGTTTTTCTCTTGTATGTCGACTTTCTTTAGTTTCATATTCACTACTCTCCAATAGAATCTCTCTTTTTCTGACTCCGTTCTTCTCTCGTTTTTTTCCTTAGCTTCAAGTCTTTTCTGTTTTTCTTCCTCTCTTTCCTCTTTATTCATTTCTCTTTTTATCCATACCTTTTTATATTGTTCACTTGTTGCTAGTTTCCCTGTTTTGGATAAGATATTCTCAGCCGTCGTTTGTGACCTGAATTTAATCTTAATTGGTCTGGTCTTGTCTGTACTATATTTCCCGAGCCTGAATTTCTCTTCGATTTGTTTCATTATTTCTGGTTCATCTTCCTGAACTAATTCTAGTAAATTTCTTACTTTTTCATTTTCCTCTTTGATTCTTGTGGTTCTCTCTGGGTTATGTTTCTCTTCCATTCCTAATATAATTATACATTTCTTTCTGTCTGCTAAGTCTCTTACTATATTCTCCTTCTGTCTCATCACTTTAATAACTGAGTTTTCAGTTTGTTCATTCATTTGCTGTCTGATTATGTCAGTGAATGCATCTTTGCTATTTTCTTGGATTTTTTTCCAACCCTCCTTGTTCTCCTTATTATTCTCCTTTAAGACTTTATTCTCTTCTTTTACTTCTTTTAACTGTTTTTTTAATTCTTCAATTTCCTTAGTTAAGTTTTTGTTCGCCTTCTCTAGTTCTTCCAATTTTTCAACTCTCTGCACAATGTTGTTAACGTGACCGAACTTAAATTCCCAGTGCTCGATCATCTTATCGAGTTTCTCTTCTAGTCTTGTTAATCGGGGGGGGGGGGGTCCCCCACCCTCTTTAAATCCCTG
The DNA here is from genome assembly GCF_046742065.1 of Oratosquilla oratoria. Classification (NCBI taxonomy): domain Eukaryota; kingdom Metazoa; phylum Arthropoda; class Malacostraca; order Stomatopoda; family Squillidae; genus Oratosquilla; species Oratosquilla oratoria. The sequence continues at coordinate 85,835,401 of NC_134777.1, forward strand.
GAAAATATTCTCATCATCTTCTACTGTATTGCTCTTATCTATACTTCTAATCTTTACATTTTTGTTAGACATTTCATCATCGCTAAATTGGTCCGGCCCTCGTTTGTTTAGATTTCGTCTGCCTGCCTGGGCCAAGTCCTCACCTTCCTCATTTCCTTCCATTTCCCTCAGTAATCCCTCCCCTTCTCCTTTTTCCTTACTTTCCCTACACCACGAGCAATTTCCCCCCACCCTGTAAATACAATAGGTACTTCCTTTGCTTTGGGATCCACGAAATTTCACTTTTTCTTCAGAACGTCGTCTATGCCGTCCGTTCGTTGAAGTGTGTGTGTATTTACCTAGTTGTATTTTACGGGAAGGGGAGCTATGCTCGTGGGGTCCCGTCTTCATATCTCATTTTATCTAAACTATTTTTAAATTCATGTATTGTTTTTGCACACACCACTTTCTTATCTAACTTGTTCCAACTGTCTATTACTCTGTGAGGAAAGCTGTTCTTTTTCAAATCTCTTCTATAGCTGTCTTTTTTTATTTTCTTTCCGTGTCCTCTTGTATTTCTGTCATCCCATTTTATCAGATTCTCTCTGTCAGTAATTTCTATGCCTTTCATGATTCTGTAAATAGCTATCAAATCTCCTCTCTCTCTTCTTTGCTCTAGTGTCTGTAGTTCAAGTTTTTCTAGTCTCTCTTCATATGATAGTTTTGAGAGTGTTGGTGCCAATTTTGTAATTGCTCTTTGTATTCTTTCAAGTTTTTTTTTTATACATTTTTTTGTACTTGGTGACCATATCGTTACTGCATATTCCAATCTTGGTCTTATCAGGGTGATTAGGATTTTCTTCACCATTTCTTCATCCAGGTATGTAAATGCAACTTTGATTGTTATTAGATTATAAGTTTCTCCAAAAATCTTATTTATATGTTTCTCAGGTGACATATTATTCATAACAATGACTCCCAGGTCCTTCTTATTTTCTACTTTTTTTATTCCTTCTTCTCCCAATTTATATGCTCCTGTTATTCTGTTTTTGCTTTTTCCAAATTCCATTATACTACACTTTTTTGTATTGAACTCTATCTCCCACTTCCTACTCCATTCTTGTACTTTATTTAGATCTCTCTGAGTGATTCACAATCTTCTTCAGTTTTCACTCTTTTCAGTAGTTTTGCATCATCTGCAAAGAAGCTCATATAGCTTTCAATTCCTTCATCCATATCATAAAATATATAGCAAACATTATTGGGGCCAGAACTGTTCCCTGCGGAACACCGCTTATTACTTCATTCCATTTTGAGTACTGGTTTCTTATCACTATCATTTTTCTTTCTTGCAAAAAGTCCTCCATCCAATTTAGTAGTTTGCCCTGTATTCCTCCTTCAGTTTCTAATTTCTTAAGCAACTTCTTATGTGGTACTTTGTCAAAAGCTTTCTTTAGATCTAAAAATGCACAGTCCGCCCATCCATCTCTTTCTTGTATTATATCTATTAGCCTTGAATAGAAACATATTAAATTGGTGACGCATGATCGTCCTTGTCTGAATCCAAATTGCCTTGCATTTAACACTTTGTTTTTTATTTTCTAAATATTTTACCCATCTACTTTTGATAATTCTTTCACAAATTTTTGCTATTGTACTTGTTAGAGAGACTGGTCTATAGTTGGTAGGGTCTTCTTTATTTCCTCCTTTATATATAGGTACTATATTTGCTTTTTTCCAATCTTCTGGAACTTTTCCTTCTTTCAAGGAACTATTTAGTATGCTATGTATTTTGTCTGCCAGTTCATTCCTGCATTCTTTCAGTATCCAGTTTGCTATTTCATCTGGTCCATGCGATTTTCTGACATCAAGATTACTCAAGTGTGTTAATATTTCATTCTTTGTTACTTCTATTTCTTCCATAGGGGGAACTTTCTCTTTCCATTCGTTCTCTTCAGGTTGTATGTTCTCCCTTGTAAACACTGATTTAAAATGTTTGTTCATAATTTCCGCCATTTCCATTTCCTCAGTGTATTCAACTCCCTCCTGTCTTAATTTCTCCAAGTCTTGTTTGTTTTTCAGTTTGTTGTTTACAAATCTGTAGAATAGTTTTGGTTGATCTTTACACTTTTCTATGATATCTTTTTCATATTTTCTCTTTTCCTCTCTGCACGCTTGTACATATTCATTTCTATAACAGGTATATATTTTCCATTTTTCAGGTCTTCTGTCTTTTTTCCATCTGGTCCAGGCTTTGTCTCTTTTCTCTTTTAACTCCCTACAGCTTTTGTTGTACTAGCATTTTACATATTCTTTTTCTTGTTTTTATCTTGGGACATACTTTTCCACTCCTTTTTTGTAAATTTTTGTCAAAATATTCCATTTCTCTTCTACTGTTGTTTCTTCTTTGTATATTTCTTCCCAGTTTTCTTGTTGGAAGAATTCTCTTATTTTATCAAAGTTTGTTTTTTCATACATCATTCTTCCTTTTCTATATTGTTCATTTCTTTTCATATATTTTTCTTCATTAAGTTCCAGTTCAATCAATATGTGGTCACTTTTACTTATTGGTGTTTTATATTCAATTTTGTCCACTATTCTAGGTTCGGATGTAATTACTAGGTCTAGTCTCGATGGCTCTTCTTCATTTCTATACCTAGTGTTCTCCTGTATCCATTGTGTCATTGTATGGTCAGTAACCATCTCAAGTATTGCGTTTCCCCATGAGCCGTCTCCACCCTTTACTGTCATTTCTTCCCAGCAGATTTCTTTGCAATTAAAGTCGCCCATCATAACTATTTTTCCTCCCTCTTCCATTATCTTGTTTAATGTTATCTTTGTGTCCTCTAACATACTTTATGTTCACTCTCTTCCCATGAGGCTGTTTTCGGGGGCACATAATTTATCACAAACTTTCTGTTCTTCTTATCTCTGTCTTCTACTTCCATCATTATCATCTCTACTGTATTCTTTCCATATGTGACACACTTCACGTTTATATCCTTCTTAGTCAGGAACATAACTCCACCCCCTTCCTTTTTCACTCTGTTTCTAATCCAATAATTATATGCATCATGTCCTACACTGTTGGGTGGTAGTGGACCTTTTAATTTTGTTTCTACAATTCCCATTATGTCTGGTTCTTTTTCTTTCAAATAATCATTCAGCTCATTCAATCCTGTTATTAATCCATCTATATATGTGTAAGACACTCTTAGTTTTCTGCCACTTCCATTGTGTTCTCTGTTTCCCTTTTGTTTTTCTCTTGTATGTCGACTTTCTTTAAATTCATATTCACTACTCTCCAATAGAATCTCTCTTTTTCTGACTCCGTTCTTCTCTCGTTTTTTTCCTTTGCTTCAAGTCTTTTCTGTTTTTCTTCCTCTCTTCCCTCTTTATTCATTTCCCTTTTTATCCATTCCTTTTTATATTGTTCACTTGTTGCTAGTTTCCCTGTTTTGGATAAGATATTCTCAGCCGTAGTTTGTGACCTGAATTTAATCTTAATTGGTCTGGTCTTGTCTGTACTATATTTCCCGAGCCTGAATTTCTCTTCGATTTGTTTCATTATTTCTGGTTCATCTTCCTGAACTAATTCTAGTAAATTTCTTACTTTTTCATTTTCCTCTTTGATTCTTGTGGTTCTCTCTGGGTTATGTTTCTCTTTCATTCCCAATACGATTATACATTTCTTTTTGTCTGCTAAGTCTCTTACTATATTCTCCTTCTGTCTCATCACTTTAATAACTGAGTTTTCAGTTTGTTCATTCATTTGCTGTCTGATTATGTCAGTGAATGCAACTTTGCTATTTTCTTGATTTTTTTTCCAACCCTCCTTGTTCTCCTTATTATTCTCCTTTAAGACTTTATTCTCATCTTTTACTTCTTTTAACTGTTTTTTAATTCTTCAATTTCCTTAGTTAAGTTTTTGTTCGCCTTCTCTAGTTCTTCCAATTTTTCAACTCTCCGTATAATATTGTTAACATGACCGAACCTACGCTCCAAGTCCTCGATCATCTTTAAATCCCTGGAAAATATTCTCATCACTTTCTACTGTATTGCTCTTATCTATACTTCTAATCTTTACATTTTTATTAGACATATCATCGTCGTCGGGGGGCCGTTTGTTTACCTTTCGCCTGTCTGCCTGGGCCAAGTCTACTCCTTCTTCATTTCCTTCCATTTCCCTCAGTAATCCCTCCCCTTTTCCTCTTTCCCTACTTTCCTACTACCCCACGAGCAATTTCCCCCCACCCTGTAAATACATTAGGCACTTCTCTTTGCGTTGGGATCCACAAAACTTCAATTTTCTTCAGAACGTCTTCTAAGCCGTCCATTCGTTGAAGTGTGTGTGTATTTACCAAGTTGTATTTTACGGGAAGGGGAGCTATGCTCGTGGGGTACCGTCTTCATATTTAATTTTATCTAAACTATTTTTAAATTCATGTATTGTTTTTGCACACACCACTTTCTCATCTAACTTGTTCCAACTGTCTATTACTCTGTGAGGAAAGCTGTTCTTTTTCAAATCTCTTCTATAGCTGTCTTTTTTTATTTTCTTTCCGTGTCCTCTTGTATTTCTGTCATCCCATTTTATCAGATTCTCTCTGTCAGTAATTTCTATGCCTTTCATGATTCTGTAAATAGCTATCAAATCTCCTCTCTCTCTTCTTTGCTCTAGTGTCTGTAGTTTAAGTTTTTGTAGTCTCGCTTCATATGATAGTTTTGAGAGTGTTGGTGCCAATTTTGTAATTGCTCTTTGTATTCTTTCAAGTTTTGTTATACATTTTTTTGTACTTGGTGACCATATCGTTGCTGCATATTCCAATCTTGGTCTTATCAGGGTGATTAGGATTTTCCTCACCATTTCTTCATCCAGGTATGTAAATGCCACTTTGATTGTTCTTATTAAATTATAAGTTTCTCCAAAAATCTTATATATATGTTTCTCAGGTGACATATTATTCATAACAATGACATCCAGGTCCTTCTCATTTTCTACTTTTTTTATTCCTTCTTCTCCCAAACTATATGCTCCTGTTATTCTGTTTTTGCTTTTTCCAAATTCCATTATACTACACTTTTTTGTATTGAACTCCATCTCCCACTTCCTACTCCATTCTTGTACTTTATTTAGATCTCTCTGTAGTGATTCACAATCTTCTTCAGTTTTCACTCTTTTCAGTAGTTTTGCATCATCTGCAAAGAAGCTCATATAGCTTTTCAATTCCTTCATCCATATCATTAATATATATAGCAAACATTATTGGGGCCAGAACTGTTCCCTGCGGGACACCGCTTATTACTTCATTCCATTTTGAGTGCTGGTCTCTTATCACTACTCTCATTTTTCTTTCTTGCAAAAAGTCTTCCATCCAATTTAGCAATTTACCTTGTATTCCTCCTTCATATTCTAATTTCTTAAGCAACTTCTTATGTGGTACTTTGTCAAAAGCTTTTTTTAGGTCTAGAAATGCACAATCAGCCCATCCATCTCTCTCTTGTATTATATCTATTAGCCTTGAATAGAAACATATTAAATTGGTGACGCATGATCGTCCTTGTCTGAATCCAAATTGCCTTGGATTTAGTACGTTGTTTTTTTTTTCCAAGTATTTTACCCATCTACTTTTGATAATTCTTTCACAAATTTTTGCTATTGTACTTGTTAGAGAGACTGGTCTATAGTTGGTAGGTTCTTCTTTATTTCCTCCTTTATATATAGGTACTATATTTGCTTTTTTCCAATCTTCTGGAACTTTTCCTTCTTTTAAGGAACTGCTTATTATGCTATGTATTTTGTCTGCCAGTTCATTCCTGCATTCTTTCAGAATCCAGTTTGCTATTTCATCTGGCCCATGCCATTTTCTGACATCAAAATTACTCAAGTGTGTCAATATTTCATTCTTTGTTACTTCTATTTCTTCCATAGGGGGGACTTTTTCTTTCCACTCAATCTCTTCAGGTTGTATATTTTCCCTTGTAAACACTGATTTAAAATGTTTGTTCATAATTTCCGCCATTTCCATTTCCTCAGTGTATTCAACTCCTCCTTGTCTTAATTTCTCCAAGTCTTGTTTGTTTTTCAGTTTATTGTTTACAAATCTGTAGAATAGTTTTGGTTGATCTTTACACTTTTCTATAACATCTTTTTCATATTTTCTTTTTTCCTCTGCACTTTTGTACATATTCATTTCTATAACCGGTATATATTTTCTATTTTTCAGGTCTTCTGTCTTTTTTCCATCTGGTCCAGGCTTTGTCTCTTTTGTCTTTTAACTCCCTACAACTTTTGTTGTACCAGCATTTTACATATTCTTTTTCTTGTTTTTGTCTTGGGACATACTTTTCCACTCCTTTTTTGTAAATTTTTGTCAAAATATTCCATTTCTCTTCCACTGATGTTTCTTCTTTGTATATTTCTTCCCAGTTTTCTTGTTGGAAGAATTCTCTTATTTTATCAAAGTTTGTTTTTTCATACATCATTCTTCCTTTTCTATATTGTTCATTTCTTTTCATATATTTTTCTTCATTAAGTTCCAGTTCAATCAATATGTGGTCACTTTTACCTATTGGTGTTTTATATTTAATCTTGTCCACTATTCTAGGTTCAGATGTAATTATTAAGTCTAGCCTCGATGGTTCTTCTTCATTTCTATACCTAGTGTTCTCTTGTATCCATTGTGTCATTGAATGGTCAGTAATCATCTCAAGTAGAGCATTTCCCCATGAGTCATCACCACTCTTTACTGTCATTTCTTCCCAGCAGATTTCTTTGCAATTAAAGTCGCCCATCATAACTATTATTCCTCCGTCTTCCATTATTTTAGTTAATGCTATCTTTGTGTCCTCTAACATACTTTTATGTTCACTCTCCTCCCATGAGGCTGTTTTCGGAGGCACATAATTGATCACAAATTTTCTGCTCTTCTTATCTCGGTCTTCCACTTCTATCATAATCATCTCTACTGTATTCTTTCCATATATGGCACCTTTCACGTTTATATCCTTCTTAGTCAGGAACATAACTCCACCCCCTTGTTTTTTCTCTCTGTTTCTAATCCAATAATTGTATGCATCATGTCCTATACTGTTGGGAGGTAGTGGGCCTTTTAATTTTGTTTCTACAATTCCCATTATGTCTGGTTCTTTTTCCTTCAAATAATCATTCAGTTCATTCAATCCTGTTATCAATCCATCTATATTTGTGTAAGACGCTCTTAGTTTTCTGCCATTTCCATTGTGTTCTCTGTTTCCCTTATGTTTTTCTTTTGTATGTCGAACTGCTTTATTTTCATGTTCACTACTCTCCAATAGAATCTCTCTTTCTCTGACTCCGTTCTTTCCTCGTTTTTTGCCTTAGCTTCAAGTCTTTTCTGCTTTTCTGCCTCTCTTTCCTCCTTATTCATTTCTCTTTTTATCCATACCTTTTTATATTGATCATTTGTTGCTAGTTTCTCTGTTTTGGATAGAATTTTCTCTGCCGTTGTTTGTGACCTGAATTTAATCTTAATTGGTCTGGTCTTATCTGTATTATATTTTCCGAGTCTGAATTTTTCCTCAATTTCCTTTATAATTTCTGGTTCATCTTCCTGGACTAATTTTAATAAACTGCTTACTCTTTCATTTTCCTCCTTGATTCTTGCGGTTCTATCTGGGTTATGTTTCTCTTCCATTCCTAATATGATTATACATTTCTTTTTGTCAGCTAATTCTCTTACTATATTCTCCTTCTGTCTCATCACTTTAATAACTGAGTCTTCATTATGTTCTTTCAATTGCTGTTTGACTATGTCAGTGAATGAAACCTTATTTCATTCTTGGGTTGTTCTCCAATTTTTAGCTTCTTTAGCTATTTTCTCTCTGTTTTCATTACTATTCTTCTTCAATTTCTCATTCTCCTCCTTTACATTTCCTAACTGTCTCTTTAGGTCCTCTATTTCTTCAGTTAAGTTTCTGTTTGCCTTCTCTAGTTGTTCCAACCTTTCAATTCTCTGGAAAATGGAGTCAACATTACCTAACTTACGTTCCAAGTCCTCGATCACCTTATCAACTCTCTCCTCTAGTCTTATCAGTCGGGGGGGGGGGGTTGTGTCCCCCCCACCCTCTTTAAATCCCTGGAACATATTCTCGTCACTTTCTACTGTATTGCTCCTCTCTATACTTCTAATCTTTACATTTTTATTAGACATTTCATCATCACTCAGTCTTTTGTTTACCTTTCGCTTGTCTGGCTGGGCCAAGTCTACTCCCTCCTCATTTCTTTCCATTTCCCTCAGTAATCCCTCCCCTTTTCCTCTTTCCCTACTTTCCCACTACTCCACGAGCAATTTCCCCCCCACCCTGTAAAAACACTAGGCACTTCTCTTTGCGTTGGGATCCACAGACTTCAGTTTTCTTCAGAACGTCATCCAAGCCGTCCATTCGCTGAAGTGTGTGTGTGTGTGTGCATGTATAAAGAAAGGCGAGAGAGAAACACATCAACACCACTAAGATGGCTGTACTGGATAACAATAACACGGCTATTCTATGTAAAGTAACACCAACACATGGACCAGTCTGATGGCCTTAACAAGACAACAATTATACTAACAGTATAAATACCAATACACTTTCCTGTTGGGGCGTCTGAAGAGTCCTCCCACAGCTCGTAACTGTGATCTCCTGCTCCAGACGGGTGCCGAGTCCTCCCACAGCTCGTCGCTGTGATCTCCTGCTGGGTCAAGCACTGAGTCCTCCCACAGCTAGTTGCTGTGAACTCCTGCTGGGTCAACCGCTGAGTCCTCGCACAGCTCGTCGCTGTGGTTTCCTGCTCCAGACGAGCGCTGAGTCCTCCCACAGCTCGTCGCTGTGATCTACTGGGTCGAGCGCCGAGTCCTCCCACAGCTCGTCTCTGTGAACTCCTGCTGGATCAAGCGCCGAGTCGTCCTCCTGGAGTACCCTCCCTCTGTAGGACTGGGAGGAGGAGGAGAAGTGGATCGCCGCGGAGGGCGGCCGTCGAAAAAGTGTCCTCAAAATCCTCTGCGCCCTCCCTCTGTAGATCTGGGAGGGGGAGGAGAACCGAAGAGGAGGACTGTACTGCGCATGCGTGGGCACTCACGTGCCATCGAATTCTCCCATAGACCCTGGGAACTTCTGGCCTGCAGTCAGGACTGACCTACGCCGCGCGTCCCCTTCTTCCAAGCCGGGTCGGCCCGCGTGGCACGGCTTGTGTGAACGGCGTGGCACCTCTGGCCCACGTGGTTTTAGCTTTGTGTGTGTCCTGGCGGGCATTCACGTGACGCTCCTCTGGTTAGGCCCACGTGGTACAGCTTTGTGTGCATCCTGCGCGGGTCGCCGTGACAACGAATTGTCCTGGTCAAGTGGCGGCCCTGGGAACCCCTGGCCCACGTGGTACAGCTTTGTGTAGGCGGCGTGTCATCCATGTGACAGGGTGGATAGGTCCATTGTGTGAACTCGTTCAACCTGAGTTGCCAGACTTCATTTTAAGACACATGGTATCAAAATATAGATCACCAAGTTAAAAAAAATCACATCATATGATGTATTTTGCAGTTACACACTGCTCATCATAAACATTTGTCACAGTTTACTGTTTAATAGGGGGAAGAGGTGAAGAAGTGCAGGATTTCAAAATGAGATTCATGACAGGTACTAGACCTCTGGGGGAGTTAAAGTTGATTTGTCACACACAGTAGTAGTACAATCTCAGCACAAAGCGAAATGTAAACAAGATTGAGAGAATACAAAGGGCAGAGACTGAATTGGTTCCCAGCCTTGCAGATAAAAGATATGAGAAGAGACTAGAAGCACTAGATCTGTTACAACTAAAAGGAAGAAGAAAAAGAGATGGCTTGATTGCATTGTTCAGGTCACTGAAGGAAGTGGATAAAGCTGACAAAGGAAATATCTTGAATTGGGACAGAAAGGCATCACAAAGTTGTGGAAACAAATTGAACAAAAGAACATGTCTGAAAGATGTTAAAACACAGTTTTCTGGATAGATATTTCAGCCATGGCTGGGCATTCTCAGCCTCGGCTGACATTCTCAACCTCTTACCCTTGTGTAACCTGTAAAATAAATTTCATGTCTCAAGGAACCCCTGCACAAAAAAACAAAACAAAAAAAAACACATATTCCATATCTTTCTCATTTTATTTTCATCATAATAATAGATTAGATAGGATGATGTCTATATTACATTGTTACAATAACCTTTTGTGGAACCCTGATTGAGAAACACTGGCCAAGAGTATAACAAATTTAAAATTTGGCATATATAGAAAAAATACAGGACCCATGAGCATAGTTCCTTTCCTGTGTACTATGATTACTGTAGACAAATACAAGAAACCCAGTCATCTGGCTCTTGAAGCACCTCAACCACTCTTTTACAATTCTCTCACAAGTTATCATGATGGTCAATTCTTATTTCCTCATTTGTAAGTTAATACCTCATTAGCCCTATTCCAGTCTTGAGGCACTGTACCTTCTTTTAATGAACACACTATTAAATTATGAATCTTGTCCTACTTTATTTGTCAAATTGTGATATACTGGAAAGGAGCTTTGCTTATGGGGTCCTGTCAATTCTTTGCATTGCTCAAGTATATCAAATGTCCAGTTTGAAGTCCTAGTAGGCCCTAGAGCTTTCCTAATCTTTGCAATATTTGACTGTTTATACTTCCTTCACTTCCACTTTCATATCTTTTAATTCAACATTCCAGTTCACCCATCTTTAAAGTCATTTCCAGAAGTGAAAACTGATTGACAACTTTTGTTCATTATTTCAGCCTGAGTTGATGTATCTCATTCTACTTTTAGATTAAAAGATCCATTAACAGTATTAGTTTACTATTTATAAACCTGTAAAACAATTTACAGTACTGTCAGAATACAGAAAAAGGATAAGATAGATGACAAGCATCTGGGCAGGGAGGTGGTAGAAGGTTCTGCTTCCTGTGCTTTCCCAGGGTTGCTTCCATTGCTTTTCCACTGTAAATCCTCTTTGGACAAGTGTATGCCAATGGAATTGGTGGCAGGACAAAGGAAAATGAATGGGAACTTAGATATCAAAGTGAACTGTGTAATGTAGTCATATATAATGTACTGTATGTTCTTTGTGAGTTAAAGAATAGTTATAACAAACAAAATTTAAATGTGATAAATATTGAATAACATTCAGATTGAGTAATACAGTTACATATCAAAAGAAAAAAATTATACTGTGTTGGATTCCAAAACAAGCATTAAGATGATGAAATGTTATTACAGAGCTTGCTCAAGAGGCTGCTGTGGTTGTACAACATCGCAAACTCATTGAGAAGTCTATCTATGCTGGAAAAATCCTTCCCTCCCTTCAAGCTCTCTCAACAACCACACACTCAAGTAGTACCTATGGCAAATTGAAAGAGGAATTCAAAGGTGGAAGAGCTCCCAAGTTACAGAGGAAGAGGACCTGGAAAGATATGGAAAGAATGGGACTCTTTGAACCAGACAGGAGCTACATACCACCTCCACCAAGTAATTCCTGACCTGTTCATGATAACACATTATGAAACCTATTTATTCATACATTTATATAATTGAACAGAGGGTTTTCTGGACCAGAGCAGGGAAGTAATATCTTAGTGTATATGAGTTGGGATGTGTCAATACCAGTGTCCACACATTCAGCTTTTGGTGATTGAACTGTATTTGTAAGTATGTTGTTTTCCTTTATTCTTGTTGACATATAGATGAAAGCAAAAATATCAAATCAAATAAAAGGGAAAATTATAAATAGTTACAAAACTACTCATATTAGTTACAGCAAAATAAATTGTGGTGGTTTAACTTGGATTCTCTTTTCTTATGTTATTTCAGGAGATGAGCTACAGAACAGGTTTTATAAGAATGTAGAAATGTAACCTCATAGCACTGCTTTACTTTGAACTTTATCCTTGCTAAGTGACAAACTGGTCATCAGTTTGTAAGTAACTGAAATCATTGTGAACTTAGAGTTAAAAAGAAAACATCCACAACTAAATCAGGAAGTCAAAATATATTCACCCACCATCAACATATAAAAAGATATGCATTTTAGGGAGTTGGTAAATGTGAAGGAGGTTGGGGAGGGAGCAATGGTAGCAGTGGGAGGCATTAAAAGAATTACAGTAATATGATAGGCAAGGAAATTTTAGGAGAAATAAAAAAAGATGAGGTGCAAGTAGTTACTAAAATGATGAGAGCAGGCAAGTCACCTGGGTTAGATGGATGTTATACAATGTCTGAAGAAGAAAGGTACAATAATAGTGGACTTGCTAGTGAGGTTGTTTGATGTGTGTCTAAGGGAGGGTAGAGTACCAGAGGACTGAAGGAGTGCCTGTATAGTTCCACTTTACAAGGGAAAAAGGGACAAATGTGAGTGTAGTAGCTTCAGAGGGATCAGTTTGTTGAGTGCTGTTGGGAAGGCTTGTAGGAGGGTTTTAATTGAGAGGATTACGAGAGAAATAGAGGGAGTAATTAGTGAGCAACAGTGTGGATTTATAAAAGGTAGGGCTTGTGTACATCAGATTTTTTTGGTAAGGTAGATCTGTGAGAAAGCTGTAGGAAAAGGTAAGAATGTTTTTTGGGCTTTTATGGATTTGGAAAAGGTTTATGATAGGGTGAACAGGAAGGCACTATGGGAGGTTTTACAGATATATGGAATCAGGGGAAAGCTGTTAAGGTCAGTCAAGAGTTTTTACAAGAGTAGTAGAGCCTGTGTTGGAATTAAAAATGGAGAGAATAAGTGGTTTGAAGCAAAGGTGGAACTTCATCAGGGATGTGTCATGTTGCCATGGCTGTTCAATGTGTATATGGATGGGATGGTGCAGGAGGTAAATGTGAGGGGAATGGGCAGGGGATTGGAGATGGTTAAAGAAAATGGAGAAAAGTGGGAAGTTGAGCCAGTTATTCTTTGCTGATGACACTGTGCTTATGGTAGGCTCAGGGGGGATTTAGGAAGTTAGTAACAGAGTTTGGAAAGGTATATGATAGGAGAAAGTTGAAGGTAAATGTAGGTAAAAGCAAGGTGATGAAATTTACAAGGGTAGATGTCACAGTCTAGCATGTTGTATTTGAGTTTCTGTATCAAACCTGGCCACGATTTGATCAGTTCCATCAATCCAGTTGCTAGCATGCTCAATGCCTTTCATTAGGATTTTCTGTCTTTCACTGGGATTGAAAATAAAGGTGAGGTGCAAAATAACTATTTAATTTACATGATACAAAAATATACAAAATATACTTACTCTACTACAAGGGTACGAGTGTGGGAGTGAGGGGTGCCATGGCCTGCAGCCCTCCTTTTTATACAGGGATGTCATACAGTGCCATTGACAGGTGCCAGTTTGTTATGCCTGTAAGCCTAGTCTATATTCCTATTTACCTGGCTTCAGACAATCCAACCACTTCTTTATTTTTAAGTGAAGAAGGTTTATAATTTATCAATCGCTAGTTATCTCAAAATAATTTTCATTAACATGTTTGAAGATGCTACTTCTTCACGTCATCATTATTATGATGACCTATGACAGAAGACAGGGGTGAATGGAGAATGGTTGTATATGGATGATGTTGTGATGCATGAGATGGAATGGGCGGGGGGATGGGTGGTGAGGTAGTATGTGTGAGCAAAATTTGACGCAGCCCAAAGGGATTTCTCCCCGTCTTCTCCTTTTATGCATGGGGGGGACGGAGAAGGGGGGGTCGCCGATTTCATGAAGCGGCCTTGCTGTGGATGTGCTGTGTCTTGCGACACTGCTTCTGACCCAGGGCAGTGGACAAGGTGCAGGGATGACCCATCATCCAGGAGGTGCTAAGATAAAAGGGAGGGTGGAGGGGTGTGGAGTGTTTTCAGGGATGGAATGGGTGGGAATGATTTTATGCCTTTTCCTTTTTGGCTACCTCCCTTGTAAGGGGGAAAAAGTCTTGGTATATGTATGTATGTATGTATGACCTCTTCGGTAGAATATCCCATTTGTGTACTACTCCACCGCCGATTCGTAAGTCTTCTGCAACTGGAATACTTATGTAAGAGATAGCCTATTCTTTTTCATATTCTTATTATCTAATTTGAGATAACCTACTAGTTGGTTGAATTTAACTTTAATAGGAGCTTTTTGGGAATGAATAGCAAGAGCCACATTATTTGATGATGTAGGGTCTAGTTACATAACACATAAGCTACAGTGCCACACCTGTGTCTCTTTGTATCGTGACATGTCATGGAACATGACATATCCCCCTTCCCCGAATAAAAATGCTTAAGCCTGTGCAGCAAGGCTAACATTTTGTGTCAGGATGCAACAAGGCATCAGTTACTACATTTTGTTTTCCTGGGATGTGTTGAATACTTAAATCATATCCCTGGAGTGCTAATGCCCATCTGACTAGTCTATAATCTTTTTTGTTTTCCCATACATATACTAAAGGCTTCTTTCCTCCTTATAAGGGAGGTAGCCAAAAAAACAAAGGCATAAAAACCACTCCCACCCATTCCAACCCTATTACACTCCACCCCCTTCCCCCCTCTTATCTTGGCACCTCCTGGATGACGGGTCATCCCTGCATCTTCTCCACTGCCCTGGGTCAGAAGCAGTTTTGCAAGACACAGCACATTCACAGCAAGGCCACTTCATTAAATCATCGACCCCCCCCCCTCTCCATCCCCTCATGCAGAAAAGGAGAAGACAGGGAAAAATCCCTTCGGGCTGCATCAATTTTTTCTCACAAATACTCCCCCATTCATTTCACCTCATACATCACAACATTATCCATATACAACCATTCTCCATTCACCCCTGTCTTCTGTCCTCTCCCATCCTTCCTCAACAGACATTCCCTTCTTCCCCAATGCCCCTTTTATCCCATCCATCCATCTCATCCTAGGTCGCCCCCTCATGTTCACTCCTTCCACATCTGCCTTCCACACCTCTTTTACTAGTTTTTCTTCACTCATTTTTTCCATGTGTCCAAACCATCCCAATACTCTTTCATCCACCCTATCTCCCAACTCCCTTTCCACCCCCGTTCTCCTCCTCACCTCCTCATTTCTCACTCTATCCAGCCTAGTAGCCCCTATCATACTTCTTAGACACCTCATCTCAAACACATTCAAACTCCTCTCTTCCTCTCTTATGTTCCATGTTTCTGCCCCATACAGTGCTGTTGGTACAATCACTCCTTCATACAATCTCCTCTTAGCATCCATTCCCAAATGTCTATTTTTCATTACACTTTTTAATCTCACTTATGATATATTTCAGGAGGTTATGATCACTCATGATGATTACTTTTTTATAAGGAAAAATCTGGAATTTCTTCAAAGCTAATATTTACCTAGTTGTATTTACCTAGTTGTAATATACGGAAGGGGAGCTATGCTCGTGGTGACCCGTCTTTGTATCTCTCCGCATCAAGTTTTATATTAAAATCTTGTATAGTGTTAGCACATACTGTTTTGTTGTCTAATTTGTTCCATGTATTTATCGCTCTGTGTGGGAAACTGTTCCTTTTCAAGTTTTTTCTATAACTATCCTTTTTCAATTTTTTTCCACGTCCTCTTGTTTTACCGTTTTCCCACACTAATAGGTCATTCCTGTCTAAAACTTTCATTCCTTTCATTATTCTGTAGATAGTTAGCAAATCTCCTCTTTCTCTTCTTTGTTCCAGAGTTGGTAGGTTCAATTTGGATAGTCTTTGCTCATATGTTAGTTCGGTGAGTGTCGGTGCTAGTTTGGTTGTCGCTCTTTGTAATCTTTCTAGTTTCTTAATATTCTTTTTGGTACTGGGTGTCCAAAGTGATGCTGCGTACTCAAGTTTTGGTCTTATTAGTGTAGTTAGTATTTTCCTTATCATTTCTTCGTCCATATAAGTAAATGCCACTTTGATTGCTCTCAATAAGTTGTAGGTTTCTCCGAACATCTTATTTATATGCTTATCTGGTTTCATGTCCTTTCCAATCATCACTCCAAGATCTTTTTCATAGTTTTTTTTTTTTTTCTTCCCCAATTCTGTAATCTTTTGATATCCTGTTTCTACTCTTTCCAAATTCCATTATACTGCATTTCTTAATATTGAATTTTACTTCCCACTTTTGAGTCCAATTCCATATTGTGTCCAGATCTTGTTGCAATGAGTTGCAGTCCTCTTCCGTTTTTACCTTCTTAGGTAATTTTGCATCATCATATGAGGCTGGCTAAGGGCCTCCTTTTCAATGGTATAATACCACCTTTGATAATATAATCCTTGAGGATCTGAGAGATGAATGAGATGGGGCTTAAGACACCATCCTTTTCCTGAGCAAGCATAGTACCTACTGCCACATGACTGGTATCACAAACAAGATAAAATGTCTTACTATAATCTAAAGCTATCAAGACAGGATGATCCGAGAAAAGCTTTTTACATTCCTTAATGGCTGCATTTGCACCTTCATCCCACTGGAAATGATTATAAGAGAGCATGCGGGTTAAAGAAGCAGCTACCTCTGCAAGATTTGGATAGTACCTCCAATAGAATCCAAGCATGCCCATGAATCTTTTAATGCCTTGCTTTGTCTTTGGGACCTGGAATTTCAGGATGTCCTTCACCCTAGCTTCTAACAACGTGATGCAATTCTGGCTGACTTGATGTGCCAAAGACACTCTTCAGGTTTACAGTAAGCTGGACTTGTTTTAATTTGTCAAGTAAACCCGTCAACCTATTCATGTGGTCACTCCATGTATCAGCAAACACAACTATATCATCCGAGTATGCTCTAAAACCTGGCAATCCCTTGACTAGCTAATTTACAAGTCACTGAAAAGATGTGGGGTAACAAAAGCAGATATCTCAGTAGCTCTGCTTGTGAGAGGGATCTGATGATATCCCTTCATCAGGTCTATTTTTGATAAAAGCTTTGCAGCAACAACTTCCTCAATGAGATCATCTATTCTGGGGAGAGGGTAAGGGTCCACCTTCGTGACTGTGTTCACCCTACTGTAATCAACACATAGTCTCTACTCCCCTCTGGGCTTAAGTACCAGTACAGCTGATGAAGCCCTAAGACTAGCACTAAGTTCCACTAATCCTTGATCCATAAGCTGCTTCACTTCCTTCTCCATGATCCTCTTCTTCTGGGGTGACAATCTGTAGGGAGTCTGCCTCACCAGTTTGGCTCCATCTTCTAAGACGACATTGTGTGATATTGCTTGAGTAATGGTGGGGCATGGGGAAAAAAATCGTGGCATTCTTAAAGAGGAGCGCTCGGACTTCTTCACGCATCTCTCCTGCCAGTGATGACAGAGATCCCTCTAATGCCTTGCTTATGTCTGACCTGTCCAAATCATAAAAGAAATTTAGAGCCCCAATATCTGAATCAAAGGTTCCATCAGCTTGTCCTGTCTGAATCATACCAGCTGCTTCCTCCTTCACACTCCCGTGGTATTTCTTCAATAAATTTATGCATGCTTGTTGCACTCCTGATGTGCTCATTGGGTTCTGTTTTAAGTAGTTTTACCCCCCTTTCTCTCTAGTACCCTGAATGGTCCCTCATATTTTGGATGCAATGAGGTTTTCTGAGGGAATAACACTAATACATAATCCCCAACATTGAGTTGCCTCCTAACTGTTTTCTTATCACAATAACCTTTGTTAACTTCTTGTGACCTTTCTAGATTTTTCCTAGCTATCTGCCTAATTCTCCTCAGCTTCTTGAAGTTAATACCTACAAACTTTGAGTAAGGGGTATTTCTTTCTGAATCTTTTGACAACATCAGCTCATATAATGATGCAAGGGGTTCTCACGGGGTTCTACCGAACATCAGATAAAAAGAGAAAATCCTAGACCCTCATGTATTCTAGTGGCATATCACAGCAATTCTATGCCTTCATTCCAATCCTTCTCAAATTCTAGCACACATGCTTTGATCCTGTGTTTTTAAAGTCCTGTGGAACCTTTCAAGAATCCCTTGACTTTAAGGGTGATATGCTGACATGACTACATGGATTATGTTGAAGCCTTCCAGGGCTCCTTTGAATATCCCACTTAAAAAGCTAGTGCCCCTGTCACTTTGTACTTCCAAGACATTAAGGCCTTGGTGATTGTCCTTGCCTTTATGTTTGGCAGGGGTATTGCATCAGCATATTGTGTGGATTGACATATAACAGTAAGAAGAAATGTCTTCCCAGACTTAGTCTTTGGGAGAGGTCCTACACAATCAACAACTACTTTACTGAAAGGTTCCTCAATGACAGGAACTTGGCACATGGGTACCTTCTTGGGAGTGTCGTTAGGCTTCCCAGTCATTTGACACACAATATATTGCTTAACTATCCTCTTGACATGTTCCAACAAATGAGGCTAATAAAAATGATCTAATACTGTTTAGTCTTGCTGATTCCAAGGTAGGTGCAGGTAGTTGCATGAGCTAGCTTCACAATCTTCTACCTAATCTCCCATGGAACTACGATTTGTGTAATGACATCACCTACCCTTTCTGGTGCCTTATATTTCCTCAGAAGTACACCATCTTCCATGATGAACTTGGTCTTGCTGTAATCCTCTTCCTGCTCCTCCACTTCAGCTGCTTGGTGCACCTCCTTCAGCTCTGGGTCCTCCTGTTGTAGTTGAATGAGTTCCTCTCTATCAATGGCTTTCTCAAAGATCATTTCTTCTGCTTGAGTGTCACCTCCCTGGTCTTCTACATCTTCTGCTGTTACCTGCTTCTCTTCCATGCTAAGTTCATCTTGTGGTTCTTCTGGAGTCTCATCTGCAACATCAACTTCAAACAGGGAATTAAAGTTGTCTCCACCTTGTTCATCTTCCTCTCATGCCTTCTTAGTTTGAGACATGGTGATAACTACTACTGGATCCTCCATGTCAGCTTTGTCATTGTTTGTCTTGTCATTGGGTCATTTACCATCTTGAGTCTAACCTGGACTATTTCAACTATGTCATTCCCAAGGAGGAAGTCTACTCCTTTCACTGGAAGTCCTGCTACTCCTACTTCAACACCTGCTGTCTGACCATCTATTTCAAGTAATACCTTAGCTATGGGTGCTAATGTCATCACTCCTCAGGCTAATCCCATGGTGAAGTGACTTTATGTGTCTATTTTCTAATCCTGGTATCACATTTGGCCTCACAGTAGTATAGGATGCCCCTGTGTCTTGCAAAGCTCTGACTGCAGACTTCCTTTCACTTCCCTCTACTCCTGTCTTGGCATCTTTCACATAAGATAACCACTCTTGGCTGACTCCTGTATTTTCCATCTTGTTTAACCTACTTTCACCTGCACAGCAGTTACTATCATCTTTCTTGCCTGCTACTTCCTTCTCCTTTGTCTGGCTAGTCCTTTTCTTGTCTCCAGTCTTGTGTGTCCCCTTTGTTTCCCTTTCCCTTGGGACAATTTTCCATCCCATGACTGTATTTTCCACAGGTATAGCATCTACTATTCTGATTCACTTCCCTCCTGTTTCCTTGTACACACATTATCTCCTGCCTGGTTTGTTTTTTTCCCATTTTCTGCCTGTACCTTTTTCCATTTGGCCTAGCATAACAATCCTGAGTTCTATGGCCTACTTTCCCACAGCTAAAACACTGGACTGGTTTCCTCCAGCTATCTCCTACTTGTGACCTCACATATCTCTGACTTGGAATCATATAAATGCCTCTGTTCTCACCCTTCTGAGTTTGTATCATGCTTTTCTTCCTAGATTCACTTGCCCTTAATACAAAATTCTCCACAGAACTCGCTGCTTGTAATAAGGTCTCACATTTCTGTGTGGTCACATATAGCCTAGCCTCATTGTTCAGTAAGTTAAGGAATTGTTCAGTTGTTATCACCTCCAAGACTTTCTTGATAGTAACCACATTTTCTGCACATATCCATTTGTTTAGGTTACTCCTTACATTCCTAGCTAGATCCATATATCCACAACCAATATCCTTCCTAACCTCTCTGAATTTTTTCTAAAATACTCTGGAGAAATCTCATATACCTTTAATATTTTGCCCTTAATCTGATCATAATCATATATACCATTTCTCAAATACCATGTGCGCAGTTAAGGCTTTTGGGGGTAGGCTGGATCTTATCATTGCTGACCAGAGGTCCTTTCTCCATCCCAATTGTCTCATTATGTCTTCAAATGTAGAAAAGAACAATTCTGGTTCCCTTTCACTAAATTTGGGGATAAGTTGACTTGCTTTTTTGATAATGTCCTTTATACTTCTCTCCCTACTCACCCAAGTTGATCATTGCTCAGGCTGTCCTACTCCAGCACTATTTGTTTCCTTTAAAGACTCTGTTCCCTGTCTAGGGTAGACTTCACTATGTGTTTCATCTCTATGTCCCCTGGTTATTCTGTTATCACTCCTATTTTCTATCATATCATGATATCTTTCTCTTTCCTGTGGAAGTCTTTCACCTATCCTACTTTTGGTTCTAATTTCTTCCATATCGAAGTATCTTCCTCCTTTCTGTAGAAATCTCTTAACTATCCTACTTTCAACTTTATTTTCTTCCATATCGTAAGATCTTCCTCCTTCCAATAGAAATCTTTCACCTATCTTACTTTCAGTTCTACTTGCTTCCATATCGTATTATCTCTCTCTTACCCTTGGTAATTTCTCAACTATCCTATTCTCACTCCTGTTATCTTCCATATCATGAATCATGATATCTGTCTGTTACCTGTGGGGATCCCTTGAAGTTGTGAAATTCTGCCTCCTGTCTTGGATTGACTTCATTATGTCTCATCCCATTTTCAATTCTAACTTCCTCTGTGTAATATCTCTCTCTTACCCTTGGTAATCTCTCACCTATCCTATTTTCACTCCTGTTATCCTCCATATCATGATATCTGTCCCTTACCTGTGGGGATTCCTCAAAGTCGTGAAACTGTGCCCCTGTCTTAGATTAATTTGATTATGTCTCTCATCTCTATATTCATCATCTATTCTGCCTTCACTTCTATTGTCTTCCATATTATAATATCTTTCTCCTTCCTGTGGAAATCCCTTTTTAAACTGCTTGAGCAAGACATTCTCCTTTGCTATTCATATTCATATTTTGTGTAAACAGCAAATATATTTTTATGATCGATCATGGTTTGAATCTACTCGATGATAAATTTTCTATCTTTACCTTTCTTCCTATTTCCTCTCTAGTATTTTGCACACATCCAGTAAAGAAGAAAATTGATCCTGGTCAGGGGCCCCTATTTATATGTCACAGTCTAGTATGTTGTATTTGAGTTTCTGTATCAAACCTGGCCACGATTTGATCAGTTCCAACAATCCAGTTGCTAGCATGCTCACTGTCTTTTATTAGGATTTTCTGTCTTACACTGGGATTGAAAATAAAGGTGAGGTGCAAAATATTTAATTTACATAATACAATAATAATACAAATTTTATTTACTCTACTCCAGAGAGGTATGAATGAGGGCATGAGTGTGGGAGTGAGGGGTGCCATGGCCCACATCCCTCCTTTTTATACAGGGAGTCATACAGTGCCATTGACAGGTGCCAGTTTGTTATGCCTATAAGCCTAGTCTATATTCCTATTTACCTGGCTTCACACAATCCAGCCACTTTTTTATTTTTGAGTGAAGAAGGTTTACAATTTATCAGTTGCTAGTTACATACATATACCAAAGGCTTTTTCTCTGTTACAAGGGAGGTAGCCAAAAAACAAAGGCATAAAAACCACTCCCACCCATTTCATCCCTAACATGCTCCACTCCCCTCCACCCTCTTTTCTCCCTCTAATCTTGGCATCTCCTGGATGATGGGTCATCCCTGCATCTCACCCACTGCCCTGGGTCAGAAGCAGTGTTGCAAGACACAAAACATCCACAGCTTGGCTGCTTCATTAAATCAGCGGCCCCCCCTCTCCATCCCCACATGCAGAAAAAGAGAAGACAGGGAGAAATTCCTTTGGGCTGCATCAATTTATTTCTCACACATAGTCCCTCACACCCATCCCCCTCCCACTTCTCCTCATGCATCACAGCATCATCCATTTACTATTCACCCCTATCGTATGTCTTTTCATGTTCTTCTTCAACAAACATTCCCCTCTTTCCCAAAGCCCCTTTTACCCCATCCATCCATCTCATCCTAGGTTGAGTCCTCATGTTCACTCCTTCCACACCTCTTTTACTAGTCTTTCTTCACTCATTCTTTCCATGTGTCCAAACCATCCCAATACTCTTTCATCAACCCTATCTCCCAACTCCTTTTCCACCCCCATTCTCCTCCTCACCTCCTCATTTCTTACTCTATCCAGCCTAGTAACCCCTATCATGCTTCTCAGGCACCTCATCTCAAACACATTCAAACACCTCTCTTCCCCTCTTATGTTCCATGTTTCTGCTCCATACAGTATTGTCGGCACAATCACTCCTTCATACAATCTCCTCTTAGCATCCATTCCCAAATGTCTATTTTTCATTACACTTTTTAATCCCCCAAGGCAATTACTCACTTCTCTCAATCTACATTCTATTTTTATTTCTAGTTATTTCAACAAAATAGTAATTTTCATTAACATGTTTGAAGACGCTACTTCTTCACATCATCATTGTTATGATGACTTATGACCTATTCAGTAGAATGTCCCATTTGTGTACTATTCCGCCGCTGATTTTACAACTGGAGATAGCCTATTCTTTTTCATATTCTTATTATCTAACTTGAGATAACCTACTAGTTGGTTGAATTTAACATTAATAGGAGCTTTTTGGAAATAAATAGCAAGAGCCATATTATTTGACAATATGAGGTCTAATCATATAACACATAAGATACAGTGCCACACCTGTTTCTCTTTGTATCGTGACACATCATGGAACATGACAGTAGAGGATGGCAGTAATTTGAAAGTAAGTCTTAAAGGAAAGAGGCTGGAGGAAGTAGATAGCTTTAAGCACATGGGGTTGCATGTAATAGGAAAAGGAATGGAGGTGGAGATAAATTATAGATTGAGAGAAGCAAGTAAATGCCTTGGGGAATAAAAAAGTGGGATCACATGAAGAATCTTCACCCCAGACTTCGACAGGGTGACAATTTTTCATGTGGTCTATCCTAGAGTGACAATTCTTCATGTGGGCCATCCTGGATTTACAATTCTTCATTTGTATAAGTTGATGACAATAATCATAACCTTCATTCAACCTAACCTAATGTAACCTAACCTAACATAACCGAACCTAATCTAATGTAACCTAACTTAACTTAACCTAACCTAACCAAATCTTTATTCCACTGTTGATATTCGGCGTATGGGGTGACAGTTCTTCAGGTGGGATCTCATGGCGTGATGATTCTTCATCTGGGTGTTAAGGGGTGATAGTTTTTCATGTGCCCCAAAAAGTGTAATGAGAAATAGGCATTAGGGAATGGATGCAAAGAGATTATATGAAGTGGTGATTGTGCCAACAGCACTGTATGGGAGAGATTGCAATTTAAGAGAAGGAGAGAGGAAAATTTTAAATATGTTTGAGATGAAATGTCTGAGAAGTATCATAGGGATTAAAAGGTTGGATAGAATGGGAAATAAGGAGGTAAGGAGGAGAGCAGGGTTGGAAAAGGAGATGGCAGATGGAGTTGATGAAAGAGTATTGGGATAGTCTGGACACATGGAAAGAATGAGTGAAAAGGTGTGGAAGGTAGAGGTGGATGGAGTGAACATGAGGGACAACTGAGGATGAGATGGATAGATGGGGTAAAGGGAATGTTGGGCAAGGTGGGGAATGCCTGTTGAACAAGGAAGGGAGAAAGCAGGGGATAGGGTTAAGTGGAGAATGGCTGTGTATAGAGGATACTGTCATATAAGTAAGAGAGGGATGGGGGATGGGGAGGGTTGGGAAATGGTTATTTGTGAATTATATTTTAATACAACCAGAAGGGATTTCTCTCTATCTTCTATTTTTCTGCATGAAGGGATGGAGAGGGGGGCTGCCAATTAAATGAATTGGCCTTGCTGTGGATGTGCTCTATCTTGCTGCATTGCTTCTGACCCAGGGCGGTGGGCAGGACACAGGTATGACCCAACATCCATGAGGAGCTAAGATGAGAGGAAGGAAAGGGTGGTGGGTGGGAATGAAATGGGTGGGTGTTGGTATATGCCTTTTGACTTTGGCTACCTCCCTGGTAAGGGGAGAAAACCTTTGATATATAAATAGAATCACCATGTTAATTTTTCATTCAGGTTCCTTTTGTTGGTGTCAAAATGACTAACAGAACCTATGATATTTGCTCTGCAGAATATGGGTTGGGTTCCAAGGAAAGGTGTCAAGATGTAATGGCTTATGGGAAGGACCTTCCTATTGTTACCCCAAAAACTTTACCATCTCTGCCATGCAGTACTCCAGATCGTTTTGATGAATGTATGTATAAAGTACATAATAGTAAACATCCTTTCCCTATCTGGATAGCCCTATCTTCTTAGTCTGCAGCTGTTTTTCTATTCAAATTGTCTACTTTGTGTTCTCTCCTTCTTTTTTTCTTCCTTTCTTTTTTACTATGATTATCTTTATGGCAGTATTTTTTACCATGATACATATTCTTATGTCTGCCACTAAATGTCTTTGTATTGTCTCTGTGGCTATATTCCCTTATCCCCATTTTTATTGTTTTTCCCTACACATAAATCTGTTTGTTTAGATTTTTGCCTTGGTATGTGGCCCATTTTTTCTTTCTTTCTTTTTCTTCTTTGAGTCTTTCTACCTGTCTCTCCCCCATTCATATCTAGATTCACAAGATTTGTCTCTCAAGCCCATCTTTTTTCCTACTTCTGATAGCTAATTTTATATATTGACCAGTTTTATTTCTTGGCATATGGTGTTATGATATCCATTTAAACTTAATTTGCTTTCCTTGTATTCATAGATTAAAGAAAGAAAAAAATGCCATTATTCTTATTCTTGTTTTCCTCCCCCAAATCAGGTCTGGCTCTAATACTGATTCTATTGTTTTCTTTTAGTATTAGGAGAGGTTGAGGAAAGATTATCCTGGCTGCAAGAGATGGAGAAACTAGGAGTTGGCAACAAATATCATAACATAATTGAAGCACAGCTTGCATTGAAGTTGAGGGACATGGAATTACTTGACTATGAGAAAGCTGTAGAACTGCAAAGGTTATATAAACTGAAGCATTTGGAGTTTTGTATTTTGAAATATAATTTTCCTAGGAGTTCAGGTACAACTATTGATGAGGCATGCAATGATAAGAGCAATCTGTTGTACATTTTAAGTTATATGTACACATTATGTTATGATGGAAATGTGTCTAGAAAGAGAGTTGATGATAGCTAATACAGTGTTTCGGAAGAAAGTCAAACATAAGTACACATGGGAGAGGGTGGTGGATGGAAGGGTGGTAGATAGAGCATTGATGGATTATGTAGTGGTAAATAGGACTATGATAGGAAGAGTTAAGGATGTACATGTGCTAAGGGGAGAGGGTGGGGGAATATCAGATCATTTTTTGGTGGAAGGTAAGTTGAGAGTGGAGGATAGATGGAGAAAGAGGAAAGGGACAAAAGGTAGGGAGGTGCTTAGAGTGAACTCTTTAAATGAAAAGGAAAAGGAGAAGGAGTACAAGAAGAAGCTGAAGGAGGAGTGGGAGGGAGTGAAGGATAGAGTAGAGCTAAGTGTGGAGGAGGAATTGGGATGGTTCAAGGAGGGAGTCACAAAGTGTGCAAGGATGGTGTGTGGAACAAGAAGGACAGGAGGAAATAGAAGGAAGGGTAATGAATAGTGAGATGAGGAAACAAAGAAGGTTGTAGAAGAGAAAAAGAGAGCTTTCACAGATTGGTTACAAAATAGGACAAGGGAGTCATATAAGAGGTACAAAGAAAAGAAAAGAGAAGTAAAGCAAAAGTTAAAGGAGGCAAAGAGGAGAGCAGATGTGAAGTGGGGTAAGAGTATGACAGAAAATTTTGAAAGTAATAAAAAGATGTTTTGGAAAGAAATTAAGAGAGGAAGAGGAGGCGAATCAAGTAGAGAAGAAAAGGTAAAAGGTGCAGATGGAGAGATGATAATGGAAGAGAAGGCAGTAAGGGGAAGATGGGCAGAATATTTTAGGGAGTTGTTAAATGTGAAGGAAGATAGGGAGGGAAAGATAGTTGCAGTGGGAAATGCTAAGAAAATGAGAGTGATGAGTGAGGAAAATGGATGAGAAATAAGGAAGGATGAAGTGAAGGCAGTTGTTAAGATGATGAAAGCAGGTAAGGCACCTGGTCTGGATGGATGCCATGCAGAATGTCTGAAAAAGGGAGGTACAGTGATGGTGGACTGGCTGGTGAGGTTATTTAATGTTTGCTGGAGAGAGGGTAGAGTGCCGGAGGACTGGAGGAGTGCCTGTATAGTTCCTCTTTACAAGGGAAAAGGGGACAAGTGTGAATGCAGTAGTTTCAGAGGGATTAGCTTGTTAAGTGTAGTGGGGAAGGCTTATGGGAGGATCTTGATTGAGAGGATTAGGAGAGGAACAGAGGCAGTAATTGGTGAGGAACAGTGTGGATTTAGGACGGGTAGAGGTTGTGTAGGTCAGATCTTTGTTGTAAGACAAATATGTGAGAAAGCTATAGGAAAGGGGAAGGATGTTTTTGGGGCTTTTATGGATCTGGAAAAGGCTTACGATAGGGTAGACAGAAAGGCACTGTGGGAGGTTATGCAGATATATGGGATAGGAGGAAAGCTTCTCGGAGCTGTCAAGAGTTTTTATGAGAGTAGTAGAGCTTGTGTCAGGATTAGAAATGGAGAGAGTGAGTGGTTCTAGGTAAAGGTGGGACCTCGTCAAGGATGCGTTATGTCGCCCTGGCTGTTCAACTTATACATGGATGGGGTAGTGCGAGAGATAAATGCAAGGGTAGTGGGTCAGGGAATAGAGATGGTTAAAGAAAATGGAGAAAAGTGGGAGGTGAGCCAGCTGTTGTTTGCTGACGACACTGCGCTTGTGGCAGGATCGGAGGAGGGAGTGAGGAAGTTGGTGGCAGAGTTTGGGAGAGTATGTGATAGAAGAAAGCTAAAGATAAATGTGGGTAAAAGTAAGGTGATGAGATGTACAAGGGGTGAAAGTGGCAGTAGACTGGAAGTGAGCATTAAGGGAGAGCGACTGGAGGAAGTGGATAGTTTTAGATACTTGGGTGCAAATGTGGCAGGAAAAGGTGGAGTGAAGGTGGAGGTAGAATGTAGATTGAGAGAAGCGAGTAAATGCCTTGGTGGATTGAAGAGTGTAATGAGAAATAGACATTTGGGAATGGATGCTAAGAGGAGACTGTATGAAGGAGTGATTGTGCCAACAGCACTGTATGAAGCAGAAACATGGAACATAAGAGAGGAAGAGAGAAGGAGTTTGAATGTGTTTGAGATGAGGTGTCTGAGAAGTATGATGGGGGTTACTAGGCTAGATAGAGTGAGAAATGAGGAGGTGAGGAGAAGAACGGGGGTGGAAAGGGAGTTGGGAGATAGGGTTAATGAAAGAGTATTGGGATGGTTTGGACACATGGAAAGAATGAGTGAAGAAAGACTAGTAAAAGAGGTATGGAAGGCAGATGTGGAGGGAGTGAACATGAGGGGACGTCCTAGGATGAGGTGGATGGATGGGGTGAAGGGGGCTTTGGGGAAGAGGGGAATGTCTGTTGAGGAAGGACAGGAGAGGACAGAAGACAGGGGTGAATGGAGAATGGTTGTATATGGAAGATGTTGTGCTAGCATGAGGTGGAATGGGCGGGGGGATGGGGGGTGAGGTAGTATGTGTGAGCAAAATTTGACGCAGCCCGAAGGGATTTCTCCCTGTCTTCTCTTTTTATGCATAGGGGGACGGAGAGGGGGGGTCGCCGATTTAATGAAGCGGCCTTGCTGTGGATGTGCTGTGTCATGCGACACTGCTTCTGACCCAGGGCAGTGGACAAGGTGCAGGGATGACCCGTCATCCAGGAGGTGCTAAGATAAGAGGGAGGGTGGAGGGGTGTGGAGTGTATTCAGGGATGGAATAGGTGGGAATGATTTTATGCCTTTTCCTTTTTGGCTACCTCCTTTGTAAGGGGAAAAAAGCCTTGGTATATGTATGTATGTATGTATATATATATATATATATATATATATATATATATATATATATATATATATAGATATAGATATAGATATAGATATATATAGATATATATAGATATAGATATATATATATAGATATATATATATATATATATATATATATATGTATGTATATATGAATATTGAGTGAGCAGATTCTCTTGTAGACATGTGTTGTTGAAGTCAACAGCATTAAGGAGGTTGTTAATCTTGTTATGGGTATTTTCAAGCTTTCTAACAAGGACACGGCCATTTGGGGATGGGCATAAACCACATTACCAAAGTAATTTGTGGTGTGAGTGTGAGTGTTTGTGGCGTGGACGGGGACAGACAATTGGAACCCCCTCCCCCTCTTTCGGGGGGGGGGGGATAGGGTCAAAGGGCACAAACGCTGGTATCCCCCTTCCCGCCAGAGGGGGGAGTGCCCCCGCATCAGCGTGGGTGGACAGTGCCTGGAAAGGACCGTGCGTGGGTGGTTGGGTGAACATGAGTGTAAGGGAGGTAGACACACGGAGGATCGGTTAGGTTAGTATTAATGGTTAGGAGGTTGGGAATTAGGCTAGATTTAGACTAGGTACAGTGGAGTGTGTGTTAGAAGGAAGAGCAAGGACCCACCCAGAAGCAACCGAAGGACTGTCATCATCGACGCACAAGTAAGTACTGTACCCACATAATTAATTTAATTCTCAACATTTCATCTGCAAGGAGACATCATCAGGAAAATCTGTAACATATAAATTAAAGACATACAGAAACAAAGAACGTGGGTATAAACGATAAAAAAATTCACTAATCAAGAAAATAGACATCAATACATCAAATCATAAACCAATACAGATACATAGACTGTTGGGGAACAATACTTACAAAATTAGAAATTCAAAGAAATGACAAAAGATAGCATGGGCCTTTGGCTTATATATCAGAGCCTAACCTGCATGGGTGGTGGAGGGGGAGGGGGTAGTGGGGACTTGTCTTAACAGCGTCGGTATGTGGGAGGGGGGTTGGGGTGGGGGTTGCGAGGTTGTTTGGAGGGTAGGATGGAGGGAGTGGGTGGGAGGAGGTGGACAAAGAAGTGTTTGGTTGGGGGAATGGGGTGGGGGTGTTCACCGTGTGGGCGAGAACAAGCTAATGCTTGAAATCATGTTACATTGGATGTTTATAATAGGGTTATATTCTCTTATAAACATTGCATCTAAAAGCTTAAGTTTATGTGCATCCCTATTACTTGCGATTATTCTAGTGTTCATAACTAAGTACACAGGGGTGGCGGTTTGGTTATATGTTCTCAAATGATGTTTGATAGCCCCACTTTGTAAATGCATAGAAATTCTCCTACTGAGACCATGTCTAGTGTGTCCAGTTTAGGTTGAATTACAAGTTTCACAGACCTTGTTATCACATCTAAACTTATATACTACGTTGGTTTTAGAAATGGTCTCAGTATTGCTATTCAGGTTGTTTTTCATAACCAAAGAGCTAGTTTTTGGGTTGTAGAAGAATACAACTACGTGGATTTTCTTCTCATTAGAGACTGTGTGGCAGTTTTTAGTGATATCTTTTATGATTTTTTCATATTTTTTGTAAGCCTTAGCAAAGATGTTATGATAATAGATGTTAATAAATTGGGGCTTGGAAGATGTTTGGGTGGAAAGGTGGTCACAGATAATTTTATTACAAACTAGACCACCCATGACCCGTTGGGTCAAATATAATTTTAAATGATACGTTGTTAATAAAATGGTCAATAAAATCTTTATTAAGACAATGCTCTATTCAGCAGATGAAGGCAGTGACTTAATTAGTTATAAGAAGTGAAATGCAGAAGATTGTGATGTTATATCATTGTTGCTTGGAACACTACACATCATATGATATGCTCTTATATTAACAACATTCTTTGTACAATTTGAATGATTTAAAATCTCTTTAATATTTTCCTTTTGCTTAACTCTACTCAGCGCAACATATAATTGTCCATGCTGAAATACAGGTTTGTCTAGATAAACTAAAACTTTCTGAAAAGTCTGTCCTTGAGACTTATGAATGGTCATAGCAAATGCTGATTGAATTGGAAACTGAATTCTTGCAAATGGAATACTGTCACCTTCAGAGAAAATAAATTTCAATCTTGGAATTAGAAGATTGTGACATGTCATTTTTGCTTGGAACACTACTCATCACATGATTTATACGGTTCGTAATATTTTAATAAACTCATAAATTATAAGTTTCTCCAAAAATTTTGTTTATATGTTTCTCAGGGGACATATTATTCATAATAATGACTCCCAGGTCCTTCTCATTTTCTACTTTTTTTTATTTCTTCTTCCAATTTATATGATCCCAATATTCTTTTTTTGTTTCTTCTAAATTCCATTATACCACACTTCTTAATATTAAATTCCATCTCCCACTTCCTACTGCATTCCCATACTTTATTGAGATCACTCTTTAGTGACTCACAATCTTCTTCAGTGTTCACTTTTTTCAACAATTTTGCATCATCTGCAAAAAAGCCCATATAACTTTCAATTCCTTTATCCATATAATTAATATATATAGCAAACATTATTGGGGCCAGAACAGTTCCTTGTGGAACACCACTTATCACTTCATCCCAATTAGAGTGTTTGTCTCTTATCACTACTCTCATTTTTCTTTCATGCAAGAAGTCTTCCATCCACTTCAGCAGTTTGTCCTGTATTCCTCCTGCAGTTTCTAATTTCTTAAGCAACTTCTTATATGGCACCTTATCAAAAGCTTTTTTCATGTCTAGAAATGCAGAATCAGCCCGTCCATCTCTTCCTTGTATTACATCTATTAGCCTTGAATAGAAACACATTAAGTTTGTGACGCATGATCGTCCTTGTCTAAATCCAAATTGCCTGGGATTTAGTACATTGTTTTTTTCCAGATGCCTTACCCATCTACGTTTGATAATTCTTTCACAACTTTTTGCTATCATACTTGTTAGAGAGACCAGTCTATAGTTAGTAGGGTCTTCCTTGTTTCCCCCTGTATATATTGGTACTATATTTGCTCATTTCCAATCTTTTGGAACTTTTCCTTCTTTCAATGAACTGTTTATTAGGCTACGTATTTTGTCTGTTAGTTCATTCCTACATTCCCTCAAAATCCAGTTTGCTATTTCATCTGGTCCATGCAATTTACTGACATTGAGATTACTCCAGTGTTTCATTATTTTATTCCTTGATACTTCTATCATAGGGGGGACTTTCTCCTCCCATTCGATATCTCTAGGTTGTATGTTCTCTCTCGTAAACACCGATTTAAAATGCTTGTTCATAATTTCTGCCATTTCTATTTCCCCTATGTATTCAACTCCTTGCCGTAGTTTCTCTAATTCTTGTTTGTTTTTCAGTTTGTTGTTTACAAATCTGTAAAATAGTTTTGGTTGATCTTTACATTTTTCTATGACATCTTTTTCATATTTTCTATTTTCTGCTCTGCACACTTGTACATATTCATTTCTATAACTAGTATATATTTTCCATTTTTCAGGTCTTTTGCCTTTTTTCCATTTGATCCCATCTGGGGTATTGGCTGCATGTTATTGTGGCAAAGTAGCATGCAGTTGATACTTTAGGGTCTATATGGGGTGCCCCTATGGACCAGAGCCACACATAATTTTGTCTATGATAGAGGAAAACTCTGTTCATAGAGAAATGATGATACAGTACTTTTATACTACGACTGTCCCTCCGTTATGCTGTCCCCCAACTCCTTGTTGCTGTCCTGTACCGTTTCTCTGTGTATTCATTTTCTGTTTTTGCCGGCCCTGTGGTGGGGGAAGAGAATGCTGCCACCAAGTCTTTCCACTTGAGTTGTAAAAGGCGACAGAAAACGGGATGGGGATTGGATTAGGAGTCCTACTACTTGTAGCCCCGAAAGGGGACATTCCTAAAAACAAAAGAAAAGGCATAAGAGGGTCTGGGAGTTTTCCAACCAGTACCCTAAGGTTTGGGTCTTTTAATGTGCGTGGATGTGGTACAGATGAGAGTAAAAGGGAAGAGATAGGCAGTGTGTTTGTGAGAAGAAATAGAATAGAATAATTGGGATTTATCTGGCGTCGCAACATCAATGGTCATTGACGCCGTAGTATTTATGATTAAGAAAAGGAAGTGGTAAAAAGCTTAAAAAATAAATAAAATAAAAAAAGATTGAAATCTAAAGATCATTGAGAAGATCAATAGCACTAAGAAAATTAAAAATAGAATTTATATTGCAGTTACATCCCAGAACACTTCGAAGGGACAGATCTCCTTCATCTCTGTGTTTTGACAAATATTGTTGTCTTTCTTCATCATAACTGGGGCATTCCACCATAATGTGTCTAATGGTCATAGGAACAAGGCAATCATTACAAAATGGAGGAGGACTGCCCTCCATAAGAAAGCCATGGGATAATCTAGAGTGACCAATCCTCAACCGGCAAAGGGTTACTTCCTGTTTTCTGTTCAGTAATGTATAAGACCAAGGATGAATACTATCAGTAATCTCTCTCATCTTGTTACCAGCCTCAAGATCCCATTGGAACTGCCAAAGAGATGAGATCTCGGCTTTGATTAGAGGGATATAATCTTCATAAGGTATAGGCCTTAAGCGAGGTAAAGGTGAGAGAGCGGCTTCCTTGGCCAATTTATCGGCCTGTTCATTTCCTGGTACTCCGACATGTGCTGGAACCCAGCAGAAGTTTATTTCATTACCTCGACTCTTGATTAAAAAAAGCCATTCTAAGATCTTTAAAACTATTGGGTGCCTTGAGTCGAATTGTTCTAGAGACTGCAAGACACTCTTTGAGTCACTAAAAATTGTAAAACATTTGGCTCTGTTTTTCATGGAGGATATAATCTCCATGGCGGACAGTATTCCCGTCAGTTCGGCAGTGAAATTAGATGTTGTATCAGGCAAGGTACCCTTATGATTAAAATCATTTGAGAATATTCCAAAACCAACGCCAGCGCTAGTTTTGGAGCCATCAGTAAAAACAAACACAGAGGGTTGGTGACTAAAAGAATGTTCTGTAAAAGCATTGCGTAGTTCATAATCCTTGAAATCACGCTTACAATCGTTAAAATATTTACTGAAAGATACTGTGGGCAGTCTCTGTGGGGGAACAACCGAATATTTAAAAGGGAGGGTGGGAATCTTGGGAAGATTCATGTCCTCTAAAATCCTTTTCATCTGGTATCCAAAAGGCTTTGGAAGTCTGGGGTGATTGTTGAAACAAGTGCTGTAAAAATCTGCTTGAGCTGTTTTAAAGGCGAGAGAGTTGGGAAGCCTTTGCAATCTATGCCAGTATCTAATAGATGAGGTCTGGCGAATAAGATCTAACAACATTTCCCCTGCATCAACTAATAAACTTGGTATTGGGGAAGACTTGAAAGCACCTGTGGCCAAACGAACTCCACTGTGGTGTATCGTATCTAAACTTTTTAGTCTGGATGAAGTGGTCGATGAGTAAAACTCGCATCCATATGATAGTTTCGATAAAATAAGGGAGTGATGTAACCGCAAAATTGTTCTGCGGTCAGCGCCCCATGAGGTACAGTATGTGCTAAAACTTTTAAAATGTGCATTGTCTCTAGACATCGTGTCTTCAGGGTTTTCAGGTAGGGTACCCAAGAAAGGTGTTTATCAAAAATAAGTCCTAAAAACCTGGTTTCATCAACACAAGGAATCTGGTCATCCTTTAACCAAATAGTAGGGTCAGGGTGCAGACTTCTTAGTCAGCAGAAATGTACGACGAGTTTTGCTGGGTGAAAATTTAAAACCATTATTATCGGCCCATGAAACTAATTTATTGATGCAGAGTTGTAGTTTTCTTTCAGATATTGCCATATCACTAGCTCTAAAAGAAATGGAGAGGTCATCTACAAAAAGGGTGGCAAGTATATCAGGAGGAATCACAGATGTCACCCCATTTATAGCTAAACTAAAGAGAATGACACTGAGAACACACCCCTGAGGTACACCTTCTTCCTGTTGTCTTATTTCAGATATGACGTTCCCAACTCTTACTCTAAAAACATGATTTGCTGAAAAGTTCTTGATGAAAAAGGCCATTTCTCCTTGAATGCCAATAGCATGTACAGCCTTAAGAATACCATGCTTCCATGTGGTATCATATGCTTTCTCTAAGTCAACGAAAACACTGATATGATGTTGCTTAGAGACAAAGGCTTTACCAATAGAAGATTCTAGTCAAAGTAATGCATCAGCAGTGGAGTGCATGCGACAGAAACCACATTGAATATCAGATATGATGTGGTTTCGTTCAAGATACCAAACTAGTCGTGCATTGACCATTTTTTCTAAAATTTTGCACATGCAGCATGTGAGGGCAATAGGACGGTAATTTGATGGAATTGAACCATCTTTATTAGGCTTAAGAAAAGGTAAAATAATACCCATTTCCCAAACACTGGGAAACGAATATTCAAACCACATCCTATTAAGAAGTGCAAGAATAAAACCTTTAGTTACAGGAGATATATGTTTCAACATGGCATATGTAATGTCATCAGGACCTGGAGAAGTATCACTGCAGGAGTTCAAAGCTGAATCATATTCCTTTTCAGTGAAAGGGAGGTTATAGGATTCTTCATGAGGAGCAGTGAAGTCAAGATTACGTTGTTGTTCTCTCATTCGGTATGGATATCCAGGAGAGCTGTTGTCTGGTTTAGATATATTAGCAAAATGATTTTCTAGGGCATTACTGACATCTTTAGGATCAAAGACCAAAGAGCCATCTAATTTTAAAACAGGTGGAGGGCTAATGATGTATTTCCCCGATATTTTTCTCAAGTTTTTCCAAACGATCGATGCCGGTGTTCAATAGTTGAATGATGATACAAATTTATCCCAAGACTGATGTTTTGCTTCTTGGATGGTATGTCGAAGTAATGCCCTGCTTTTACGATAAGCAACTAAATTCTCATCATTTCTATGGCGATGTAATCTAGTCAAAGCTCTTCGTGTTGCTCTATGTAGATTTCGTATGGTGTCAGACCACCATAGTACAGGGCGTCTCCTAAACTTTCCAGATGACTTTGGGATGGAATTAATGCCAGCAGTGTAGAGTGTGTCATTTAAGCACTCCAGTGCAGCTTCTACTGAAGAAAAACTGTCAATACTGTTCTGGACAGTACTCAATTCTTCAAACTTGGCCCAGTCGGCTTTTTCAGTGCACCAGCGAGGAATACCATCTGTAGGAGCACCTTCCTGTGTATACAATACAGTGGGATAGTGATCACTGCTTCGTAAGTCATCAAGAACTTTCCATTCAAAGTCCAAAGCACAATTTGAGCTGCAGATCGATAAATCTATACATGATGTAGAGCCAGTCTGAATGTGATAATGAGTAGGTTCATCAGTATTTAAAACAGTAATGTCCTCCTGCTCCAAAATAGATGAAATTAGATTTCCTTTCTGATTTGAGGTAACATCACCCCATAATGGGTGATGAGCATTAAAGTCACCCATAATAATGAATGGCTGAGGTAACTGTTGAATAAGATTCAACAGATTATCTTTGGTTATATTAGTATTTGGTGGTAGATATAGGGAGCAGACTGTATATCTGCGATTCAAGCCGGCTTGTATCACGACAGCTTGCAATCGAGACTGAGGAAGGATGGGAACATGAGGTATATCTTTACGGATATACAACATGCTTCCCCCATGGATACCAGTATCTAGATCATATGTAGTACGGTATGCTGTGAAGTCTTTAGGGTATGGGGTGAATGAGTCTAACATTATTTCTTGTAAGGAAATAATATTAGGTTGCTGGTCATGGATTAGCAGTTTCAATTCCTCATACTTGGCTCTTAGTCCCTGACAATTCCATTGGAGCAGAGTGAATTTATCTATGGTTCAGGGAATGTCGGGTGTTGTTACCCGACTTCTTGGTCTTAGATTGTGGGATTGAATGGACCTCAGCTTTAATTGGAAGCTTTGGTGGTTTAGATGATTGAACTCCAGGTTTAATTTTAGTAGGACCTTCTTTAGGTCTACCAGAGGTGGTAGAACTTCCCTGTGGCCCTACAGGTACAGGGGGAGGGACTACTTTCTCTATAGGTACAGAAGGATCTCCTGTTGATCCTTCTAGGTTGAGGGAAAGGTTTCCCACTCCCCTCTCAGGGGTGGGAAGAGGGCCACTATCTGGGCCCTTGGGTGATGGTGTAGGGCCTCCCATGGCCCCAATATGGGAAGAGTTGTTAGATGGCATTTTGGATACAGCTGTTGTAGAATCTCTATTCTGAATTTTGCCACTTGGGCAATCCAAAGAGTCTGAACTCCGTGTTCGCTTATTGCGAGTTAGTTGGTCAACTGATCAGTTGGTTGATTGTTTGCACTTTATCTGGTGTGACTGATCGGTCTCCATTTTATCCGTATTAGATTGTGTTTTAGTGGTGAGGTGGCCTGTAGGCTGTAATTTGTTGCCAAGGGCTTCTGAGTATGTCTTAGTATTAAGTTTTAATGAATCAAGCATTTTTCTTCTTGCTTCAGAGTAGCTAATATGTTCTCTGACCTTTATATTTAGGATTTGTTTTTCTAGTATATATTTTTCACAAGATCTAGAGGAAGCTGGGTGCTTTTCATGACAATTAAAACATTTCGATGTTTTCGTACATTCTCCATGTTCGCTTTCACTGCAATTAACACAAATCGGTGGTGTTCCTGCTAATTTCTTGCGACATGTGGTGAATATATGACCAAACATTTGGCAGTGGTAACATCTTCTTGGTGAAGGTAAATGGTCTAACCTTCAGTTTATATCAAGCAGCAGATATTGATGATGGAAGATTAAGCAGGTCAAATGTTAAGATTATTAGAGGTTGGTCTACAAGAGTGCCATTTTCTTTTCGTTTCATCCGGCGAACACTTGAAAGGTGCTGGGATTTCAACTCTGTTAAGAGCTTTTCTTCAGAAAACCTCAGCAGTTCCTTGGAGTAGACAACTCCTCTACACTGGTTGAGTGTCTTGTGAGGGGTACAATCTGCCTCATCCCCAGCAACTTTTCCAATGTTCTGCAATTTTGAGCTCTCTTTGGAGAGTTAACCTCTATCAGAAGTGATCCACTACTTTGGGGGATGATTTTGGGTTCCCTGCCAATACATTGGATAATTTCTCTATGGACATCAAAAATGTCTAAAGAGTCAATGGGGTTGTCATTGGGCATGGATAAAGTTAAATATTTATTATAATGGGACTCAAAAATCCCAGGCAAAATTCCAATTGTCCTCGTGGATTAGTTAGAGGGGGGAAAGACTTTTCTTTATTCTTATTTTTCCGCTGTGGTTTAGCGGAATAGGGTTCCAGTGTGATGAAAGACTGTGGACTTTCATCTCTAGAACCAGTAGAGGCCTTGCTCATATCCTTGGTCATGCATAGGTCGTCAGCGTTAGGAGAGTTTTCTCTTAAGGGTTTGTCTTGACCGCAGTGAGGGTGACCTTACTGGGGGCGGTTCCCCAGTCAGGCGGTTACGAGGCAAATTATGTTTGGGACACCTTTTCTAGCCCCCTCCCCATGTGGGGTGAGCAGAGTGGATCCTGATTAGGGCTGCTCAGTCATGTGGGTAGCTACCGAACCGTGCTGTTGCCTCAATCCCAATACGAGAGCGATTTATCTTGCCTACACCGCCTATGTGTAGTTCGTTACTAGAGGCTTCCAGAGATCACCTTCTCCTGTCCCCATCGTCACTAGCCATCGCCTCAGGGCTTTCTTTGCCGCTACTGAGAGGGGCGGCTGAAAATTAGGTCAGAGGGAGGGGACAGCAAGCGGAAGAGAAGAGTGGAAAAGGAAGTCTAAGAGGAAGCCCTGTGCGGGGAAACAAGAGCCCCGCACGGGGATCGGCATTAGTCGCCTCTTACGACACGCAGCCGACGTGGCGGGGGCTATATTGTATACTGTACCCCCTAGCCCCAGGGGGTTTGTGAGAAGAAAGATGGATGTGCTGGCTTTGAGTGAAACTAAAAGGAAAGGAAAGGGCAACTGTGAGTTTGGGGGTGTAGCTGGGAGGTACTCAGGAGTGAAGAGGGGACGAGGGAGAGAAGGGGTGGCTATACTAGTAAGTGAAGAGATAAGAAAGCGGGTAGTGGAGTGGAAGGAGGTTTCATCAAGGTTGATGTGGATGAAGGTGAAGCTGGGAAGGGAGATGTGGGTTTTTGTAAGTGCGTATGGACCTGGTAGTGAGAAGAGCGTAGAGGAAAGGGAAGACTTTTTGGTAGATATAAATGAGTACATAGAGGGATTAGGGAGAAATGTCAATGTAGTTGTATTGGGAGACCTTAGTGCTAGGGTAGGAAATGAACCAATAGACGGAGTGATTGGGAAGTATGGAGTTCCAGGTAAAAATCGTAGTGGAGAAATGATGGTGGAGATGTGTCTTGAAAGAGAGCTGATGATAGCAAATACAGTGTTTAAGAAGAAAGTCAAGCATAAGTACACATGGGAGAGGGTGGTGGATGAAAGGGTGGCAGATAGAGCGTTATTGGACTATATAGTGGTGACCAGGAGTATGGTAGGAAGAGTTAAGGATGTACATGTTCTAAGGGGAGAGAGTGGGGGAATATAAAATAATTTTCTGGTGGAAGGTAAAATGAGAGTAGAGAATAGGTGGAGAAAGAGGAAAAGGGCAGAAGGTAGGGAGGTACTTAGAGTGAACTGCTTAAATGAGGGAAAAAAGGAGAGTTTAAAGGGGTCCCGGACACCCGTACTCTTGTGCGGCACGACCGAATTAGTTATTCAGACAAACAAATTTTTTTAATCATTTCCTTTTCTAATTACCTATTAATACATGTATCACTTCCTTGCACTTAAAAATACCATATTATCTAAGAATTAATGGGCAAAATGTTCAGTAACTTCAAAAACTAATATCGTGGAAAAGGTCTAACCAAATATTTTTTGCTTAAGGTCCATTTGAAGAGTGGCTCTATCTGAACATTTTGGGGAGTCGATTTTTTTTTATTTACCTCTTATGAGAATAGCAATGATTTTTTATATATTTTTATGTGTACATATTGTTAAAAAGATTAAATTTCTGAGGAAAAATAATAGCCAGAAAAATACTGCTAAAGAATTTGCTTTATTTTGACTTCCAGATATTTACGTCTTACAATTCTCTATCAAATGAAAAAAAAAAAAAAAATTGTGAAAATTGGTATATAAATGGGCGAGTTATAATTTGATGAATGGAAAGAAAACAAACTTTTCAGTAGCGCCATTTAAATGCCGCACGGACATTTAAAAGGATGCACGGACATTAAATTATATTTTCCTTTATTTTTATCTTATTACCAAATTAAAGTTACTATTTCTCTTCACCCCTCCCACAGTTATTGTTTGTAGAATAATGAATATTGGTTATTGGTAGAATAAATGAAAGATTTATTTGACGTGCAAGAGTGAGATACTTGCCAGATGTCGCCAATAGTTTATCTATTTTATTTTATATATAAGAACAGAAACGGAATTGAGATGTAATTTTTTGTCGAAGTGTTACCACTATTATAGAGAATCTTTTGAAATGCTTATCTGTTAGAATAATAATAATAATAAAAAAATACGATCACGTGCATGAATAGCATGAGAAAATGATATCCTCCTGCTTTCACACTTCGACAGCTACTAAAGTCTCTCCTTTTAGCATCGTTCTGTGGGTTTAGTCAAATTGCCAGATACCTCCATATCAAGCTGCCATAGATATTAATTGCAGTAAAAAAACAACAACTGGCTATCGAAATTTTGACTTATTTCAAATGTTTTTCATGCAATGGGGTTGCCAGAGGTCGCCAAAAAATTATCTATTTCATTTTATATATAAGAAAAGAAACGGAACTGAGCTCTAATATTTGGTTTGAGTGTTACCACCAT
Source organism: Oratosquilla oratoria (assembly GCF_046742065.1). Taxonomy (NCBI): domain Eukaryota; kingdom Metazoa; phylum Arthropoda; class Malacostraca; order Stomatopoda; family Squillidae; genus Oratosquilla; species Oratosquilla oratoria. The sequence goes on from NC_134777.1 coordinate 85,875,399, forward strand.
CATGGAGAACCTTTTGAAATGTTTGCCTAAAATTCGTTCATTTTCCAGAATTTTTCGAGTTTTCGCGGCCGGGGCTCCCTTAAGAAGAAATTGAAAGAGGAGTGGGAGGGAGTAAAGGATAGAGTAGAACTAGGAGTGGAGGAGGAATGGGGATGGTTCAAGAAGGGAGTTCATAAGGTGTGCAAAGATGGTGTGTGGAACAAGGAGGGCGGTAGGAAAAATAAGGAAGGGTAGTGAGTGGTGGGATGAGGAAGCAAAGAAATGTGTAGAAGAGAAGAAGCAGGCGTTCATAGATTGGCTACAAATTAGGATGAGGGAATCGTATGAGAGGTACAAAGTAAAGACAAGGGAAGCTACGCATAAGATAAATCAAGCAAAGAGGAGAGCAAATGTGAAATGGGGTAGGAGTATGACAGAAAATTTTGAAAGCAATAAAAAGATGTTTTGGAAGGAAATTAAAAGAGAAAAAAGAGGCGAATCAAGTAGAAAAGAAAAGGTAAAAGGTGCAGATGGAGAGATATTGGAAGAGAAGGCAGTGAGAGGAAGGTGGGCAGAGTATTTTAGGGAGTTGCGAAATGTGAAGGAGGATAGAGAGGGAAAGATAGTTGCAGTGGGAAGCGCTAAGAAAATGAGAGTGATGAGTGAGGAAAATGGAGGAGAAATAGGGAAGGATGAAGTGAAAGCAGCTGTTAAGATGATGAGAGCAGGTAAGGCACCTGGTCTGGATGGATGCCATGCAGAATGTCTGAAGAAAGAAGGTACAGTGATGGTGGACTGGCTGGTGAGGCTGTTTAATGTTTGTTTGAGAGAGGGTAGAGTGCCAGAGGACTGGAGGAGTGCCTGTATAGTTCCGCTTTACAAGGGAAAGAGGGACAAGTGTGAGTGTAGTAGTTACAGAGGGATCAGCTTGTTGAGTGTAGTTGGGAAGGCTTATGGGAGGATCTTGATTGAGAGGATTAGGAGAGGAACAGAGGGAGTAATTGGTGAGGAACAGTGTGGGTTTAGGACAGGTAGGGGTTGTGTAGATCAGATTTTTGTTGTAAGACAGATATGTGAGAAAGCTATAGGAAAAGGTAAGGATGTTTTTTAGGCTTTTATGGATCTGGAAAAGGCGTATGACATGGTAGATAGGAAGGCTCTATGGGAGGTACTACAGATATATGTTATAGGAGGAAAGCTGTTAAGAGCAGTAAAGAGTTTTTACGAGAGTAAGGATTTATGAAATTTTTTGGCTCGAAGGCCAAGCGCCGGAGCCGGTAGGCCATTCAGCGCATATTTATCTCATATAGATAAAAATTCAAGTAAAAGATTAAAAACAATAAACATTCACAAAAACACATCACAACAACATACACTCACAAGCACTCATATACACAATCTTAAATTTCATAAAATAAACCGATGTCTTTCAAAAACTTTACAACTTTCTTCACATGAGCTTCCTCCCCTAAAATTTGTTTAAAAGATAAATTTGTTAAAAAAAATTTGCCCTGCGCTTATTAGAGAATGCTGTGTATACAACCTCGTTTATGTGATGAGTGAATGTCAACCTTTTGTCCAAAACCAGACCCAAGTATATTACTTGATCTTCATATGGTAATATGACACCCTTTAAGAATAGTGTTGGTATCTCTTCCTTGCGTCTTAGTCTGGAATTTTTTTTTTCAGCAGAGAATCTGAAGCCCCTGCTATTAGCCCATGCTGTTGCTGAGTTAATAGCCTCTTGAATCTTTTGGCCTGTTTCTAATGTTGTCAATTTGCTGCACACAATAGCGAAGTCATCAGCATAAGCCAATCCATGAACTCCTGCGGGAACTTGTTCTAACAAACTATTAATGGCTATGCTGAAGAGTGTAGGACTCAGAACACTTCCTTGGGGAATCCCTTCCTCTTGAAGATATGCACAAGAGAAAGAAGAGCCCACTCTGACTTTTAGATAACGGTCAGACAAGAAATCCTTTAAACAATTGAACATATTACCCCCGATACCCCACTCTGCAACTTGCTTCAGAATGCCTCCCCGCCAGGTAGTATCATAGGCATTTTTCAAGTCAAAAAACACAGCGATGCTCGAGTTCTGAATTGCAAAGGTATTCTGAATCTCACAAGTAATAAAAAGTAAGAGGTCCAGAGTGCACTTATTTCTTCTAAATCCAAACTGTCGGTTAGATGGGAGATTTTTAGATTCCAAAAACCAAACTAAACGCATATTAACCATTCTGTCATAGATCTTACAAATGCAGCTAGTGAGAGCAATAGGTCTGCAACTTTGTGGGTCATGAGAGTCTTTTCCTGCCTTTAAGATTCCTATGATAATTGAAGTCTTCCAAGAGTTAGGAGAAGACCCAGAAGACCAAAATTTGTTCAGCACATTTAAAAGGAATTTCTTCGACGATATGGATAAGTGAACAACCATGGAATAAAGAATGTCATCCTCTCCAGGAGAGGTTGGGGAGGATAAAGATAAAGCATGATCCATTTCATCCAAGGTGAAGAGAAGATTATATGCCTCCGAGTTCGTATTGGTAGGAGGAATAATCGTGGTCTTGGCTCTAATTCTTCTGAAATCATGTGAATAATGTAGTGGACTTGAAATATCACCATAATGTCTTCCAAAAGCCTCTGCTACTTCTCTTGTATCTGATATAAAAGTCATTTATCTTCAGAATGGGTAAAGGAGATGGAGTAAACTTTTCTTGCAATTTTCGAATCCTATTCCATACTAAGGTAGGGGAAGAGTCATATTTCAATTCGCTAATATATTTAATGAAGGATTCCCTCCTTGCTTTCTTGAAGATTTTCTTCTGCTTTTCTCGAGCTCTTCTGTACGTTATCTTATTGACTAAACAAGGATATCTCCGATATCTCTTATAGCAAGTTCTTGTAATCTTTCTGCTTAAAGCACATTCATCGTTCCACCAGGGGACTACTGGGCGTTGAGGTTTACCAGCTGTCCTAGGAATGGAAGAGAAAGCACCAGAAAGTATGATGTCTACCAGATAATCATATGCATCAGAGTTACTACAAAAATCACTAGTCTTATGATTAATCTCTGTGGATCTCCTAAATAATTCCCAATTAGCCTCTCCTGTCTTCCATTTAGGTAAGCAAGAGGAGGGAGTGTTCTTTAAATATTTGATATGGATAGGCCAGTGGTCGCTACCATGTAGATCTTCATCTATTGACCAACTGTAGTCTAATCTTAAGGATGATGAACAAATAGTTAGGTCTATAGCAGAAATTGAGTTGTGAAAGACATCAAACCTAGTTTTGGAACAGTCATTCATCAAAATGACATCGTTATTATCAATAAATTCTTCAATTACATTGCCCCAGGGGTCACACCTTGATTCACCCCATAAAGGCGTTAAAGTCACCCAATAAAATAAAAGGCTCAGGGAGCTGGTCAACCAAAGATTGTAGGTCATTTAACTCAAACTGACGGGGGTGCTTATATATGTCTACGAGTCGATCTTCCAGTTCAGGTTCCAAATACAAAGAACATAAAGTGATCCATTTAGTGGTAAAGATTTGTACTGCACAAGTCTGCAACACCGAATGTAGGTGGACACTTCTGTGGTTTACAGATTTCTTAACAATGATACCAGTACTTCCAAGGGCACGGTCCCCAATCATAGGAGGAGATCTGTAAAATTTATAATTAAGTCCATCATTAGGGGATAAATCGCCAAACATAGTTTCTTGGAGAAAAATAGCAGACACATCATGTTCTTTAAAGAGAATCCGAACCTGCTCTCGATGAGAATTAAAACATTGAATATTCCATTGAATTATGGACATTATACTGTTTTCTTTTTCTTTTTTTTGGTCTACTGGTCTGGGAAGAGAAGTCTGGGAGAGAGAGGGTCTACAAGATGGGTTCTTTTCTAATTTCTTTGCTTTCGCGGGTGGCATCCTCCTCTCTGACAATGGTCCGACCAACGATGTAGAGTCTGGGTTATTAGTTCCTTTTTTAGATTGCTTATCACGATTTGGGGAAGAAGATGGAGATGAGGGTGGACTGTGGAGTCTTTTACTGCGCACAGCTTCAGACTCCATAGCTTTGCTTCTGTGCGCCTCAACTGAGTGAGGCACATCAGTCCGTGATCCCTTTATTGGGGAACCCCCCAAGTTTGGAAGGTAGACTGATTGAGAGGAGGCTTTATTAGAGGAACCCTGTGGGGTTTCAGCAATGGGAACTTTAGGTGCCCCTCTAGATGGGGCAGGAGACATTCCCTCAACTAGGGATCGGAGAACCTCCGCAGAGGAGGGTTGAGGAGTACTACAATTTCCAAGTTGTGGAGCAGAACGATTAGGTCTAGTAGTGACTCTTTCACGTTGAGGCTTGGGTTCAGCATTTGGTTGATCCTCATTGCTTCTGTGCACCTCTGCCGAGTGAGGCACACTAGTCAGCAATCCCTCTACTGGGGAGTCCCCCAGGTCTGGAAGAGAGATTGCCTGAGAGGAGGCTTCATTAGAAGAAGCTTGTGAGGTTTCTACAATAGAAACCTTAGGTGCCCCTCCAGATGGGGCAGGGGACACCCCTTCAACAAGGTGTGAGGAAACCTCCGCAGAGGAGGGTTCAGAAGTATTAGAAATTCCTAGTTGAGAAGAAGAAAGACGGTTAGATTTCATAGTAATAATTTTACACTGAGGCTTGGGTTCAGTGTTAACAGAAGAATTCATATTGGCATTTTTATTTCTATTGGGTTCTACAGTTGGCTGATCCACTTTACTATTTGTTTGAACAACATCACTGTATCTTTTGGAATTACTTAATAGTCTTTTAGCATGCCCTACACTTATATGTTCTGCATGAGCTTTTAGTAGTATTTCCTGTTCCTTCTTGTAAATTACACAGTTCTTATCTCTGGCATCATGCTCTTCTTTACAATTTATACAAACTGTTGGGCGGGAACAATCCCCATGTTCAGGCTGAGCATATATCAAACACAGTTTGTCCCTTGCACATCTGCGGGAAGGATGGCCAAAACCATAGCAGTTAAAGCACTGAAGGGGACGGGGCTTAAACTGCTTCACATGAAAAATCTCTTTTTCTATCTCTACATAATGAGGTAGATCTTCACCAGAAAAACTTAGGATAATCATAGAAGAACGAGGGATTTTAGCAACCTTCCAAACATTAGTTGGGCACATTTCTAATATTTCTTCTTCATCAAAGTCATACAGATCTCTATGAAAAATTACCCCTTTGGCATAACTAAAGGTATAGTGGGGTTTAACTTCCTTAATGTCCGATTTCTGTTTCAAGTTAAGCACCATGGCAGCTTGTTCATAAGATTTTACATGAATTAAGAAGGAATTTCTTCCAAATCGTGATACCTGTGAGTTAGTCAAATTACCACAGACAAGGTGACTCTTCAAGAATCTTCTAAACTCGAACAAGTTAGCACGTTCCTTTGCAAGAGTGATAATAAGCCACTTAGCAGGATTGGGAGGCCTCTGCACACTTTCCTTCCTTTCCTCTACCGGGTTTTCTGGATAAAAGATATCCAGGTTAGGTGGCACTCTAGCAACAAGTTGGGCCGAAGATTCATTTTCATTGCAATTATTATAATCCAAGCAGGCAGCAGCTGCATCCTGATTAGAAAGAAATAAGATCCAGACTAGCCAAGCTTTAAAGTTGTCAGTTAGTTTAACCCTGATCTCTTTAATTTGTCCAAATTTACGGAACTTTTCATATAAGTCTGTATAACTCTTATCAAGAGAGACATGTTTTAGATGTAAGATTCTATGACTATTAGGGGCAGTATTTGAGCTATTTATTGGTTTCTGAGTATCTAAAGATGTTTTCATCACTTCAGAATCCATTCTAATTGTATGTTTATGGGCTACAGAATTATCTGTCAATGAAGTCTTAGTATTTTTACCAAAGTCCTTTTTCAAGCCGGAGTCATCAGCTGGGGTTTTTACTTTTGCTGAGTCAATAGCGTCAACATTAGGATTGGCAATATTAGGAGAGGGATCGGGGGTGGGGGTTTAGCAGAAGGATCAGGTAGTGGTGGAGGTTTAGAATATTCAGTTTGAACAGCCGCCATGATCGTGTATATTTATGAGGCCACACCATATATTAGGAAAGAAAGATAAATGCATAGAAGAAGATACTGCAGTTGCCTGATGCCTCAAGCAATAAAAGAAAAGTCTCTGCAGAGTCGGGAAGTTCCAGAAACGACTATTTACACATGCAGGGCCTCGGAGGTGAGTTAGAGACTTTGTCAACCCGGGGTTTGTCCTCTTTTGTTTTGTCCCATTTAGGATGGGTCCGGCGTAGTCACTCTGCATGTGTACTGGATAGGGAGAAAGGAAGTCGGCAGCCTAGTACCTACCTCACAAACATGCATTCCCCAGTCGGTGGGCTTTCGGCCCTCGCAGGGAGTAGTGACCTCGCAGTATACATCCCCACTTGACTGGGTTCAGACATGTAGCTTGGGAGGCACCAAGATACCAGAACCTTCCTTAACAATTATTAGAGAAAGATGGTGAAAAAGGAGAGTAGGGTAGCAAATATGAAGGGTAGGGATAAGGGAATTCAAAAAGGAAAAGGGTGAGGGACCCCCTATCTATTCACTACCCCCCCAAAAAAAAGAAAAAAAAAAAAAGAAAAAAAAAAAAAAGGCTCAGTTTTCGTCTAGTAGCTTAGGGCTGACCTCTCCAGTATGGTTGCACCTGGCTGGCACAGCTCAGCCCGTCCTTGCTACACGGAAGCCCCCCCCCAATCAAAGTACTGGGCCTCGGTTTTTTTTTTTTTTTTTTTTTTTTTTTACGAGAGTAGTAGCGCTTGTGTTAGGATTAGAAATGGAGGGAGTGAATGGTTTGAGGTAAGGGTGGGACTTCGTCAGGGATGTGTTATGTCGCCCTGGCTGTTCAATCTTTACATGGATGGGGTGGTGTGAGAGGTGAATGCAAGGGTAGTGGGTCAGGGGATGGAGATGATTAAAGAAAATGGAGAAAAGTGGGAGGTGAGCCAGTTGTTGTTTGCTGACGACACTGCGCTTGTAGCAGGATCAGAGGAGGGATTGAGGAAGTTTGTGACAGAGTTTGAGAAGGTGTGTGAAAGAAGGAAGCTGAAGATAAATGTGGGTAAAAGTAAGGTGATGAGATGTACAAGGGGAGAGAGTGTCAGCAGGCTGGAGGTGAGCATTAAGGGTGAAAGAATGGAGGAAGTGGATAGTTTTAGATACTTGGGTGCAAATGTGGAAGGAAAGGGAGGAGTGAGGGTGGAGGTAGAATGTAGATTGAGAGAAACAAGTAAATGCCTTGGTGGATTGAAAAGTGTAATGAGAAATAGACATCTAGGAATGGATGCTAAGAGGAGATTATATGAAGGAGTGATTGTGCCAACAGCACTGTACGGGGCTGAAACATGGAGCATAAGAGAGGAAGAGAGAAGGAGTTTGAATGTGTTTGAGATGAAATGTCTGAGAAGTATGATAGGGGTTACTAGGCTAGATAGTGAGAAATGAGGAGGTGAGGAGGAGAAGAGGGGTGGAAAGGGAACTGGGAGATAGGGTTGATGAAAGGGTATTGGGATGGTTTGGGCACATGGAAAGAATGAGTGAAGAAAGATTAGTAAAAGAAGTGTGGAAGGCAGAGGTGGAAGGAAGGAATATGAGGGGACGACCTAGGATGAGATGGATGGATGGATGGGGTGAAAGGGGCATTACAAAAGAGAGGAATGTCTGTTGAGGAAGGACGGGAGAGGACAGAAAATAGGGGTGAATGAAGAGGGGTTGTGTATAGATGAGGCAATGATGCATGAGGGGGAGTGAGTGGGGGATGGGGGGTGAGGAAGTATGTATGAGGAAAAAAAAATGACGCAGCACGAAGGGATTTCTCCCCGTCCTCTCCTTTTCTGCATGAGGGGACGGAGAGGGGGGGTCGCCGAATTTATGAAGCGGCCTTACTGTGGGATGTGCTGTGTCTTGCGACACTGCTTCTGACCCAGGGCAGTGGACAGAATGCAGGGATTACCCGTCATCCAGGAGGTGCCAAGATAAGAGGGAGGGAGGAGGGGAGAGGGGAGTGGAATATATAGGAAATGGAATGAATGGGAGTGATTTATATGGCTTTTTCTTTGTGGCTACCCCCATGTAGGGGGAAAAAGCCTTTGGTATATGTATGTATGTATCCAAGCTTGATATCTTTTGTCTTTTAACTCCCTACATCTTTTGTTGTACCAACCCTTTACATGTTCTTTTTCTTGCTTTTGTCTTGGCACATACTTTTCCACTCCTTTATAAATTTTTGTCAAAATATTCCATTTCTCTTCTACTGTTGTTTCCCCCTTGTGTATTCTTTCCCAGTCAGCTTTTGAAAGAATTCTTTTATTTTATCAAAGTTTGTTTTTTCATACATCAATCTTCCCTTTCTATATTGTTCATTTTTTTCATGTATTTTTCCTCATTTAGTTCCAGTTCAACCAATGTGTGGTCACTTTTACTTATTGGCGTCTTATATTCAATTTTATCCATTATTTCAGGTTCTGGGTGGTAGTGGACCTTTCAATTTTGTCTCTATAATTCCCATTATGTCCGGTTCTTTTTCCTTGAGATAATCATTCAGTTCGTTCAAGCCTGTTATTAAGCCATCTATATTTGTGTAAGACACTTTTAATTTTCTGCTACTTCCATTGTGTTTTCCGTTTCCCTTCTGTTTTCCTCTGCTATGAACCATTTCCTCACTTTCATATTCACTAAACTCCAATAGAATTTCTCTTTTACTCTCTGTTCTTTTCTCGTTTTTTCTTTAGCTTCTAGTCTTTTTGTTTTCTCATCATCTCTTTCCTCTTTATTCATTTCTCTTTTTATCCATACCAATTTATATTGCTCACTTTTTGCTAGTTTCCCTGTTTTTGTTAAGATATTCTCTGCTGTCGTTTGTGGCCTGAATTTAACCTTAATTGGTCTGGTCCTATCTGTATCATATTTCCGGAGTCTATACATTTCTTCTATTTGTTTCCCTATTTCTGGTTCATCTACTTGAATTACTTCTAATATCCTATTTACTTTTTCCTTTTCCTCCTTTATTCTTGAAGTCCTATTTAGATTAATTATACTTCTCTTCCATCCCTAGTATAATTATATATTTCTTTTTTTCGCTAAGTCTCCTACTATATTCTCCTTCTCCCTCATCACTTTAATAACTGTGTGATTAGTTTGTTCTTTCATCTGCTGTTCTATTATACCTCTAAATTCAATTTTATTGTTCTCTTGTACTTTTTTCCAACCACTTACCTCATTTGCTATGAACTCTTTATTTTCTTTATTATTCCTCTTTAATTCTTCATTCTCTTCCTTTACTTCTTTTAACTGTCTTTTCAATTCTTCTATTCCTGTAGTTACATTTTGATTCTCTTTCTTTAGTTCTTCCAGCTTGTCAACTCTTTCGGTAACTAGAGTTAATTGGTCAAACCTAACCTCCCAATCTTTTTTTAGCTTCTCCTCTAGATTTACTAGTCGGGAGAGGTTGTCACCTCCTCCCTCATTAAATCCATAAAAACAGTTATTTTCTCTTTCCATTGAGCTGTTATTATCCATATTTCTGCTCTTGACACCTCTGCTTCCTTTTTGTTCCTCGTCTGTGTTTTCTGCCCCCCGTTTGTTTACACCTCACCTAAGATCCGGGGCCTGTTCGTCCCCTTCCTCATTTCCTTCCATTTTCCTCAATAATCCCTCTCTTTCTCCTATTTCTTCACCTTCCCAGTACACCACGAGCTTTCCCCGTTCCCTACTAATACAACAAGGTAATCCCTCGTCATTGAAATCCGCGAAAGTTTCACTTCTTTTCCGGAGTTCCAATCTTCGACGTCAATCCGACTCTGTGTATTTACCTAGTTGTATTTTATGGGAAGGGGAGCTATGCTTATGGTGTCCCGTTTTCATATCTTGTTTTATCTAGACTGTTTTTAAATTCGTGTATTGTTTTTGCACACACTACTTTCTCATCTAACTTCTTCCAAACATCTATTACCCTGTGGGGAAAGTTTTTCTTTTTTAGGTATCTTCTATAACTGTCTTTCTTTATTTCTTTCTATATCCTCTTGTATCTCTACTATCCCGTTTTATTATATCCTCTCTATCAATAATTTCTATGCCTTTCATGATTCTATAAATAGTTATCAAGTCTCCTCTCTCTCTTCTTTGCTCTAATGTCTGTAGCTCAAGTTTTGCTAGTCTCTCTTCATATGATAGTTCTGAGAGCGTTGGTGCCAATTTCGTAATTGCTCTTTGTATTCTTTCAAGTTTTGTTATACATTTTTTGTACATGGTGACCACATCGTCGCTGCATACACCAATCTTGGTCTTATCAAAGTGACTAGTATTTTCTTCACCATTACTTTGTCCAGGTATGTAAATGCCACATTGATTGTTCTTATTAAATGATAAGTTTCTCAAAAAAAATTGTTTATATGTTTCTCAGGGGACATATTCATAATAATGACTCCCGGGTCCTTCTCATTTTCTACTTTCTTTAATTTCTTCCTCTCCCAATTTATATGATCCCACTATTCTTTTTTGCTTTTTTCCAAATTCCATTATACTACACTTTTTAATATTGAACTCCATCTCCCACTTCCTACTCCATTCCCATATTTTATTGAGATCACTCTGTAGCGACTCAGTGTCTTGTACAGTATTCACCTTTTTCAACAATTTTTTATCGTCCGCAAAGAAGCTCATATAACTTTCAATTCCTTTATCCATATCATTAATATATATATATATATATATATATATATATATATATATATATATATATATATATATATATATATATATATATATATATATATATAGCAAACATTATTGGGGCCAGAACTGTTCCTTGTGGAACTCGACTTATCACTTCATCCCAATTAGAGTGTTTGTCTCTTATCACCACTCTCATTTTTCTGTCATGCAAGAAGTCTTCCATCCACTTCAGCAGTTTGCCCTGTATTCCTCCTGCAGTTTCTAATTTCTTTAGCAATTTTTTATGTGGCACCTTATCAAAAGCTTTTTTCATGTCTAGAAATGCAGAATCAGCCCATCCATCTCCTCCTTGTATTACATCTATCAGCCTTGAATAGAAACACATTAAGTTTGTGACGCATGATCATCCTTGTCTAAATCCAAATTGCCTTGGATTTAGTACGGGTTTTTTTTTTTTCCAAATGCCTTACCCACGTAATTTTGATGATTCTTTCACAAATTTTAGCTATCGTACTTTTAAGAGTAGGGTCTTCCTTTTTTCCCCCTTTATATATTGGTACTATATTTACTCTTTTCCAATCTTCTGGGACTTTTCCTTCTTTCAATGAACTGTTTATTAGACTATGTATTTTGTCTGTTAGTTCATTACTGCATTCTCTCAAAATCCAGATTGCCATTTCATCTGGTCCATGCCATTTTCTGACATCAAGATTACTCAAGTGTTTCATTATTTCATTCCTTGTCACTTCTATCTCTTTCATAGGGGGGACTTTCTCCTCCCACTCGATATCTCTAGGTTGTATGTTCTCCTTCGTACACACCGATTTAAAATGCTTGTTCATAATTTCTGCCATTTCTATTTCCTCTGTGTATTCAACTCCTTGCCGTAGTTTCTCTAATTCTTGTTTGTTTTTCAGTTTGTTGTTTACAAATCTGTAAAATAGTTTTGGTTGATCTTTACATTTTTCTATGACATCTTTTTCATACTTTCTCTTTTCTGCTCTGCACACTTGTACATATTCCTTTCTATAACTAGTATATATTTTCCATTTTTCAGGTCTTTTTTTTCATTTTATCCAAGCTTTGTCTCTTTTTTTCTTTTAACTCCCTACATCTTTTGTTGTACCAACACTTTACATATCCTTTTTCTTCTTTTTGTCTTGAAACATACTTTTCCACTCCTTTATAAATTTTTGTCAAAATATTCCATTTCTCTTCTACTGTTGTTTCCTCCTTGTGTATCCTTTCCCAATCTGCTTTTTGAAAGAATTCTCTTATTTTATCAAAGAATGTTTTTCCATACATCAATCTTCCCTTTCTATATTGTTTTTTTTCCCCATGTATTTTTCCTCATTTAGTTCCAGTTCAACCAATGTGAGGTCACTTTTACTTATTAGCGTCTTATATTAAATCTTGTCCACTATTTCGAGTTCTGATGTGATTATTAGGTCCAGTCTCGATGGTTCTTCCTCATTTCTATACCTAGTATTCTCTTGCATCCATCGCGTCAGTGTATGTTCTATAATCATATCAAGTAGTACATTTCCCCATAGGTCGTCTCCACCCTTCACTGTCATCTCTTCCCTGCAGATTTCTTTACAATTATAGTCACCCATTATAACTATTCTTCCTCCATCTTCCATTATCTTATTTAGTGTTATCCTTGTGTCTTCTAACATATTTTTGTGTTCTCTCTCTTCCCACAAAGCCATTTTAGGAGGCACATAATTTACTACAAACTTCCTGCTCTTCTCATCCCTGTCCTTCCACTTCTACTCTATTCTTTCCATATGTGACATTCCTCACATTTATATCCTTCTTAGTCAGGAACATAACTCCACCCCCTTGTTTTACCTCTCTGTTTCTAATCCAATAATTATATGCACCATGGCCTACACTGTTGGGTGGTAGTGGACCTTTCAATTTTGTCTCTACAATTCCCATTATGTCCGGTTCTTTTTCCTTCAGATAATCATTCAGTTTGTTCAAGCCTGTTATTAATCCATCCATATATATGTAAGACACTTTTAATTTTCTGCTGCTTCCATTGTGTTTTCCGTTTCCCTTCCGTTTTCCTCTGCTATGAACCATTTCCTTACTTTCATATTCACTACTCTCCAATAGAATTTCTCTTTTTCTGTCTGTTCTTTTCTCGTTTTTTCTTTAGCTTCTAGTCTTTTTGCTTTCTCATCATCTCTTTCCTCTTTATTCATTTCTTTTTATCAATACCTGTTTATTTATATTGCTCACTTTTTGCTAGTTACCCTGTTTTTGGTAAGATATTCTCTGCTGTCGTTTGTGGCCTGAATTTAACCTTAATTGGTCTGGTCTTATCTGTATCGTATTTCCCGAGCCCATATATTTCTTCTATTTGTTTCCCTATTTCTGGTTCATCTACTTGAACTACTTCTAATATTACAAAGGATTACAAAGGCGGAGCATGCCGACAGGAGACCTTTTGATCCATATCTAGGTCGGATGCAAAACAAAAAACAAAACAAAAAAATCATATTAATAATAAATTAAAACTATAATAATGTAAAAATTACAAATAAAACACATAAATAAATGCATAGGTATAGTTGAATAACAAACAAAAAGGTAAATAGTAAATGATTATAAATTGACATATAACTAATAATAAATGAAAATCAGACAGACAAATTATAACAAAACAAAAACAAATAATATAACATAAATTATAATCATTACAGCATCTTACTTAGGTATTTATCTAAATGATTCTTAAAGCTTCGAACTGAACTACATTGCAATACCTGTGCAGGAAGTTTATTCCATTCATTAACTACACGGTTGGCAAAGTTGTTTCTACCTACTTCCAAATTGAATCTATTTCCGAACAGTTTGAGACCATTGTTTCTTGTCTGATTCTCATTCAATGTGAAAATTTTTGTCACTTTTGATGTTGTCAATTCCCTTTAAAATCTTAAAGACCTGTATCAAGTCACCTCTGAGTCTACGCTTTTTTAGGGAAAACAGATTCATGTGCTTAAGTCGATTTTCGTATGATTTATTTTTGATATTTGGAATCAGTTTTGTGGCTCGCCGTTGTACTTTTTCCAGTCTGTCAATGTCTTTAATGAGATTCGGTGACCATACGGAAACAGCATATTCCAAATGTGGACGAACTAACGATTTATATAGCTTGTTAATGAGTGATGGACTTTTGAAATCAAAAGATCGCGCAATCAATCCCAGAATCTTATTTGCTTTCTCAGAGGCTGAAATACACTGCTTGGATGATTTGAGGTCGTTACTGATAATTACGCCGAGATCTTTTTCACTATCCACTTTTGTTAACGAATTGCCCAATAACTTGTAATCGTACTTACTGTTATTTTTACCTATGTGCATTACCTTGCATTTACTTGTGTTAAATTTCATTAGCCACTTTTCAGACCATTGCTGTAATTGATCTAAATCTTCTTGAATATCTAATTGGTTTGAGTGATCATTTGCCACTCCGCACAGTTTTGTATCATCAGCAAATTTGGAAACAGTAGATTTTAGTCCATGGTCTATATCATTTATATATACTATGAATAGAAGTGGCCCAAGAACGGAACCCTGAGGAACTCCACTTGCAACACTTTTCCATCCAGAAGTTTTTCCATTTAAAACAACTCTCTGTTTTCGACCTTTCAACCAATTACTAGTCCAATCTAATAGGCTACCACTTATTCCATGCAAAGCTAGTTTAGTAAGTAGTCTTTCGTGTGGGACGGTATCAAAAGCTTTTGCAAAGTCTAGATATATTAAATCTATATTGTTTCTTTTGTCATAATTCGAGATAACTGTGTTGTAGAATTCGAGTAAGTTAGTCACGCAAGAACGTTTCCGTCTGAAACCATGCTGGCTATCATTTATCAAACGATTACTTTCTAAATGATATTCGATATCATCTCTGATGATAGTTTCCATTATTTTTCCTACGATCGAAGTCAAACTTATAGGCCTATAGTTATTTGGTTTCTTTTTGTCACCTTTTTTTAATATGGGAGTAACGTTAGCTAGCTTCCATTCTCTTGGGACATCTCCGGATATGATGGATTTCTTGAAAATAATTTCTAATGGAACAACAATCTCATTTTTCATTTCCTTTAAGATTCTTGGATGCCAACCGTCAGGCCCTGGTGTTTTATTAACTTTGAGTTTGTCTATACACCTTTTAATTTTTTCTTTTGTTATATTTACCGTAGTGAGTAAGTTTACCCCAGACTTTTCACAGGTTTCAGTTTGGAATTCACTTTGAGGTGTTTCGTTTACGAATACCGAGCTAAAATAATTGTTTAAGATATTACACATTCCTTCATTTGAATATTCAAGTTGACCGTCAGCAGATAATAGTGGACTAATGTGATTCCTAACAACCTTTTTATCTCTAATGTAACTATAGAATTCTTTGGGATTCTCTTTGGATTTCTCAGCGATGTTCATTTCGTATTGTCGTTTTCTTTTTCTTATTGTCTTTTTTAAATCTCTCTGTATTGATACATAACTTTCATAGTCATTAGATGCACCCGAGCACTTATATTTCTTATGAGCCTGTCTCTTTTTAGCAATACTTTTTTCAGTTTCTTTGTCGAGCCACTTTGGGCGAGCCTGATTTGGGGGACGTCTGTCCTTAAAAGGAATGTAAGTTTGAATCATCTTAGTTAGCGTATTTTGAAATATTTCCCACATCTGATCTACAGGCCTTTCGTTTAATTTTGCCTCCCAATCTGTAAGCTGAAGCTCCTGACGTAGTTCTATGAACTGAGCTTTACTGAAATCGGGTATTTTAGAAGCACAAGTATCTATTCTAAAATTGTTTAGGAGTTTGAATCTGACTAAATTGTGATCGCTATTTGCAACAGATTCACCGACTTCTACATCAGTTACCATGCTTTCGCGGCTAGTGATCAATAAATCGAGCAAGTTTCCATATCTTGTGGGCTCTTTTACATGCTGAATTAAGTAATTGTCACCAAGAAAATCAATCAAGCGACTACCTATATGGCCATGTTCAAGGGTCATCCAATCAATGTCAGTAAAATTGAAATCACCCATTATCAATAAATCCCGGTTGCAGAAACTAGACAGTTTTTGAAATAACAGTTTGTCGTCTGCTAATGATAATGTCTTTGGCCTATATATTACACCTATATTCATTTTTTGTCCATTTGTTAGGGTTAACTCAACCCACAAACTGTCATATGCATCCTGTTTCACTTTCTCTAAAACACAAGCATGAACATTGTTTTTAACGTACAATAGAACACCCCCACCTTTCTTGTGGTTTCTATCCTAATGAAAGTGTTTAAATCCCGCAATATTAAATTCAGCTTCGAACTCTGTACCATTTAACCATGTCTCAGTTATTCCTATCATATCGAGATTTTCGCTTTTGACATACGCCTGTATTTCTTGAAATTTGTTCCTAATACTACGAGCATTAAAGTACATAGTTTTAAGAAACTCGTGATTATTTCTTTTTGACACATTTTGAGTTTCAATATCATGTCTTATATTATCATTTTGTTTTTTATTTATGCCTTGCTCTATATTATTATTATTTGGTCCTTCATTGACATTCAATGCCTCATTAACATTTCTCCTATCAAAATTAAAATTTCCCCCATCACGGACATCTGGTCGATTACGGTCATCCGATCTATTTTGTACATTTTGTCCCCCTACGTCACCGTGATTCACGCCGGCCTCCCATCGTTCAGTGACATTATGTCCGGCATCCCTTTCTAAAATTATATTTTGTCCTCCAGTGACATTATATCCTACCGTGATATTTTTTCCTCCACTATAATTACATCCCATCGTGATCTTTTGTCTTCCACTGTCATTACATCCTATCTTGATATTTTGGCCTTCATTGACATTCTGTCCGGTATCTCTTCCTAAAATTATATTTTGTCCTTCACTGACATTATATCCTACCGTGATATTTTCTCCTCCATTATCATTACATCCTATCGTGATATTTTGTTCTCCACTATCATTATTTCCCATCGTGATCTTTTGTCCTCCACTGTCATTACATCCCATTGTGACATTTTGTCCTATGACATTACATCCTAATGTGTCATATCGTCCTCTAGCGACATTACATCCTATCATGATATTATGGCCTTCATTGACATTCTGTCCGGTATCCCTTCCTAAAATTACATTTTGGCCTTCAATGACATTATATCCTACCGTGATATTTTCTCCTCCATTATCATTACATCCTATCGTGATATTTTGTTCTCCACTATCATTACTTCCCATCGTGATCTTTTGTCCTCCACTGTCATTACATCCCATTGCGACATTTTGGCCTATGACATTATATCCTAATGTGACATTTCGTCCTCTAGCGACATTAAATCCTAAAATTATATTTTGTCCTATACTGGTACATTGTTCTACATTAATGCTATACTCTACACTGTTTCCCCAAGTACATTCTATTTCCCCTTCCCTTTGGCCTTCTACCCTAAAAAAGGAGCTAGTTCATTACAAACTCCCACAATGAGGTTTGTAAGAACATCTTTGCCTCTGCGGGTAAGGTGGATCCCATCAGAAGCGTAAAGGTCATGGCGCCTAGAAAAGAGATACCAAGGATCAAGAAAGTGGTGTCCCAATTGTGTGCACAACTGCGATATCCTATCATTGATCCCTATGGCTCTACTGTTCCAACACGAGCCTGCGTAGATCCTCGGAAGGATCCCACAGACTACGTGACGGCTCCCACGTTCCTTCATCTCCTGAAGGAGGACCTTGTAATTCCGAACAAGCTCCTCTGATCTCACCCTACCTACATCGTTACTTCCCGTATGAACAATCGTAACCGTGTTCTTCCGTCCTTGCTCCCTGATGGACCGGGTACAATCAACGATCCCACGGCCCGGTTGACATACAAGCTTGCAACGTCGCTTAGTCTTTCGCTGCAGGATGTCGTCATAGCCTCGAACCATGGAGTCCCCCACCACCAAGAACTCCTGGTTTTCAGCCACTTCATCCTCCAGTAGAGCAAAACGATTGACTAGAGCCAGCGGTTGCTCCACAGGGCACACGTCTACCGAACGCGGGCTCGACAAACGGGACCCCACGGAGCGCCACTCGCTCATGGCAGTGACGGTAGGTGAAGAAGTGGAACGCTCTTTGGGTTGTGGGGAGGGTTCACTCTTCTCACGGAGCGCACTCCTGAGAAGCCGAATTTCCTCCTCACACATCCTGAGACGGACCTCTAGGTTCACGCAACCTTCACAAGCCATTTCGCTCCCCCTTTAGCAATAAAAACGGCAAAGAGAAAATACAAATCAACAACAACAAAAAATCAAAGCGGTCTCTAATAAACTAAATACGCGAAGCTTACTCTGCTTACCTTATACTATTTCTCCTACCTTTGGAGTACGGTAACAGAAAACTGTTTTGAAATTAAATAGAACCCTGCACTTTATATTATATCTGTAACTGTATAGCGCTATACGTATACAATTACAAAAACACAACACAATCACTTAACACTATTCGGAGATATAAAATTCACAGGTATTCGCTAGCTGGTGTCTGTGCAGAAAAACGAGGTCTCTAGCTGAGGTCACGAGCGGACTGAGCTGAGGTCACGAGCGGACTGAGCTGAGGTCACGAGCGGACTGAGAGCTGAGGTCACGAGCGGACTGAGAGCTGAGGTCACGAGCGGACTTATTCACTTTTTCCTTTTCCTCCTTTATTCTTGAAGTCCTATTTAGATTATACTTCTCTTCCATCTCTAATATAATTATACATTTCTTTTTATCCACTAAGTCTCCTACTATATTCTCCTTCTCCCTCATCACTTTAATAACTGTGTTTTTAGTTTGTTCTTTCATCTGCTATTCCATTATACCTCTAAATTCAATTTTATTGTTCTCTTGTACTTTTTTCCAACCACTCACCTCATTTGCTATGAACTCTTTATTTTCTTTATTATTCCTCTTTAATTCCTCATTCTCTTCCTTTACTTCTCTTAAATGTCTTTTTAATTCTTCTATTTCTTTATTTACATTTTTATTTTCTTTAGTTCTTCCGGTTTATTAACTTTTTCGGTAACTAGGGTCACTTGGTTAAACCTAACCTCCCATTCTTCGTTTTTTTTTTTTTTTTTTTTTCTCTAGATTTACTAGTCGGGAGAGGTTGTCACCTCCCTCATTAAATCTATAAAAGCAGTTATCTTTTCTTTCCATTGAGCTGTTATTATCTATATTTCTGCTCTTGACACCTCTGCTTCCTTGTTCCTCGTCTGTGTTTTCTGTCCCCCCGTTTGTTTACACCTCTCCTATGATCCGGGGCCCGTTCGTCCCCTTCCTCATTTCCTTCCATTTTCCTCAATAATCCCTCTCTTTCTCCTATTTCTTCACCTTCCCAGTACACCACGAGCTTTCCCCGTTCCCTACTAATACAACAAGGTACTCTCTCGTCGTTGAGATCCACGATAGTTGCACTTCTTTTCCGGAGTTCCAATTTTCGCCGTGTATCCGACGTACGTTGTGTGTGTGTATGTATATATATGTATATATGTGTATATCAAGGACTACTATTACACAGGACGTGCGCACCCAGATCCCTGGGTCCGCTAGCGGAGGCCATTGCTTTCTTTGTAACCTAACATTTTATATTGGACAAATACATAAAAACTAGAAACCTAACATTGTATATAGGACAAATATATCAACTATTGACTTATTCAATGCAGTATAAGTTAATATAAACTTTTATAGTGAAATAAGAAACTATTATTAAGGCACTGTTATGCTTTGAAATGCCAATTTTAGCCGGACTTAACAGGTATTAGTGTATGAGGTTAGTGGACACCAGGGTTGGCGATTTTTTTTTCTTTCTTTTTAAAATATATAAAAATCGATTTTTTTTTTCATCTGAATCAGATCTATTTGATTTAAATAGATTTTTTATTATAGATTTTAAATATTGTGGGATTGCTATCTGATATGCGATCTGATTGCTAAAGGATATTTTTAGCATATCAATATAAGGAGCAGTGTTATATAGACTTGCCACAAGTATACAAGGAACGGTATAAGCCTACTCGTTGCTTTATCTGTACCACACAGACTCGTCATGTTGTGACCGCAGCTGGTTGCCAGCCAATCAGAACGCTTGTTAGTGACGCGCAGCCACCGCGCATGCGCCGGTGACTGCAGCAGCCAATCAGAGCGCTTGTTTAGTGTTTATAAATCTGCACAGTCTGCAGACTTTCTTGTCACCGCGTCCCGTAAGTTACGATTTAGTTAAACAGTGCTACAATAGTCATTCTTCAACCGTTGCACTGACAACACTCTGGAGAGGACACCCAAGGAGGCTAGACTACTCTACTCACATCACACTCACCGCTGACAATGGATAAGTACGTGACATCCACACCGAGGTCGAGAAACCCAAGTGCTCAGTCTGACACACCAAGGTCCACGAACCCAAGCGGCCTCGCTGAGAGTGAATCTGACGCCAGCGATATCCAACTGCCAGAGTTTTCGAGTCCGGAGCTGATGCCTGGCACAAGTCGAGCCGAGGACATGGACATTGCCGACACCGAGGCCGAGCAAGCCGAAGGAGGTCACGGTTCCAGGAGGGAAAGGGACCTCTACAGAGACTGGGACATTCTCAAGCCCTTCTTCAATTGTGGTGTCGGCAGGGACGCCGGGTTTGCCCTCTGCGCCAAGAAAAATTGCACTGCGAGGCTGAAGCTTCAGAATGACACCAACAGCAACTTAAAGAAGCATTATGCCACCAAGCACCCTTTAGATAGTCCTGCCTTAAAAGCAGCCTTAGATGGCAGCAGCAAACGTGGCCGCTCTGCTTCTGGTGGTGGTCGGGATGCCAAAAGCCTCAGGCAGGGCTGTATTGAGGAGGCTATGGCTGAGAGGTTTGACCAGCAGAAGGCCCTTGACCTGTTTTATGAGGTAAGTTTTACTTTTAAAAGTTCTACTGTTTTAGTATGAAAATAATTTAATAAATTAATTAACTTTAACAAATAAAAATAATTTATAACAAAAATTTAACTTCAAATACTCACACATCTTTTTTGTGTTTCAGTGGATTATCCGCGATATGCTGCCCACCATAACAACAGAGTCAGAGGCGCTCAGGGCCTTCCTCAACTACCTGAATCTCAGTTCAAGCTGCCGTCCAGGAAAAAGCTTGGCGACGACATCAAGCATATGAGCGCCAGGGCCAAAAATGAGCTCACCCAGATCATGTCCAAGCAGGACTACCTGGCCACCACTGCCGACAGCTGGTTGAGCCACAACCGGGCCTTCATAGGCTCCACAGTCTCGTGGTTGGACAAGGCCACCCTGGAGAGGACGACAGCAGTCTTGGGCATGAAGGAGGTGAAGGAGAACCAGACAGCCGAGTACTTGGCGAGGTCCTTGAGCAAGCTGCATGAGGACTTCAGCATCAGCAGCAAGATTCTCTGCACGACCACAGACAATGGCACAAATTATGTAAGTGCATTTGTCAACTTTGCACAAGAGGACGTCGTCATACAACCTGGCGAGGACAAGCCTTACGAAGAGCTGGCTGAGGACCTCAGGTCATATCTATGGAGGAGGCCCTGGACCAGGCTGACGAAGCCGAGGTTAGCCTGCCTAAACACCAGAGGTGTGGTGCACACACTCTGAACCTCCTGGCGTCTGAGGATGTTTCCAAAGTGAGTATAATAATATATATATATTTTTTTTTTATAAATTAATAATTTATAAATATTAAATAATTTATTGTTCTTTTGGTAAAAACTAAAAAGATGTAAATTATTATTTATTATTTTTTAATTTGTGAATTGTGATAAAATATTAAATAATAAATATTCTTTTTTCAGGTCCCACAATGGAACCATGGTGGCAAGAATATCTTCAGAAGGTCGGCTGCCAAGG